>NC_059102.1:184435844-185035844 GCF_020740685.1 Jaculus jaculus | reverse complement strand
CAAAGGACACAGGTTCAATTCCCCATGACCCACATAAACCAGATGCACAAGGTGGCATATGATTCTGGAGTTTCTTTGCAGTGGCTAGAGGTCCTAGCATGCCCATTATTTCTCTCTCTTTCTCTGGCTCTTTCTCTGTGTATTTTCCTCTTTCTCTTTTGCTCTCTAAAATAAATAAAAATAAAAATTAGTGCCCAATGTTTACTCACTGTAGCATTTGATATATATATCATTTTATTTAATCTTAACAATTCTAAATAAAAGAGGAAAATGAGATACTGAGGAGGTCACGTTCTGGCCCAGGTGATACTGCTACATGTTGTTAATGTTAGGATTCTAGTTTAGGCAGTCTGACACTTTAACCTCATTTCCTAACTCCTAAGTGTGAATGGTACTAATATGGAAACATAAAAAATATAATGTAGGCTGGCAACATGGCTTATCTCTTAAGGTACTTTGCTGCAAAGCCAAAGAACCCAGGTTTGATTTCCCAGGACCCACAAAAGCAAGATGCAAAAGGTGGTACATGCTTCTGGAGTTCATTTACAAGAGCTGAAGGCCCTCATGTATCCATGCTCTCTCTCTGAAATAAATAAATAAATAAAACTGTTAGAATAAGGATAATTGCCAACCATGATAGCACAGCCTGGTAGTTCCAGGCCTGACAGATAGATAGATAGATAGATAGATAGATAGATAGATAGATAGATAGATAGAAACAAATGTTTGTGTGTGTGTGTGTGTGTGTGTGTGTGTGTGTGTGTGTGTGTGTATTTCTGTATGTCTTTTCCATTAACATATATTAGCTGTATTTAGTTTTATATTTTGGTTAGAGTAACTGTAATATTTCCATAATTGTATACAATATACGCCTTTACTTTCACAAAGTTTATGTATACTTTTTCCTTTTTTAATATTTTATTTTATGTATTAATTTTAGAGAAAGAGAAAGATACAGAAATAGGCAGGTAGAGAGAGAGAGAGAGAGAGAGAATGGGCATGCCAGGGCCTCCAGCCAGTGTAAACAAACTCCACATGCATCCACCCCCTTGTGCATCTGTTTTATGTGGGTCCTGGGGATTCGAACCTGGGCCCTTTGGCTTTGCAGGCAAGCACCTTAATCACTAATCCATCTCTCCAGTCCTACTTTTTTCTTTTTATTCATTTATTTATTTTTAGTTTGAATCCAATTAGCTACTTATTTGTGGACTACCCTGGGAGTGAGGAAATTGTTCTATTCTCTTTAGTACTAAGTAAGATATGCTGAAGATATGTTAGTTTCCCATCATTTTTGTTCTTTCTGATAACATTTTCTTCTCTAAGGCATGATTTTTTTTATGTTAATTAGTTTTGTACTCAGTGAATGCATAACAAAATAACAAGAGCAAACATCCAGGTAGGCATCATATCTCACAGCAGCAGTAGGGAAGCAGTCTGAGTACTGTACACAAGTCTAAGTGGTATGTCTTGCTCCATAGCCTGTCCCCCTCCCCCGTGACACACTTCTTTCAGCAAGTCTCTGCCCCCCAAAGCACGACCAGCTGAGGACTAAGAACTCAATACACATGAGCCTATGAAACACATTTTATTCTAACCACCCCAGCTTTGGATAGAGTCTCACTCCTTTCTCCTTTCACTATATGTATTCTGCTTGGTTGTTGGATTGTGTTAACAGAGCCATCACTGCAATTAATACCAGTTAAGAGCCATTTAGATGATCTGTTTTGGACTAAAATACTATATCTGCATGTTTTATCCTTATTCAGACACAAACAACAGATAACTAGGTACAGATGGTTGAAAGAGATAGAAAGGAAATATGATACCTAGATTTTCTTTTAATGGACTTCCAATGCCAGCTGGGAGCTTCTTCTTTTGGGGTCTCCTGACAGTGTTTAAAACTATTAATCAGTAAGTTGAACATACGCATATCCATGTATTTAATGATGAGATAATTTTAAGTGATCGCTATGTTATCCTGCTTTTCCAGGTTTCTAGGCATTTGAATTTAGGGACAAGTTTCTCATCCTTTTGCGAAAGGTCTTCCATGTAACAGCAGTCACAGATGGACATGTCCCTTTACCATGCACATCTGGCTGCCAAGCAGATGCTCAGGAGATATCAGCAGGAGCCTTTGTATCCTTCAGTGAACAAAGTTGGTTGTTAATAGTATTATGCCCATAATTATTTCTGAATTTCAAAAGAGTAGTGCTTGAGGAAATGCATGCCAAAATTTATTTCTCCCTTTCTAAACTGCAGTCGAGTACTTAAGACACACATTATGTCAATTGGGTAATATATGTACTGCCTCTCTAGGCTATTGCCTTTCCATGGTGCTTTAAGTCTCACTTGCTTGCCCGAGATCCAAGAGATCCAATTGTTTCAACTTCTCTGATGGCATTTCTTGGTAGTGTGTTCAAACAAGACAAGAAAAAAAAAAAAAAAAAAAAAACAATAGGTATGTCTGATCCAATCTGTGCTTCACAATAGAAGCATGGTGTGACATAGTGATGCTTTGTTTGAGAACATTGGGCCTTTTGACATTGTTTTAGTGGAAAAAATCCCATGTTGTCTCAGTTAAAACTCAGTGAGGACAATATGCAGTGATGACTCCAGTGTTGTATAACACTGATTTCAATGAGTTTTGAGCCAGTGTTTGCTGAGAAAAAATATTAAACAACTTACATGAATTGATGGAAAGCCTTTACAGTATTTTAAGCAAATCACTTTTTAAGACATCAAGATGCCAACAGCTATGTTTATTTATATTCTATTTATAGTTTATTATCCGTTTTCACAACATTGTATCTGGGATATTTTCTGCGTTCTTAAGGTACTAAGAAATCACATGCAGCCTAGACACAAATGGAATGACTATTTGCTCTATGTCAGAAACTACAGAGGGATTTTAAACGAGAAATTTATATACTTTTCCCTTCTAGTTCTCATGTTTATTGCAGTGATGATATTTAATACATTTTGTACCAGAGCCTAGAGCATCCAAAATTTTTTGATTGATTTTGTTCTACAGCAAATGATAGTAACTATCTCCATAGAATGGCAAAGATTGTGCAAATATCTGCTTTTATGTCATAAGATAAAACCTGGTTATTTTCAATTCTAATGAGCATAAGATCAGAAATGGAACTGGTAGATCATATGCCAGTCCAGTTTATTTGAACCGCTGCCATCTATATATCCATAGTAGCTGTACCATTTCACATTCTCTTCCTACAATGTATACAAGGATTTCTAGTTTTCAAAATCTGCATCAACATTTATTATTATCCTTTGTAAAAAAATATAATCCATCCTAGTTTGTATAAATATGTTTGTGTTTTGGATTCAGTAATTTAACTTTATAGTGCATACTAATATCATCGGCATGTTACCTTCTGTTCATTTTTTCCTTTCCGTAACACTGAAATTTTATGGCAAATGAGTTTTTTTCTTTTTTTAAGTGTTTATTTATTTGAGAGAAAAAGTGAGAGCAAGAGAGAAAGAGACAGAGACAGAGAGACAGAGAGAGAATGGGCATACTAGGGCCTCTGGCCACTGCAGACATGTGCCATTTTGTACCTCTGGCTCTGCGTGGGAACTGGGAAATTGAACCTGGACCTTCAGGGTCTGAAAACAATCACCTTTAAACTCTGAGCCATCTCACCAGCAGACAAAGAGTTCAAAGTGGACAAAAGAGTCACACTTTCAGATCTGGTGCCAGAGGAGGGATCAAACCAAACTGGGAATGACTACAGAAGGCAAGAAATGTCCTAATAATAAAAGTATTACTTTAATTATGTAAGCACTCTCATATGTCAAGTATTACAATCATCACAGTAACCTTATTAGGTAATTAATTTTATTTGTAGATGTGGCTAATGCTGATATTTAAGAAAGTATCAAAGCTACCTCATGGTCTTACTGAGGCTCAGAATCTTGAAATAGCAAATTTAAAGTTCATTTCTTCTTTTACTATATAACAGAGTATTAAAATTTGTGTACTATATACATGATTTAGTCAATTTTCTCAACTCAGACTATACCATTTTCCATGAAAGGAAAAGATAAAAAATGCACACAGATAGCTAAAGTGGCAGTGATAGGGTACACATTGGAATGATTTTAGAATTATTCTACTATAGAGAAAATTTGGTGGCTATAACTTGTATTCTGATATTTCAGGATATACTTTTTAAAAATTGGTTTATATAGTATTTGTTTAAATTAAGAATAAATGGATTGGAATGTATTTCATTGTAAGAAAATAACATCCAGAAAGCCTATAAGGCAAGAGGAATGTTTGAGAGATTCATAAAAACTGACTAGAGTACACTCTCATTGCATGTTTATATACACATGTGGTATACATGTGTTATGTACTTATGTTCATATGTGTGTGGGTACACATGTATGTACATGTGTGTGAAGATTAAAGGGGTTGGCATCAGGTGTATTGCTCAATTGAAATTTCACCTTATTTTTGAGACAGGTCCCTCATTGGACCTGAAGCTCAACGAGCTAATCCCATGGATCTTCCTGACTCTTTCTCCAAAGTGATGGCATTGTAGAAACATGTGACTATGTTAAGTGTGATGGGTGTCCAAACTCATTTCTTTGCTCTTGAGTGGAAATCGTTTTTGCCAACTAAGCCATCTGCCCCCACAAATACACACCTGAACATTCATTTTGCTAAAGAACCCTTATCACATTCCAAACTCATTTTGACATGAGTTATATAGAAAGTAAGAGCTATGTTGTTGAGATGTTAAATAACACTAAAGTTAAGAAGACCCCATATACTATAAAAATATCATTTAAGAACCCATGCATCCTTACAGCCTGAACTCTACAAATGATTTTTTAATAAGTAGGATAATTATGTGATGATCTATCACTTAAAATCTGGATTCTAGGGCTGGAGAGATGGCTTAGTGATAAAGGTGCTGCCTGTGAAGCCTAATAACTCATGTTCGAATCTCCAGGTCCTGTGTAAGCCAGATACACAGCAACTGATACAACTGCACAATGTCACACATGCGTGCAAGGGGGCTCATACATCTGGAGTTGTTCACAGCTGCTAAAGGCTCTGGCATTCTTATTCTCTCTCTCTCTCTCTCTCTCTCTCTCTCTAAATAAATAAATAAATAAATAAATAAATAATTCTAGGATCTAGAGTACCATTTCCTACTTCTTATGACTTATTATACATCAAAATGTGTGTAAAAACAAAAACCTGAATCTTTGTCATTTCCATATAGAAAGGCTACAATTTTTGTGCAATGATTTAGTATCCTGCTACTTTGCTATAGGAGTTAATCACCTCAGGAGCTTTGGGAGAGAGTCTCTTGGGTCTCTTATGTATACAATCATGTCATCAGCCAGTAGAGCTAACTTAACTTCTTCCCTTCCAAATTGTATCCCTTTTATATCTTTCTCCTGTCTTATTGCTTGAGCTAGGATTTCCAGTACTATATAGAAGAGCAGAGGTAAGAGTGAACAAACAACCTGGTCTTGTTCTTTTTTTTTTTTTAATTTAATTTATTAGTTTTCTTTTCAGTAAATACAGGCAGTTTGGTACCATTATTTAGGCTCATCTGTGATCTATCCCCTCCCATTAGACCCCCCTTGTTCTTGAAAATGGGTCGTGCATTGTGGAGTTAGCCCCCAGTTATTAGTATGATAAATGTCTCTGAAAATCATGACCCAACATGTAACTCTGACATTCTTTCCACCCCCTCTTCCACAAGATTTCCCTGAGCCATGTTGGGTTCATTTTTGGTCTGCTTCAGTGCTGAGGTGTTGGGGGCCTCTGAGGCTTTGGCTCTCTGATTTGGTAGGAGTTGATTTTTTTCTGCATTGATCTCCTTCCCCTTTGTGCTGTTATCCAGTTCACAGGAAAACATCACCCTTGCTTATTTTGCCAGTTGTCCTTAGTTTCAGTTGGGCCCCTTTTGAGGTATGTTGGGGCAGCTCTCTTCTTAGGATCTGCATCTATCTGGAAAAGAGAAGCAGATTCTCCAACGGAGAGTAAGTTAGCACCCAGAAAATTGAGATAGCACTTACTTTTTTGATAGACAGTTTGATAGGTGTAGGCCCTCTTATACCCCGTGATTGATGGTAGCTTGATATTGTAGAGTGGGCTTGTGTTTGGGTATGGTTCTGACTTGTTTCCCAGCTCCAGCTAAGGGTCTAGTACCACTGAGTGGATCAGTTAGCCAAATCAAGAGCAATTGATTCCTCACCATGGCTGTGTACCACTATTGCACTTGTGTGGGTATCACATCCGGTTAATTGTTGCTACTTAGGTTAAACAATGTGTTGCTTGGACAGATCTTGGTCACTTCCCCCAGTCGCCTATGTAGCGCCTTCTGGCACTAGACACGCTGACTGTCTGGGGACTGACTCTCTCCTGGCTTCCAGCCATGTCATTCCATTTTACATGTCAGCTGCGTATGGAGTCTTCAGCAATAGGGTCTTACCACTGGCCTTTGGTGGGTCATCAATTACTCTGACTGAAGTCTGTCATTGGTTTGGGAAACCTTGTAGGTTTCTCTGATCAAAAGCTCATTGTGGATGGTAGGCCCAAGCTGGAAGTGGGGGTTACAGGTCAGTGTCCACTATGAAATTGAGGAAAAAGATAACTAATTACAAGAGTTAGAGAGGAGAGAGATAGAGGGGAGAGGGGGAGAGGGAGGGAAGGAAGATGTAGGAGATTTAGGTCAGTCTTGATCCTACCCTCTCCAGTGTCTTGTGGTTCAGGTGTTTCCTGTAAGGGACTAGTGAAGGTTCAGTAATTTGGTCTGTCTTTTAGGAAGTAGAATTTTATGGTTCCATTGCCGCTTGGGTCCGGATTACTGTTTTCCACCCTTTGATTCCCTCCCCGCCCTCCCATCCATCTTATTGTCTAGTCCATGAGGTACTTGCTGGGTATGTAAGGCATCTTGGGCAAATTCAGGTTAGGTGTTGCAGATGAGTGAGACTATGTGTCGATTTTTTTTCTGTGATTGGGTAAGTTCACTGAGAATGATCTGTTCCAGGTTCAACCATTTTTCCTCAAATTTCTTTATGTCATTTTTTCTTACTGCTGTATAGAATTCCATTGTGTAGATATACCACATCTTTGTTATCCATTCTTCTAATGATGGACATCTGGGTTGATTCCAGCTTTTAGCTATTACGAATTGAGCTGCCACAAACATGGTTGAGCAAATCTCTCTGGCTTTTGGTTTGAAGGTTTTAGGGTACATGCCCAGTAATGGTATAACTGGGTCTGTTGGTATTTCTATAGTCAGATTTTTCAGGAGTCTCCATATTGCTTTCCAAAGTGGTTGTACCATCCTGCATTCCCACCAACAGTGAATGAGTGTCCCTGCTTCTCCACATCCTCGCCAGCATTTATTTTCATTTGACCTTTTGATGTTGTCCATCCTTATTGGGGTAAGGTGGAATCTCATAGTTGTTTTAATTTGCATTTCTCTGATGATTAGGGATGATGAACATTTTCTTAGGTGTGTGTTTGCCATTTGTATCTCTTCCTCTGTGAATTGCCTGTTTAACTCTGTGCCCCATTTTGTGAGTGGGGTATTTGTCTTCTTATTGTTTAGACTTTTGAGTTCTTTGTAAATTCTAGAGATAAGGCCTCTATCAGTTGGATAACCTGCAAATATTTTCTCCCACTCTGTGGGTATTCTATTGGCTTTGTTTATTATATGCTTATCTGTAAAGAAACTCTTCAGCTTCATATGATCCCAATGGTTGAGTGACTGTTTAAGAACTTGAGCCACTGGGGTTTTATTCAGGAAGTCTTTTTCCATTCCTATATCATGGAAAGTACTTCCTAAATTTTCTTCCAGGAGTTTTCGAGTTTCTGGTCTTATGTTGAGGTCTTTGATCCATTTGGATTTGAGTGTTGTGCATGGTGAAATGTGTGGATCAAGTTTTAGTTTCCTGCATGTGGTTATCCAGTTTGTCTAGCACCATTTGTTGAAGATGCTATCTTTTTTCCAGTCTATATTGTTTGGGCCTTTGTCGAATATCAAGTAGCTATAGTTGCTTGGCCCAAAATCCGGGTCCTCAAGTCTATTCCATTGGTCTATACTCCTGTTTTTATGCCAGTACCATGCTGTTTTAATTACTATGGCTTTGTAGTATAACTTTATATCGGGTATGGTGATGCCACCAGAGGTATTTCTTTTGCTGAGGATATGTTTGGATATGCGAGGCCTTCTGCCTTTCCATATGAAATTTGAGATCATATTTTCTATGTCTGTGAAGAACATTGTAGGGATTTTAATTGGAATTGCGTTAAATCTATATATTGCCTTTGGTAGGATTGTCATCTTCACAATGTTAATTCTGCCTATCCAGGAGCATGGGAGATCTTTCCATCTTTTCAAGTCCTCCTCAATTTCTTTTTTGAGAGTTTTTATATTTTCATTGTATAGATCTTTTACTTCCTTGGTTAACGTTATTCCAAGGAATTTTATTTTATTTTTTGCTATTGAAAATGGAACTATGTCCTTTATTTCTTTTTCTGTGTCTTTGTCATTTGCATACAGAAATGCTTCTGATTTTTGTGCATTGTTTTTGTATCCTGCTACTTTGCTATAGGAGTTAATCACCTTCAGGAGTTTTGGGATGGAGTCTCTCGGGTCTCTTACATATATAATCATGTCATCAGTGAATAGAGGTAACTTAACTTCTTCCTTTCCAAATTGTATCCCTTTTATTTCCTTCTCCTGCCTTATTGCTTGGGCTAGGACTTCCAGAACTATATTAAAAAGCAGAGGTGAGAGAGGACATCCCTGTCTTGTTCCTGATCTCAATGGGAATTCCTCCAGTCTCTCTCCATTAAGAATTATTTGGGCCTTTGGAGCTTTGTATATTGCCTTTATTATATTAAGATGTGAACCGGCCATGCCGATTCTCTCCAATGTTTTGATCATGAAGTGATGTTGTATCTTGTCAAAGGCCTTTTCTGCATCTATCGAAATGATCATGTGATTTTTATGTTTAAGCTTGCTTATGTGGTGTATTACATTGACAGATTTTCGTATGTTGAACCACCCTTGTGTTCCTGGGATAAATTCCACTTGGTCAAGGTGGATAATGCTTTTGATGTGTTGTTGGATTCGGTTTGCGAGAATTTTGTTGAGGATCTTTGCGTCTATGTTCATTAGGGAAATAGGCCGATAGTTTTCTTTTCTTGTGGCGTCTCTGCCTGGTTTTGGGATTAGGGTGATACTAGCTTCATAGAAGGAGTTGGGTAGTTTTCCCTGTTCTTCAATTGTGTGGCGCAGTTTTAGGAAGATTGGTTTGAGTTCTTCCATGAAGGTTTGATAAAATTCGGCTGGGAATCCATCTGGTCCTGGACTCTTCTTTTTTGGGAGGTTTTTTATTACTTTTTCAATCTCCATGAGCATGATGGGTTCATTGAGGTGGTTGATCTGCTCTGAGTTTAGCTTTGGTAGATGATATGCATCCAGGAATTTATCCATCTCCTCCACATTTTCCAATTTTGTGGAGTAGAGGTTTTTGAAATAAGTCCTGATGATTCTGCCGATTTCACTCATGTCTGTTGTGATCTCTCCTTTTTCATTTTGAATTTTGTTAATTTGGAGTCTCTCCTTTTTTTGCTTGATCAAATTGGCCAGAGGTTTGTCAATCTTGTTTATTTTTTCAAAGAACCAGCTCTTTGTTTTGTCAATTGCCTTAATTGTTTCCTTGGTTTCAAATTAATTAATTTCTGCTCTGATTTTAATTATTTCCTTCCTTCTGGAGCTCTTTGGGTTGGATTTTTCTTGTTTTTCCAATGCCTTTAGGTGGATGGTTAAGCTATTAATTTGGGATTTTTCTGTCTTTTTTATGAAGGCATTGAGTGCTATGAATTTTCCCCTGAGGCCTGCCTTCATTGTGTCCCACAAGTTTTGGTATGATGTGTTCTCATTGTCATTCAATTCCAGGAATTTTGCAATTTCATTTTTTATTTCATCCACTATCCATTTATTGTTTAAGAGTGTGCTATTCAGTTTCTAGTTGCCGTTGGGGCTCTTGTTGGTTTTTTTCTTGTTGATTTCTAGGAATATAGCATTATGATCTGATATCATGCAGGGAATTATGTCGATTTTTCTAAATATGTGGAGGCTATCTTTGTGACCCAGTATATGGTCTATTTTCGAGAATGTTCCATGGGCTGCTGAGAAGAATGTGTAGTCTGTGGATTTGGGATGGAAAGTTCTGTAGATGTCTGTTAGGTCTAAGTGCTCTATGGTTTTGTTGAGCTCTCTTACTTCCCTGTTGAGCTTCTGTTTGGATAATCTGTCTATTACTGATAATGGTGTGTTAAAGTCCCCAGCTATGATGGTGTTGGTGGTTATTTCTGTTTTATTGTCAAGTAGGTTTTGTTTTATGAATTGCAGTGCCCCTGTGTTTGGTGCATACAGATTTATGATTGTAATATCTTCTTGATGGATTGTTCCCTTTACAAGTAGGAAGTAGCCTTCTTTGTCTTTTTTGATTGTTTTTGGTTTGAAGTCAACTTTATCTGATATTAATATAGCTACACCTGCTTGTTTCTTATTCCCATTTGCTTGGAATATTATTTTCCACCCTGTCACCCTGAGGAGGTTTCTGTCTTTAGTGGTAAGGTGGGTTTCTTGAAGGCAGCAGATTGAGCGGTCTAATTTTTTTGATCCACCCTGTTAGCCTGTGTCTCTTGATGGGTGAATTAAGGCCATTAATGTTTAGGGTGATGACTGTGAGATTTGATTTGATCCCTGTCATTTTGTGGTGGTAGAGGTGTGTTGGCATTTCCATGGAATTTTTTTTTTTTTTTGTATCTACTCTGGGTTTGATTGCTGTGATCTTCTTCTTGTAGGCATTTGTGTTTGGTTATTTGTTTCTTCTCTGTGGAGAATTTCCTGGAGTACTTTCTGTAGGTTTGGTTTTGTGTTCATATAATTGTAAAGCTGAGTTTTATCATGGAAAGTTTTCCTTTCACCATCTATTATAAGGGAGACTTTTGCTGGGTAGAGTAGTTTGGGTTGAAAGCCATAGTTTCTTAGAGTTTGGAGAGTTTCATTCCAGGCCCTTCTAGCTTTCAGGGTTTCCATTGAGAAGTCTGAAGTAATTCTGATGGGGTTTCCTTTGAAAGTGGTGTGCTGTTTTTCCCTAGCTGCTTTTAGGATTTTTTCCTTGGTGTCAATGTTTAGAGTCTTAATGATAATATGCCTTGGGGAGTTTCTCCTTTGGTCTAGTCGGTTAGGAGTTCTGTTTGCTTCTTGAATCTTGATGGGCCTTTCTTTTAAGAGATGGGGGAAGTTTTCTTCAATTATTGTGTTAAATAAGTTCTCCATGCCTTTGGTCTGAAATTCTTCTCCTTCTGGTATTCCAATGATTCTGATATTAGGACGTTTAAGTGTATCCCACAATTCTCTCATGTTCTGTTCACAGGAACTTTTGAACTTACTGAAATTTTTGGACTCTCGAACTGTTTCTTCCATCCTGTCTTCCAGATCAGAATTTCTATCTTCCACTTCGCTGACTCTATTCTTGAGAGCCTCTAGTGAGTTTTGGACTTGTTCAATTAAGTTTGCATTTTCTACTACTTTCCTATGTATCACTTCCATCGCTTTGTCCAGCTCCCTTTTTGTCTCATTTTCTGATTTTCTTGATGATTCTTGGAAATCATCCTTGCATTTCTTTATGTTTTCATTTAGTGTGGCCAGCTGATTTTTAAGGTCCTCTTTTTTTTCATTCTCCCTCAACTCTCTTAGCTCTCTTTGAATTCCTTCCAGTGTCTTATCATATTGCTCTAGCTTAGTGATGGTAGCATCCATACGATTATCTATCCTTTGTAGCTTTCCTGTCAGATCTAACAGTAGTTTGGTCAGGGTTGCATTGTTCATTGCTTCCACTTGATGTTCTGATCCTAAACACTCTTATATGTTTTGGTTTGTTGTGATCCTTGTTGGACTGGGTGATCTGTCTGGGTTTTCTTCCATTTTATTTTTCACGTTATTTCTTTTGCGCTGTGGTCTACCCATGTCAGTGTATGGACAGGTAGGTGGGTGGAGCAACCTGGGATCTAGCTTAATGCAAATCCAAGGCAGCCTGGGGCAGTTGTAAGCAGCCTGGGTTTTTGCTCACTCTTGCCAAAGCCGCCTACCTATAGCCTGACAGGGGCACCAAAGTTGCCTGAATTCTTACCCAGTAATGCACCTAAGCTGCCTGCCTTTGAGCTTGAAAAGGGACTGAGGTAGCAAGCCTTGAAGGTGCCTAGATTCTGGCTGGGTACACTGGGGTCTGTAAACAGTCTGTGCTCTTCCGCCTCAGGGGTGTGGGGGATGGGTGGCGATGTACAGGTAGGGGATGGCACCTGCGCTGGCGCTAGTGACTCAGTGTGGACTTATGTGGCTCTTGCTGTGGGACTGGGCCCACTGCACGTGCAATTGTAGTGCAGAGGCAGATGATGTGGGTACGGAATCAGGACACAGCAGAAACTGACCGGCAGCAAGTGATGTGAGAACAGCATGGCGTGAGGGGAGGGGGGGCAGCTAGGAGAGCGGGGCTCTGTGGGATACCGTGGGGTGCTCTGGACTCACAGGGGGGGAGGGGCGGATCGCGCGGGGGGGGGTGAGGGGGTCCAGGGGTCACGGGTCGCGCAGGGGGCGTGGAGCACGCTGAGGTAAGATGGAGTGCTGGATGCTGCGGGACGCTGCGGGGCAGTCTGGACGCGCGGCGGGGGTGGGGTGCACGAGGGGGGCTCGAGGAGTGTGGGGGTGGGGCGCGGGGAGTCTCGGGGCACGCAGGGGGTGCGGGGCACACCTGGGCGCCTGGGCGCTGGACTCTGCGGGGTGCTTTGAGCGCCCCTGTCACGTGTGGGTAGGGAGCGTTGGGCGCGCTGGGGGGGAGGCGGGGGCGGGGCGTGCGGGGGGGGCTCGAGGCACGTGGGTGTGGGGTGTGGGGGTCTTAGGGCGTGCGGGGGTGCGGGGGTGTGGGGCACGCCTGGGCGCCCGGGGCGCGGGGCGCTTGGGGTGTGCCTGCTCTGTGTGGATAGAGAGCATGGAACGCGCGGGGGGTGCGGTGCGCAGGAGGCTGGGGCGGGCGTGGGGTGGTCTCGAAGCACGCGGGGGTTGGGCGCAGGGGTCTTGGGCACGCGGGGGCGCGGGGCAGGCCTGGGCGCCCAGGGCGCGGGAAGCCTTGGTTCGCTCGGGCCGCGTCTGCCGTGTGTGGATAGGGAGCGTGGGGCCCGCTGGGGGGGAGGGGCGCGCTGGGGGGGTGTGGGGGGTGCGGCTGGCGTGGGGCACGATGGTTGTGGGGTGCGCTGGGCTGCCGGGGCGCGTGGGGCTTGGTGTGCACGGGGCGCCGGGCCGCTGGGCGCGGGGCCTCGCCCGATGCAGTTATTTGCGGCAGGCGGGGTGGCGGGGCGTAGGTCGCGGGGGTGTGTGCTTCCCTCTTTTATCCTAATCTGTGCCCTCCCTCTTCAAAAAGTTCCTAATTTCCTTTGAATACTTGCCTTTTTTTCCCTCTGTAGTGCAGCTAGGCAGTCGCCATCTTGACCGGAAGCCCCCTTGTCTTGTTCTTGATCTCAATGGCAATTCCTCCAGTCTCTCTCCATTAAGTATTATTTGGGACTTAGGAGCTTTGTAGATTGTCTTTATTATGTTAAGATATGAACCAACCATGCCAATTCTTCCCAATGCTTTCATCATGAAGTGATGTTGTATTTTGTCAAAGGCCTTTTCTGCATCTATTTAAATGATCATGTGGTTTTTGTGTTTAACCTTGTTTATGTGGTGTATTACATTGACAGATTTCTGTATGTTGAACCACCCCTGTGTTCCTGGGTTGTATCCCACTTGATCAAGGTGGACAATGCTTTTGATGTGTTGTTGCATTTGGTTTGCGAGGATTTTGTTCTGGATCTTTGCGTCTAAGTTCATCAGGGAAAGAGACCAGTAGTTTTCTTTTCTTGTGACATCTCTGTCTGGTTTTGGAATTAGGGTGATATTAGCTTCATTGGAGTTGGGGAGCTTTCCCTGTTCTCAGATTGTGTGGCATAGTTTGAAGAAGATTGGTTTGAGTTCTTCCATGAAGATGTGATAGAATTCAGCTTAGAAGCCATCTGATTCTGGACTCCTCTTTTGGGGGAGGTTTTTAAATTACTTTTTCAATCTCAGTGAGTGTGGAGATTAATCTGCTCTGATTCTAGCTTTGATAGATGGGATGTGTCCAGGAATTTATCCATCTCCTCCACATTATCCAGTTTTGTAGAGGAGAGGTTTTTGAAATAAGTCCTGATGATTCTCCCAATTTCACTTATGTCCATTTTGATCTCTCTTTTATCATTTCAAAATTTGTTAATTTGAAGTATCTCTCTTTTTTTTTTTTTTTTGCTTGATCATATTGGTCAGTGGTTGCTTATTTTTTCAAAGAACCAGCTCTTTGTTTAGAAAATTTTTTTAGGTGTTTTCTTAGTTTCCAACTCATTAATTTCTGCTGTGATCTTAATTATT
The DNA here is from genome assembly GCF_020740685.1 of Jaculus jaculus. NCBI lineage: Eukaryota > Metazoa > Chordata > Mammalia > Rodentia > Dipodidae > Jaculus > Jaculus jaculus. The sequence continues at coordinate 185,021,328 of NC_059102.1, read as the reverse complement.
TCTTTCCTTCTGGAGTTTTTAGGTTGGATTTTTCTTACTTTTCAAGTGCCTTTAGGTGGATGGTTAGGTTATTGATTTGGGCTCTCTATGTCTTTGTTATGAAGGCATTTAGTGCTATGAATTTTTGCCTAAGGACCAACTTCATTGTGTACCATAAGTTTTGGTATGATGTGTTCTCACTGTCATTCATTACTAGAAATTTTGCAATTTCATTTTTTATTTCATCCACTAACCATTTATTGTTTAAAAGTGTGCTGTTCAGTTTCTAGGCACTGATGGGATTCTTGGTGGGTATTTTGATGTTAATTTCTGGCAATATAGCATTGTGATATGATATCATGCAGGAAATTATATCAGTCTTCCTAAATATATGGAGGCAGGCTTTGTGACCCAGTATATGATCTATTTTAGAGAATGTTCCATGGGCTGCTGAGTAGAATGTTATAGTCTGTGGATTTGGGATGGAATGTTCTGTAGATGTCCATTAGGTCTAAGTGATCTATGGATTTGTTGAGCTCTCTTACTTCCCTGTTGAGTTTCTGTTTGGATGATTGATTACTGATAGCAGTGTATTGACGTCCCCAACAATAATGGTGTTACTGGTTATTTCTGTTTTATTGTCAAGTAGGTTTTCCTTTATGAACTGTGGTGCCCCTGTGTCTGGTGCATACAGATTTATGATTGTAATATCCTCTTGATTAGGAAGAAGTGGCCTAGCATTTCTATATGAAAATGACAAAGATACAGAGGAAGAAATAAGGGACATGGTTCCATTTTCAATAGCAACAAAAAAATGAAATACCATGGAATAACGTTAGCCAAGGAAATGAAAGATATATACAACAAAAACATAAAAACACTCAAAAAAGTAATTGAGGAAGACTTGAGAAAATGGAAAGACCTCCCTTGCTCCTGGATAGGCAGAATTAACATTGCGAAGATGGCAATCCTACCAAAGGCAACGTACAGATTTAATAGAATTCCAGTTAAAATACAAACATTATTCTTCACAGAGATAGAAAAAAATGATCTCAAATTTCATATGGAAAGGAAGAAGGCCTTGGCTATCCAAGAATATCCTCAGCAAAAGAAATACCTCTGGATGTATCACCATACCTGATTTAAAGCTATATTACAAAGCTATAGTAATAAGAAACAGCATGGTACTGGCATAAAAAAAAAAGGAGTATAGGTCATTGGAATAGAATTGAGGACACGGACTTTGGATCAAGCAACTACAGCTAGTTGATATTTGTTTGACAAAGGACTTAACAATATAAGCTGGAAAAGCATATGCAGGAAATTGAAACTTGATCCACACATCTCACCAGGCACTACATTCAACTCCAAATGGATCAAAGACCTCAATATAAGACCAGCAACTTGGCTAATACTGGAAGAAAATATAGGAAGAGATTTCCATGATATAGGAATGGAAAAAGGCTTCCTGAGCAAACCCTCAGTAGCTCATGACCTTAAATAGTCACTCAACCAATGGGATCACATGAAGCTGAATAGTTTCTTTACAGACAAGCATACAATAAGCAAAGCCAATACATTACCCACAGAATGGGAGAAAATATTTGCTGATTATCCAACTGACAGAGGCCTGATCTCTAGAATATACAAAGAACACAAAAACCTAAACAATAAAAAGTCAAAAAAACCCATTCACAATGGGCCAAAGAGCTGGAAAGGCAGTTCACAAAGGAATAAATACAAATGGCAAACAAACACTTAAGAAGATGCTTATCATCCCTAATCATCAGGGATATGCAAAGTAAAACAACTATGAGATTCCACCTTACATAAAAAAAGCAAATGAAAATAAATGCTGGTGAGGTTGTGGGGAATTAGGAACCCTCATCCACCATTTGTGGGAATATAAGATGGTACAACAAGTTTGGAAAGTAATATGGAGACTCCTGAAAAAGCTGACTATAGAGATACCAACAGACCCAGTTATTCCCTTACTGGGCATCTACCCTAAAACCTTCAAGCCACAAGGCAGAGAGATTTGCTCAGCCATGTTTGTAGCAGCTCAATTTGTAATAGCTAAGAGCTGGAATCAATCCTGATGTCCATCACTAGAAGAATGGATAACTAAGATATGGTATATCTACACAATGGAATTCTATACAGCAATAAGAAAACATGACACAATGACATTCAAGGAAAAATGGTTGAACCTGGAACAGATCATTCTCAGTGTACTTACCCAATAACAGAAAGAAAATTGCCACATAGTCTCACTCATCTAAAGCACCTAACCTGATGACAACATACCCAGTAAGCATCTCAAGGACTAGACAATAGGGTGGGTGGGGAGGGAGGGGAGGGCAAAGGAGGGGGTGGGAGACATAAAGCTAGACCCAAACAGCAATGGTACCATAAAATTCTACATACTAAAAAGCAGACCAAATGGTTGAACCTTCACCAGGCCCTTAGAGGGAACACCTGAGCCACAAGACACAGGAGAGGGTATGATGAAGACTGGCCTTAATCTTCTAAAGCCCCTCTCTCTCTCTCTCTCTCTTATCTCTAACTCTTTTATATTAGTTATCTTTTCCTTTTCTTTGTGGGCACTGACCTATAACTCCCAGTACCAGCCTGTGGGTATCATCCATAATGAGCTTTTGTTCAGAGAAACCTACAAGGTTTCCTAAAAGAAAGACAGATTTCTGTCAGAGTACTTGATGACCCACCAAAGGTTAGTGGTAAGACCCTACTGCTGAAGACACCTTATGCTGTTGACAAGTAAAATAGAATGACATGGCTGGAAGCTGGAAGAGAGTCATTCCCCAGACAGTCAGTGCATCTAGTGCCAGATGGTGCTACATGGGTGACTGAAGGAAAATGACCAATATCTGTCCAAGCAACTCATGGCCTAACTTACTTAGCAGCAAATAACCTGTTTTGATGCTAACACAAATTCAATAGTGGCGCACAGCCATGGTGGGAAACCAACTGCTCTTGATTAGCTAAATGATCTGCTCAGTGGTATAGGACCCATAGATGGAGCTGGGAAACAAGACAGAACCATATCCACAGGTGAGCTCACTCTCCATTATCAAGCAACCACCAATTGTGGGCTATAATACAGCCTACACCTATTAAATTCCCTATTAAAAAAAAATAAGGATTATTCCATTTGTTTGGTGCTGTTGGAGAATCTGCTCCTCTTTTTCTGATAGATGAGGTTCCTCAGGAGAGAACCACCCCATCATACCTCCAAAGGGCCCCAGGTGAAACTAAGAATAATTGGCAAAACAAGCAAGGGTGCTGTTTTCCTGGTGAACCAGGTACAAGAACAAAGGTAAAGGAGATTGAAACAGAGAACAATCAACTCCTACCATATCAGATATCCAGAGACCCAGAGGCCCCCAACACCTCATCAATGAAGCAGACCAAAAATGAACCCAACATGGCTTAGGGAAATTTTGTGGAAGAGGGGGAAGAAAGAATGTAAGGGCCACATGTTGGGTCATGATATGCAGAGTCACTTCTCCTACCCATAACTATGGGCTAACTCCACAGTGCATGACCTATATATCTCAACAAGGAGGGGCTAAGGGAAGGGGTAGGACATGGACAGGCCTAACAATGGTACCAACTTGACTGTATTCACTGAGTAAAAAACTAATTAATAAATATATTAATAAATTTTTAAAAATATATTTAAAAAATGAAAATAAAACTAAAAACAAAAACCTCTCTCAGTTCAAACAAAATCCATTAATATTTGTATTGTACTAAAAATTGATACACTCTTATTTTTATTTATTTATTTTTATTGTTATTAAGAACATATTTTGTATAGATGCAACATATGTTGGTGCCCTCTTTTCCCTTGTTGCTTCCCCCTTTCCACCAGGGACGTTCCTCAGTGGGGTAGCAGGTATTCCTTTTAGGGTTATGACTGATGCATTGTGGGAGCAGCAGTCAGTTATTTGGGGGGGATGCCTTTGGGCAGGATATCTCAACCTGTACTTCTTATAATCTTTCCACCCCTATTCCACAAAATCCCCTGAGCTGTGGTGGGTGAATTTTAAGTCTACTTCAGTAATGAGCTCTTAGGAGCCTCTTGATCTCTGCTTTGGTAAATGTTGATTATCCTCATGGACTATCTCCTTTAGCGTTGTGCTGAATATCAGGTTCATCATGAAAACAGCACTCTTGCTCATCTCCCCAGGTCCTCTGAGGTTTCAGCTATGGCTTGGCTGAAGTGCTGGCAAATAAATTCTAACAATCACCTTTGAGCTAAACATAAAGATAAGCTCATGCCTTTTCTCTGGGACTGAAGATGTATTTTCCTCTATAACCATTACTAACAGGATAAAGCCAACACTCTTACTTTCTAAATATATACAGTAAAAAATGGTGATAATTATCACACATACCTCACTAGAGTTCTAAAATTTCTTAATAAAAACCACCTCGTACATACCAATGAAAAAAAAATGATAAAAGTACATCAATTAATTACCCTCATTCCACTTATTGGCATGATTTACCAGCCCTGTTTGCATGCCAGTCTTTATTCCTTCCAAAGTAACTAGAGAGAAGCTTTGCCAAGTTTTCTATTTCATATACAAGTTCTGTGTACATTGTTGGCAATGCTATGTTAATTTTGATGCTATGATAATGTAAACCTTGTTACCCTTAAGGAAGTCTTTATTTTCCTTCATGAGGAGTGTCATTATATACTTCTCTTATAGAGAACTCTAGATTTTCCAACCTTCTCACATACTAATTTTTGATATAATGGTTAAATAAAGCCTGTCTGTCACACTCAATGATGGAGTGTTTTGTTTTGTCTTATTTTGTTTTTTTGAGACACAGTCTCTTGTATCCCAGGTTGTCTTCCAACTCGTTATGTAGCTGAAGATGACATAGCTTCTGATCCATCTTCCCCCCACCGCTACTGATGAGATTATAGCCAAGTACCAGCTAGCCTGGTTTTTATGCTGTGCTATGGTTCTAACCCAGGGCCTTATGCATGGTTCACAAACACTCTTATCAACTGAGATATGTTTCCTATCCTGAACTGAATATTTTATATAAACTTTACAATATCCATTTGAACTAAGGTATGTTTAAAAAAAAAACATTACTGTATTTAACCTGCTTGTTTCTGTATCTTTTCTACAGTATACAATGAATAGCAGAAAGCCTTCCTTATATATTATTTGGGGGTTGTTTATTACTACATTAGACATACAAAATTAGAAAACTGAATAGAAGTACAAAAGGTGTAATAGTGGATGTTTAATATTATTTTTCTTATTCAAATATAAAAAATGCTTATTTAACATGCAATACTTTTGTACCTGCATACATATTTTTTAAAATGTAATTATTTATCCACAAGGAGAGACACACACACAGAGAGAATTAGTGCACAAGAGGCTTTGGCCACTGCAAGCAAACTCTAGATGCATTCTATGGATGCATACCTTACTTTGTGCATCTAGTTGTATGTGTGTACTGTGGAATTGAACTGAGGCTGGAAGCCTTTGTAAGCAAGTTCCTTTAAGTATTGCACCATCTTCCCAGACCCTATTTATTTTTCTATTTATTAATTTGAGAGAGAAAGAGGTACAATGGTGCACCAGGGCCCCCAACCACTGTAAATGAACTCCAGAATCATGTGACACCTTGTGCATCAGTCTTTACGTGGGTATTAGGGAGTCAAATCTTGGCCCTTAGGCTTGCCAGCAAGCACCTTAACTTCCAAGACATCTCTTCAGCACCCAGTCCCTAGTTCTATACTGCTTTTTTTTTTTTACCTTTTATGTCATTTTCAAGATATTTCCTTTGATCAACCAAAACAATCCTTTTAAAGTTCACAGCAAGAGTAAAATTATTGTTTTTCCTAAAACATGAAGTAACTGGGAATTGTTTTGTGTTTACACATTGCACATATATTGATAAATGTAATTGAGTTACAGCTTTACATTTGTTTGTAGACACTACTGATGGTTTCCAAAATATAATGTAGCACTTTTATTTTATTCCCATTTAAATTATGATAGATTTTTGTTAGAAAATCATGTAGTACTCCACAACTGAAAACCATAACTATTCTTTGTAAACACCTATGAAATGCAGTAACATTTAATTTATTCATGTATTATACTAATTTTCATTTTACTAATTTGAATTTATTCCACTTTTTCTTTTGCTCTCAGTATGAAAAGGAGGGACTTTGATATTCAATGACTGTAAATAACTTGCATGACCATATCACTCTTCAAAATAAGAACCAGAATAGTAGCTATGTCATGTGGTTGCAAAGTTTGAGACTTCTGTGCTCATACTTCCTCCCCCTGAATCATGACTAATCTAACACACATGTATGTTTTGGCCTTGCTCCCTCCAGGTAGACCTCATGAGAAAGTGGTATTACTACTAGGAAAAGAATTGGATTCTTGGCATTCATTCTGGTGTCTAATGCTACCAACTCCGCATATGTGCAAACAAGATGGTTAATCCAAGGGAAAAGTGACATTTTCAGAGTAACCCAAAATATTCTTATAGTTCTTTTTATATTTTATTTATGTATTTGAGAGTGAAAGAGAAATAGAGAGAGAGAGAGAGAGAGAGAGAGAGAGAGAGAGAGAGAGAGAGAGAGAGAATGGGTGCGCCAGGGCCTCCAGCCACTGCAAAAGAACTCCAGATGCATGTGCCCCTTGTGCATCTAGCTAATGTGGGTCCTGGGGGTAACCTCGAACCGGGGTCCTTAGGCTTCATAGGCAAGTGCTTAAGGGCTAAGCAATGTGTCCATCCCTCTTACTGTTCTTAAGGTTGGGAATTCCAGGATGAAGTAGTAACCTCTGGAGTGCACATCATCCAAGGGGTGAACGTAACATAGTGAGGAGAGAAATAAATTTTAGCATGAAATTCAAAAAGGACAAATATTAAAACAATATCATATACTACTAGTCCATCAACATATCCTTTACATAATTATTTTAAAAAGTAATGAATTATTTTATTTTATACTAGTGTTTATTCAGCTCAACTTTTAAAATGTATTTTATTTATTTATTTGAAAGAGAGAGATAATATGGGTGCACCAAGACCTCTTACGTTTGCAAATGAACTCAAACCACTTGTACTACTTTGTCTATCTGGCTTCATGTGAGTTACTGAACCTAGCCTGGGCAGGCTTTGCAAACAAAAGTCTTTAACTACTGTGCCATCTGCCAAGCCACAAAATTTAACTATCATACTTGATGCCATATTTCTTTATGTTTTGTATTTTGTTTATGTTTTGTGCATATATGTGTGGTATGAGCAAAAATGTATGCGTTTTCACTGGCGTGGATATAGATTTGTTTGTGTGTGAGTGTGTACACACGCATGTGTGAACATGTGCAAGGGACAGTCAAAAGTTGACGTCCAATGTCTTCTTCAATCTCTCACCACTTCACTTACTGAGACAGGGTCTCTCACTTGAATCCTGAACTAGCTGTTTCAGCTAGTCTACCTAGCCAGCTTGACCTGGAGATCCTCTGCCTCCAATTACTGAGGTCTGGAATTATAGGTAGGATGTCACCCAGTAACCCCAGTGGGTCCTGGGGATCCAAATTTGGAAGGTCATGCTTGCCTGGTAAGTGCTTAATCCACTGACCTATCTTTTCAGTCTCCTCTCCTTACCCAGTGTAATGTTTGAACACATTTTTTTTTTTCATAAATCAGGACTACTACTCATTTTATATTGAAAACAATGAAGCAAATAGGGATTTATGTTTTATATGTGTAGTTTAGATAGGTGTTTACAAATCTGCCACAAGGTAATTCTATAAGTAAGATTTTATGTTGGACTCTACTAGTGAGATTATAAATACTGTTATTTATGATATAAGGGTCCTCAAGAAGACATGTTGAATACTGAACACTATATACTTGTGAATATATTTTTCATGGGAAATAAAAGTATTGTAAATATAATCAAGCTAAGATCATTTTAAGAGTCCCAATCTAATAATATGACTTGTTTCCTTATAAGCTGAGAGAAAAATACAAATAGATAAGTAAGACTATGCATTGTAATGAAGGAGACAGAAACTATAGTCCAACCCCTCTTGCACCAACAGCTGTTGGAACCCATGACAAAGTAGATCCTCCTTCTTACCTCCCATGGGTCTTTATGGCCAAAGCTTTGGAATATAATTCTGTCAGTCTCATTAAAATATTTTTGAATAATCCCTATAGTTACTAAAATAAATCACACAAAATCCAAAATTTGAGGAAGAAGACAGCCCAGAATAATTTATTCCTCTGTTCTGAATATATAAGGTAATGTGCATTAATTATATGTATTTTATGTATAGTTTAATTCATTGGTCTTTCATTTAAAGACCATGTACATTGGGAAGGTGAATTTAAGCAACATCTATTTTTTTTTTCTGGCACAAAAGCATAATTTTATTTTCTGAGAAACAAATAAAACACATACAAGGTTTTGTTTAAGACCTAGATATTGATCTCACATCCACATCTGTGAGTGATCATGAAACCAAATTGGAACCATCAGGGCTTTCCTGATTTCTGCTAGAAGACTAGTTTAGAGACGAGAACATGAGCAGACTCAGGCCAACTAGACTTTGGAAAAGCAGGAGAATGAGGGGAAAGATTCTTCCCTTTTTAAGTTCACATAGCTGGATGTGGTGGCACATGCCTTCACTCCCAGCACATTGAAGTTGGAGGATCACTGAGAACTCAAGGCTAACCTGCGCTTGTGTGAGACCCTGCCTGAAAGAAAAGGAAAAATAAATTAAACAAAAATAAATAAAAGCATTAAGTATATATAGCTGGTGTGGTGGTTGGATTCAGATGTCCCCCATAAACTTTTGGTTCTGAATGCTAGGTCCTCAACTGGTGGCTATTTTGGAATTGGAGCCTCCTGGAGATGGTGTATTGTGGAAGGCTTTTGGGTGTTACAGTCAGCTTCCCTTTGCCAGTCTTTGGCACACTCCATGCAGCTATTGTTCACCTGATGTTGGCGAGGAGGTGATGCCCACCATGTTTCATACCATTGTTTTCCCCTGCCATCATGGAGCTGCCCCTCAAGTCTATAAGCCAATATAAAACATTTCCTCCCATAAGCTGCTCTTGGTCAGATATTTGTGCAGCAACCCAGAATTAACCACAATAGTAAATTAATACCAAGAAGTGGGATCCTTCTAGAAATATGATTGTAGCTTTTGGCCTATGGCGACTGATTTGAGGGAGATATGTGGAAGGATTTGAAACCTTGGCCTAAGAGATGATTTTCAGAGCTATAGGCACAGCTTGACAGATCATTCTGTTAAGCAGTGAAAGAAATGAATGCAGTGAGAGCTATGGACTGTGAGATTTGGCTTATGAGGGGAAAAAATAGCTTTTTTCTGACTAAGCTAAAGGCAGTTTGTGTAAGAGGCTTGCAGTTATGCCCACGTCCTGAGATCTTGGTTGGTGTTGCATTGCATAGATATGGACTGGTGTAGGCAAAAGGATATGGCACAGAAAGAAATGAATACTTTGGGCCAAGTTGCCCACGCAGCTGCAATTGAGAGATTACAACCATTGAGACTGGGTCATCTGATCTGCATTCAGACAAGAGGAAGAATTCAGACTCTTTGGAAGGGGGCTAAATACTGAAAAACATGCTGTTCTTCAAACCTGGGTTAACAAGTTGGTAGCATACCTGGTATTATGACATGGCCATAGCCAATGTAAAGCAAGCTTATTATCTGCATAGTGTCCCAATGGAGACATGAAGGTAAACAAGGGTTTCAGTTGGAGACCCGGGAGAGAGTAGCTGGCATTAGATCAAGTTTTCTGGGACTGTGAGTAGCCCAAAGTGGAGGGGTGGACTTGTAACTCCAGATACTCATCACTGGTTTGAAGTATTAGACTTGGATATTTGTCACTGGTTAGAGTTATTTTTGCCTTGTTAATCAAGGCCTCCAGCCTCTGCAACCAAACTCCATATATGTGGGCTACTTTGTGTGCATTTGCAATCTTGTGCTCCTGCATCTGTCCAGGAGTGTTAAATATGAGTCCTTGGGCTTTCAGGCAAGCACCTTAACTGCTAAGCCATCTCTGCCTGTTTCATTTTAATTTACTTACTTATTTATTTATTTGTTTTTTTTCTTTTTTTTTTTTTTTGATTTTTCGAGGTAGGGTCTCAGTCTAGCTCAGGCTGACCTGGAATTCACTATGTAGTCTTAGGGTGGCCTCTAACTCACAGCGATCCTCCAACCTCTGCCACCTAGTGCTGGGATTAAAGGCATGTGCTACCATACCCAGCTCTGTCTGTTTTATTTCTTTGGTATGCCAATGCCATCTTTTGCAGTGTGAATGTTTATTCTGTGCCATTAGTGGCGACATTTAAAGTTGGACTGAATGCATCGCATTGTTACATCATAGCTGCTTGGGGGGGCGGGGCAAGGGCAAAATGTGATGGCTTGATTAAGGTGTTCCCTATAAACTTATGTCTTCTGAATGCTAGGCCCATAGCAGGTGCTTCTTTTGAGAACTGGAGCTTCCTGGAGGTGATTGTCGTGGGCAGTGTTAGGGGTGTTATAGCCAGCTTCCCCTTTTCAGTGTCTGGAACATTTTCCTGCAGCTGTGGTTTTCCCGCTGTTGGCCAGGAGGTGAAGTCAACCCCTGCTGCTGCCATTGTTTTTCCCCTGCCATCATGGGGCTTCCCTTCAAGTTTCCTCTCATAAGCTGCCTTGGTCGACTGTTTGTACAGCAATCAAAAGTAACTGCAACAGCTGTAATGAATAACATTTAATATCTTGGAACAAGTACCAGACATAGGAGGGTGGTATTAAGAAATGACACAAGGAAAGTCCAGTCATGAATTACTCTTTATAAAGCAACATCTGAAATGAGTGAGAAATGCAGAAAACTGTCTCTCTTTTATTTTTGGCTAACTCATTTTGATTATGTTTTAATTGTCAACTCAACTTGTCATTATTATACAGAAAGGTGTAAAAAGAATATAACTGTAAGTTATTCTAGAAATTTTGTCATTAGGAGAGCCAAGGGAAGGCCAGAGGTGACTCCTTGTGTCTTTCCTTATTACTGAAATGCAGTAACAAGTTTGTTCCCTGCTTTCTGTGATTCATTGAAATTTATGTTTTCCAGGATCAAATAGATAATTATCTTTTTTTTTGTTTGTTTGTTTTTGTTTTACTTTTGTTTTTTTCTAGGTAGGGTCTCACTCTAGCCCAGGCTGACCTGGAATTCACTATGTATTATCAGGCTGGCCCCGAACTCATGGTTATCTTCCTACTTCCGTCTCCTGAGTGCAGGGATTTAGGTGTGTGCCACCACGAAAATCATATACTTTCATAACATAGTCTCTCATTTCACCAGAGCTTTACTTAATGACAGCATTTGTGTATGTGGTGTGTGTGTGTGTGTGTGTGTGTGTGTGTGTGTGTGTGTGTGTGATCGAGCGTCATGTTAGTGCCTGAGAAAATGAACCTCGGCCTGCAGGATTTTAAAAAAGTTACCTTTAAATACTGAGGAAACTTCCCAGCACCTCGTGTTTTATGTATGTGTCTTGTTTTATATCATTTTTCCTGCATATCAGAACATTTAGCAGCTCCAATTTTAGACATTTCCTTTAAGTATATGAGACCACACTTAGGAATGATGATAAAATCATATAAATAATAACCAGCATAAATCAACTAACTATTAACTAATTAACTATAATATAAAACATTTCTATATTACCTCTAGTATAATATAATATACTATATAACTATAATATAAAACATTTCTATATTACCTCTAGTAGGTAAGCTATCAGTCTATAAAATAAAGACTTGTTTTATTGCTTAACCACTATACTCAGGACATTATACTTTTATTTTATTCATTTCATCTTGGAATGAGTAATCACAGTGACTTAGTAATTCCATAAGTACTCATTAGTCCAGTTTTTCTTTCTTATTTAGAAAGCTAAACTGGAAAGCCTATTAAAAATAATGTTTCCGTATAAATTGTGGAATCAGACCAATTAACTGATTCATTAAAATATTTTTTGAATAAGCAGGTATTAAATTAGAACATTTTACTCAGATATATTTAAGTGAACACTTATTTGTTGACACAATATTGGCACGATATATAGAGCAGCAATATTTAAAATTTCTATGTGAAGAAGAATGGCTTCTTTACCAAAATACCCTGATATTTTCTTTTACCCTGAAAGCTAAATCACTGTTGATTATTTTAAAATATCTGTGTCTTTTCAAATACATTTATCATTGATTTACGTTGTCTTAAACAGAAGTGATTTTTTCTAGCTAGGATATTTCAGATTTCAGATAAATTGAAACAGATATGCATTTTAGAGGCCATATTTATCATCATTATAAAGCTCAGCATTGACAGTGCACTATAAGAGATGTCATTTTAATCATGGCTTGTGACTTCAGAGTTACTAAACTGGTACAAACGAGCCTTCCTCATGGAGATAAGTCGCTTCCATATGACAGCCTTGTTTTTAATTAGATGGCTAAGTCAACATGAAACTGTGCTTTCAAACCTTATCTTTAGCTTGATGACCTTTCATCATCTGTGTCTTTTGTGTCTAAGATAATTTTTCTGTATTCAGCATGTTCTCTCTCTCCTTTCCTCCCCCACTCTCTTTCCTCCTTTCCCCCTTTCCGACCCTTTCTTTCTCCATTTGTAAACTTTTGGTCTTTTGATTGAAATTTTATCCTTAAGTTTCTCCTTTCCAACAATGATTTTCTACACATCAGAAAAGTACTTTTGTATGTATTTGTTTGTCTGGTTTATATGCCAGGGTGTTTGTATGTTTGCCTGTGTATACGTGTATGAATGTGAAGCTCTGCATGCATGTTCAGGGCAGACATTGATTTGGGGATGCTCTCATTCATTGCTCTATTCTTTATTCACTGAGGCAGGGTCTGTTAGTTGAATTCTAAGTTTATTGATCAGGCTAGTCTATGCATCTAATCATAATTTATGTTGGTCCTAGGAATTCAAACTCTAGTTTTCTTATTTTAACAAGCATATTACACTGTGAGCCATCTCCCCAGACTCACATCAGAAAAAAATTAAGACCTTTATGACATATAAATTGCTTTGCTCATAACACGTAGCTAGAGTACAGTTGTTATAATTTGAATATATAATGTTTTTCAAAGCTCATGACATTTATCTTATGACAAGCACTAAAAAAATAATAATGTTGAAATCTCATATAATATTGTTAGTAACACATACTATGTGCTTTTACAAAACCAAGGCCTAAGTGTTTAAGACACTTGCCTAAGAAAACTAAGGACTCAGGTTTGATTCCCTATTACCCATGTATTGGCACATGTGTCTCGGGTTTGTCTGCAATTGCTCGAAGCCCTGGAAAGCCCATTCTTTCTTTTCTTTCTTTCTCTTTCCTTCCTTCCTTCCTTCCTTCCTTCCTTCCTTCCTTCCTTCCTTCCTTCCTTCCTTCCTTCCTTCCTTCTTTCCTTCCTTCCTTCCTTCCTTCCTCTCTCTCTCTCAAATAAAAAAAAAATAAAAAGAGCTAGGGGAGATTTCTTACTTGGAAAAGTGGTTGCTTTGAAAACATGAAGATCTGAATTTGATCCCCAGAAACCACATCAATTGTAAAAATCCAGGCATCGTGGCACATACCTTTCATCAAAAAACTGGGAAGACAGAGGCAGGTAGGTCCCTGGGACTCACTGGCTATCCCATTTAGCCTAATTAGGCAAGTCAGACAAGTGAGAGATCGTGGCTCCAGAAGGGGGGCACAAATCCTGAAGAGCAACAACCTAGGTTGTCTTCTGAGATACGAACATGTACATGTGTCCAGATGTGCATGCTCACACACATGTGCACCCACACTGAGAATTTAGAGGGACAACTGTAATCTGCTTTTTGTTTCTAATAAGTTACAGTTGTATTTACTTAATCATAACAGCCCTTAAAATGCTCAATAATAAATTACTTTCATAGCGGGAAAGAATTCTTTTTGTCTTAGAAGTGCTGTGTTAATGTTTAGCACTCCTGTCTTCCTGCTCCTTCACAGAAGTGATGCTCCTGAGGGTGGCGATGTCAGGGTACCAGAGCATCATCACTAAGAAGTCCTGGAAGTGTCTTTGAACTAAATTAAATTACAGTGGGCAAATAATGGGCAACCCTGTTGAGTCTCTCAGCTAAGCATGAACAAAATAAGGCCATTAATTGTAATTGAATGCATATTTGCCTGCAGTTTTCATGGGAAACTAAAGAGGGTGAATCCAAATCAACTTGAAATATAATAAGATAGACAGTCTTCTTTGTCTCAGAAACTGAAGGGTTAAGTGATAATTGGGCTTCTCTATGTGCATTCATAATAAATGTCATTTAAGTTGCAGTCTTTTCTATAATAATAACATGGAAATAGCATAGATTTATGTGCCCTAGGAAAACATAATAGTTTATTTAAAAGATTTGGATATTTTGTCCAGTAACACACATGTATGCTTATAAAGGTAACCTCTAAGCAATCACCATTCATTTGCTGAGCATATCTTCTGAATGTGGTATAAGACACTTTATATATTTTTAGAATTTGTAAAAACATTATAGTGAGACACTAAAATTTAATAATGTGATGAGTGAAATCAATTTACTTCTAGCATGATATCACATTTTCAGCACAACCAGGACATCTCAAGTTCCATTCTTTATGTTGTTGCCTTTTCTTACTGACAGAAAAGGATATTCAGTTTATTATACCTGAGAATAATACTACCATAATATAGTGCCTGAAGAGTTCCAATTGATAACACTTTTATATTAGTTATATTTATCTATTTAAATTAACAAGTTTATATTAATATTAACACGTGTACTTCTTATAATTATCCCTCTACTAAAAAATGAAATCATCTCTAAAATCTTGGCCTTATTTAATATTTTCCTGTTTTTTATTTTAATGGCTTATAAATTTAGATAAGTGTTCAACATTTCTCCCCACTATTCAGGTATGTTAATTCATTTAAACAATTTAACAGTTTATATTATATTTATATAATTATATATTAATTATATTTATATAATTTAATATAATTATATTAATATATAATAATTATATTTATATAACTTTATAACTTTTAGTGCAAGGAAAATCAAACATCCCAGCTATATTAAAGAAAGTAGAAACTGACTAGAAGGATTCTAGATGCATCAAATCATCAGAGAATAAGGAGCTTGTTACCTCCTCCAGATTCAAAATCCTGACATAATGTATCTGATTGGCCAAAGTAATGTCAAATGTTTTTCTCAATTACATGATAAAATTTCTACTATTACAATCTGTTTTACTTTTATCTTCTATTGCTGTGACAAAATATTCAAAATTCTCCCCCCTAAAAATTCAAGAGACCTACATGCTGCCACAAAGACCCCATTCTCATTGTTCATTCAGGTTTAAACACATTCATAGATCCACTCCTTGGTTGCTACCTTGTGATGCTATTGTACCCATCCTAATTACTAAATATGGGCGTCCAACTAAACTCTGATCACAAATAATCCATTGGTGAGTTGAAAGAAGCTTTTTTGTGCTTTATATATCTGGATTTCAGGAAAATATCACAAAATATGAATACTAAGTACAATCTAAGGGTGGTAGAAAAAGGTAAGAGTCTGTGTCATCTGCAAAACTAATGTAGTAACCATTTTTATTCTACATTTATGCTAATAAAAATAAATGCATGTAATAGAAGTGAAAAGAAAATAGGTTTAAGTAGAAAGGGAATGCTATCCAGGAAGTAAAGGACAAATAATTCAAAAGTAGTGAAATAATGAATATATAATAAGGGTTTCAAAAAGGGTTTCTTTCTTCATGATAATTTTCATGCTGCTGGTTGATGCTGATGTTATTAAATCCTGATGTCTGTTCATAAAGATCATGTCAATAGTCTGCTTTATGATAAGGAGAAGACAAGGGTTCATTTTTCCATATCACATATCACAAATTAAATTCAATATGTGGGGTGGAATGGGATTTAAGAAAAACAGAAACCAAACTTAAGAAAAATAGAGATTTCTGGAACTATGTTTTAAAACAAATGAAGGAAATCATCACAGCAGTTCTATAGGAGAATAATTCATGATATATGACAGTCAAAAATGTAAGGCAAGGCATATTACTTAATTCTCAAATGAATTATCTATCTTCAGGAAATATTTAGCATGATAAAATTACTTGGGCACAACAATAGTCTTTATTCCAACATGTGAACTTTGAAAGAATGCATGTGAAAATGAAATAAAACTGCAAATATGAAATAAAAATTTAAGCCTGGTATGGATGGTAGTGCATGCCTTTAATCCCAGTACTTGGGAGGCAGAAGTAGAAGGATCACTATGAGTACAATGCCACCCTGAGAGTACATAGTGAATTCTAGGTTAGAGCTAGAGAGAGAGAGACTACATCACCCCCCCCCAAAAAAAGCCCTTAAATCAGTATTACTTAATAAGAAAATAATGACCCAAGTTTTGAAAAGTGGCATGAAGAAATTGTTAATGTCATTCTGGAGTTATATAAGAAGGAGATCTCATCTCTTTTATCTGAGGGAGTAAAGACTTCTCTGAAGAATGACATTTCAAAAACATGTCAAGAAAAGTTAAGACATGATTAAGATGAGGGGGTGGCCAAATTCCAGGCAGAAAGTGTAAAAAAGAAGGTTTGTGGATTTTATGCTTTCATTAGAGACTGAAGGAGAAATTTATGTCATAAGTGGAGGTAAAATTCTATGCAAATGCTGTCATATAAAGTTTTCTCTGGTTATCAGCTAGTCTTCATTTTCAAAATATATATACAGGTTTTTTGAACCAGAAATTTGAAATAAACATAATACTCAAATACAAATCAATAATATGTAATTAAAACCTTTACAAATTAAATTAAATTAAATTTAGCACAGAAAATAAAATTTACCTAAATATTTATAATACCCAGATGTAAAATAGCATATTAATATAAGCTATTTTCACTTTCCAGTTGGAAATTATGTAAATCTTTATAATTTATTAATTTACTTTTTGAATTCACCAACAACAAACAGACGATTCTATACCTTAATGCGTCTCTTAATATTACATAATCATAGCTTTTATGTTGGAGAAAATTTAAGAACATTTGAGAACTTTAGTCCACATATTATGATGTTTAAATTGTATCACTCAATTCATCTCTGTTGCAGGAGTTGTTGTAGTAGGTAGATCACTGCAGCTTTTCCCACTTTATGCTATGATCTTTAAATTTGCTTAGGAGGTTATAGTAGTACATGCTTTTAATCTCATAACTTGGTTATATAGAAACAAGGATATCAAAAGTTTATACCCTGATTTGGCTATATGGTGTGTTTGAGGTCAACATATGCTATATGAGAACTTGTTTCAAAAAAAAGAAAAGAAGGTATTTGAGGCTAGAGAAAGAGGTAAGCACATTTTCAAGAATAAGAGACTATTTTTTTAAAAAAAATAGAAATTAATGAACATATGACTGTTAAAATACTAAAATCATGCTATCTCATGAATATGTGGGGTACACATTGAATTGCAGGACTAAAGTCTAATTGAATACTTTTTTTTTGAATCCTTAGCTTCAGAGTTTTATGTTTTAGATGTTTTATTTTATTTTATTTTATTTTTTCTCTACTTTCAACTGATATTATACAGGGTGAAAGATATGGATGAAATTTCATTCTTTGGTAGGTGAATATCTAGTTTTGTCAGAATTATTTGTTGAAGATGCTGTTTTGTATTTATAATTACTTTTGGTTTGTGTGTCATAATTTTGGCTTTTTTTCCCCCTGGGTCTTTCTTTATGATCCATTGTTGTACATGTCTATTCTTTTTTTTTTTTGCCAATATGTGCTGTCTATGTCACTATTGCTCTTTGGTATAAACTGAGGTGAAATATGATGTCTTGGGCAGTGTTCTTTCTTCTCTAGACTGCTTTGGCTATTCGTTTTTTTTTTTTTTGTTTGTTTGTTTTTTCTGTATGAATGCCCTAATTTCTTTTCTAGCTTGGTGAGTATCATAATTGGACTTTTTATTTGGATTGCAGTGAATCTGTAGATTAAGATTTTTTGAGGTAGGTTCTCACTCTAGCCCATGCTGACCTGGAAATTCACTATGGAGTCTCAGATTGGCCTCAAACTCACCGCGATCCTCCTACCTCTGCCTCCCTAGTACTGGGATTAAAGATGTGCACCACCACACCTGGCCTAGATTAATTTTGGTAATGTAATCATTTTCACAATATTAATTCTGCCTATCAGGACCTGGAAGGTTCTTTCTATTGTCTAGTATCGTCTTCAGTTTCTTTCCTTTTGTTATTGTCTTGAAGTTTTCACTCAGGAGGTCTTTTACTTCCTCATTTACAATTCAGGATACTTTATTTTAGCTATTGTTAATGGGAAACTTTCTTGATTTTATTCCCTGTATATTCATAATAATTATATTTGAAAGTCATTGGTTTTGTACATTGATTTTTGTGTTTTGAAACATTTCTGAAAATGTTTATTAGCACCACACTGCTAAGATGAACCTCCAAACCAGACACAGTTTATGAGAGGAATGGGATTTATTTCTGGCTTACAGACCTAGGGGAAGTTCCTCAATAGTGACAGAGAGAAAACCTACTACCAAAAGCAAGAACAAAAACCTATAATGAAACAGGAGGGGAACCAGGCAGAAATCAAACTGCTTACTCTATAACTTTGTCTGGATTTCCAGATCCACCTGAAATACACCTTAGGGTTTGATCCTAAATCTGCCCACAGTGACAGCTCCTCCAGTTTGGTGTCTGTAAATCTAAGTTACAACCTGGAGTAAAACTCCTGAATCTGTTGCAGGACATCCATTCAAACTGACTAAAGGAGTTTTCTGGTAGATTCTATAGGGTGATTGAAACATAGTTTTCTCATCTACCCATTTAAGTGGTCCAAGATTTATATCTATTTGGACTGAGATGATTAATTGCCCCTTTGCACATCTAATAATAAAAGGCTTAAAAATGTATCTTCATTCAGTTACGGTTTTATTTAGACAACATGAATTCAAAATTATTTCCCAAGTAGAAAAGATTATGTGCTACTGTAATAACTGAACAAAGTCCCATGAAAATGTTCCCTCGCCGTCTGAAGGATTCAACTTCCTAAAGCCAATAAAAATACTAATCTCAATCTAAACAGATATATATCTTGGAGGGTTAGAATGACAATTGTTTATGGAATAAGTCTGAGATTGTTATGCATTTTTCTTTATATTTTGCCAATTAGAATTCAACCATAGAATTATTACTTTTTCAGGAAATAGGTGACAGAATGGGAGTGTATAATATCATTAAAGAAACAAAATTTGGTATTAGAGAGTCTCTCCTCTCCCTGTGTGTGTGTGTGTGTGTGTGTGTGTGTGTGTGTGTGTGTGTGTATTATATAAAGATTAAGATTTTTGTGTCCAAATGTCACAATGTCTTGCAAAATAACATTTTTCATGATACTTTTCTACCAGTTTAAAAAATAATCCAATAGAGCAACATGGTATCTTATATAACTTGACTTTGTCATTTATCAATCAGAAGTATTTTAGAATTTAATGCTTCAATTTCATTGATATTTCCTAATTATATGTCTTTTATTGTCATGAAAAATAAATATTTCCATTTATTAAAAATTAACTTCTAACATTTCATTGCAAAATCACCTTTAGAGTTAACTTATTTCTACCCCTTCTATCATGTTTACATCATGAAGCTACATGTAATTCTGCAAGTGTCTATGGCATTTTCTAAAATCAAATTAAGCTATACTGATGTGTTATAACTAATTTAATCATTTTAAATTATCCTGTTGAGTCTAAGAAAGGTCCATACATTTTGAATAATTTGTACACTTGAATGAGTATCTCCGCCAGCAACAAATCCACATATCTTTATATTTCTACATTAGATATTTTGAGATAATAGTTTGCTAGATATGGTAGATCAATAATTTTATAGTGATTATACTGATCATGTAATGCTAACAATGCAGTCCTTTTGTTAAATAGCACATAAAATTCCCATTTGCATGAGGTTAAATAACAGGATAGAATGTCTAACAAAATAAACTGATTGACATGATAGTTTCTGAAAATATGAGGTCACTTTACTTAGCTCTCTAGCTCAGTTAGGGTTTTAATCTAATTGTACCTCAGCATGAGGCAGTAAATGAAGGTTTCATTTAACAACAGTCAGATCATTGCTTTCCAATGGATTTTTTTAATAAGTAATGCTATTAATTGGAAATAAAAAACTGGAAGCTAAGCGAGAACCATCCACAAGGCTATCTAGCAATTACGCTCATGTCTACTCGGAAAGTCGGCTAGTGTTCCAACTGAAGTTCTGTTTAAGCAACATTTAAAAACTTTAATTTGTAAAAAATAATATAATGGGGCTGGAGAGATGGCTTAGCGGTTAAGCGCTTGCCTGTGAAGCCGAAGGACCCTGGTTCAAGGCTCGGTTCCCCAGGTCCCACGTTAGCCAGATGCACAGGGGGGCGCATGCGTCTGGAGTTCTTTTGCAGAGGCTGGAAGCCCTGGCGTGCCCATTCTCTCTCTCTCCATTTGTCTTTCTCTCTGTGTCTGCCGCTCTCAAATAAAAAATAAAATTAAAATAAAAAAAATAATATAATGATAAAAGATAATATAGATCTTAAGAACTCATTATTGTAGTCAGTGTTACTCATTTTATGAGGGGGTTTTAATTATAAAAAATATGCATGCAAAACTTCCTTCTATGTTAAGAGTATTTTGATTGCAGTAGTTATTCCAAGTACTTATATCCATTGCATTAGCATTTTAAGGCAGTATCTAGAGACTAAATTTCACCTTTGTTTATAATTGTTTTCCTCCCTCTTCCTCATCATCACCATGCTCTTTCTACCCCTCATGTTCAACCAAATCTTTCCCTTTTATCACCTTTCTCATGATAATGTGTGTGTGTGTGTGTGTGTGTGTGTGTGTGTGTGTGTGTGTGTGTGTTTGACACAAGACCTCATGTAGCCCAGGCTAGCTTCAAATGAGCTCATTGTCTAAAGCTGGTGTTTGAATTCTGATCCCCTTGCATCTGCCTCCCATGTCCAAGTGTTCAGATGATAGATATGTACCATCACGTCAATTCATTATTATTTTTTTAATTTTATCACTCAAAAATGCAATATTTACCTTACAGATAAGCATGCTCCACTGATGAGGAAAAATTATTTTTTAAAAAGTTTTCTAATTTCAATGCTAGAATTTATTTTTTAATTTAGTTTGATTGCTCCATGATCTGACATTTTAAATTTATAATATAATAAACTTTACTTAATATAGATATGAGCATTACTACAACCTCCATTAAGATAAAAATTATCCCCATCATTATTCTCTCCCATAATGCTAGCTGTGCGCTAATCTCCCCAGGTGTCTGCATCATGTGTATTTCAGTATCTAAAAGTAGCAGTGCTTGACAGAGCTGTGCCTGAAAGCCTTGTCTTCATCTTTGAAGAATTAGCTGCATTGTTCTTTTAGGAAGCGTTTCTGAGAATGGCTGTTTTTATTTTTAAATGAGACAAATTCCATGCAGAAATTTAAAAAACAAACAAACAAACATTGTGTTTGTAATGGGGAGGCCAAAGTTAGTACAAGTGGGTTTTATATAACGAAGCAATATTCTAAACTAAGAAAATCACTCCAAAGACTTGCAACTACATTTAATCACACTTAGCATGACAAAATTGGCTGTCAGAAGTCTAATTATGTATCAAGCATTAGCTCTCTTTTTGATGCTGCTCACTTGCTCTGCCTCCCATTAAGACACCTGGCAACTTTAAGAAATTTGTGAGAAAAGTCACTTCTTCCTTGGGCTCTTTTGGACAGGATTTTACTGAACTGAGTCATTGATAGAGCAACAAAATCATCCTTACTGCTTCACGTGTAACAACCAAGGTAGTTAGACTGATGCTTCCACTACACGCAAGAATTTTTTTTTTAAAGTTTCAAAAATACACAGTGAGTGTGTATTGTGATTTAATTGTTTTATAATATTGAATGTTATTTTATTTAAAAAATAAAACCTTGCTATCAATTTCACATTTATCTGCTTTTAAATTACTGTGTGTACTTTAATTATTCTTTTGTGATTTTTATTCATGACTGCTAATAATCTCACCCATCCTGCATATATACCCTATGTTAAAAATGAAATTAAAAGGAGTATATATATTTATTTCACACAATATAGTAATGGGCAGATAAATATGACAAACACAGGGATTGATGATGCAGTAGAATACCAGTAAAGAAAAAGCATACTGTACTGCATATCTTATATAGTACATACATGTGCATATGTATGTAGGTATATGTGTACATTAGATATATGTTGCCTACCTCCGATTATTTTATTAAGTTATTCACTTATGTAATCTGAACAAGTTTTAGAACTTCTCTCTCTGTCCCTCAATATATTATGTAACCTCTTTCTGTATGCAATGGCATTTTTTTTTCTTAAACTTTTATTTGCAACAAGAGAGAGAGAGCAGCCAGAACAAACTCCAGGATTAAGCACCATTTTGTGCTTCCAGCTCTGTGTGAGCACTAGGGACTCAAAAACCACCTTCAGACTTTGTGAACAAGCATCTTTAACCCCTAAGCCACATAGCCTTTGATGTAATTGTTGATTGCACATACTATTTTATATTCGCATTATAGTTATTAACTTAAAAGGGATTGTTATTACTTGTAAAAATAAAAATTATCAGCAAAAATGAAAATTACTTTTCATTTCTTGTTACTGATACAGCTAACTCAAGTTTATAAACACCTTAGAATTCACTTCATTTGTTGATTCTTGCTTTTTACCTCATCCCTTCTGCTGTTCCCGTATCTTCACTTCTGTTGGGTAAAGCATGTGCAGCTTTTCCAACACATGGAATTTGGCAAACTGAATTATGCTGTTGAGATTTTCTTTGTGTATATAATTTCCCTTCTCCTACACTATCAAAGGGCAATTTCCCTATGCCTGGACTTCTTCTTTAATTATTATCTTTCCCTTCCTCAATAAGTATAGTATTTCATGCCTTTTAGACATTGATGGCTCCTAAGTAGTAGGTTTGTTCCCAGCCTGTTTCCTTTCAACATAGTCTCTTGTCTTTGCTTGTGTTGTACTTTCAACATATGCTTTGGTAGGGAATTTAATTTTAAAATCTGTGACCACAGATCACTATTACTTCCTGTTAAGGCTAGTACTGTTTATTAACATATGGACTAAATCTTAATTTAAATATATTTTACTTTCTAGAAGTATTACTTAAATATTTTAAATAATATTGGCATGTTTGTATTCATATATTTATTGTAACCAAATAATTTATTTTAAACTTAGATTTTATTAAAATGTGATTATTTTTGATTCTCCTGATTTTTGATAGTTTTTTATTTCTTGATTCCATATATATATATGAATATATATGATGTTGTTAATTTGATTTGTCTTATCTCCTTATCATTGTCTGCTAATGTAATTTGTGAATGGTCCATGAGTCATCTTGTTATATGTATTTTATTTTGTTTTTATAGTTGTGTCTATTTTTTGATACTATTTCACTGGATTATGATCTCTGATACAGGTTATGACTCAGAGTGGTCTAATCAATGCTCATTACTGTATCATAAGTTTCTTACCATAAAATTTTCACACTGAAAAGATCACATAGTTTCAAACTCCAACAATAACATTTAGAAGATTTGGGGCTCTATGTTACTTCTTCGTAATTATTCTGGATGTGCTTACAACTTTCTGATTATTTTGGCTAGTCTATACGCTTTTTTGCTTAATTGATGAGCAATGTTTTTGACAATTCTGTCAGAAGTAGCATTCTCAAATCAAACTCTCATTATAACGTCACTTCCTAGAAGTTAGAATGAATGCTTTATATAAATACTAAAATTGTAAGATCCTTCACTATTATTTGAATTATTTTCTTTCTTGTTTTTTTATTGCCTCTGCATTAATATGTTTTTTTTTAATTTAAGTATATATATCTTTGACCAGCAGAACTGAATGGCAGATGTTTTCTCATTGAACCTGTGAAATATATTGGTAATATAAAAGAAAGGGGAGCAATTTTAAAAGAATTGTCTTCTCATAAACCCAATAAATGTAACCCTTTTATCTAAAATGATAAATCACTTTGAAAAGAAATTCCTTGAATAAAGTATAATATAAGTAAGCTATATTAAAATATAAGTCAAATGTCTTATTTTCAACCACATATTTTTATGCTGAAATTTTGGTAGCTTCCTGGTAATATTACCTCTACTAACAAACATTTTTAAGTGTTGTGAACAGAGACTATTGCTTTGCTAATATTATTTAATCTTTCCAAGTTTGAAAAAGTGATGATGGCAATACATGTTTTTTGTTCATGATAAGACTAACAATCCCAAGAATTATATATGAAGAATTATAGAAGACTATTAATCTCTCTGAAATATTATATGACTTACACCAATTTGGCATTTTTAAAATTCATACTTTTAACTCTTCAAATGTATACACATCAACATAAGTTCAGATGAGGTAATCCTGCTCTTGGGATTCTAATGCCTATGCCCACTCCTCCTCTTCTGAAATGAATGTATATTAAGTATTAAAACTTATCTTTACTAAATGCTTCCCAATCTTTCCAACTTAACAAATTTACATTTACCTTCTTCTTTTCATCACTAGAACCTCTCTTTGATTTTTCCCTTCCAACAGAAGAGTTACTTCACAGATACCTCTCCTAATTTATTTTAGCCATTTGACATTTCACAGTGGGCAAATTCTTAATTATATATGGTTATGTCATCTTCACCCACTGAGGGGGGAAAAGTCACAAAATGCCACTAGTGAGTACTTACAGATTCCTTTTTATATGCCATAGACCTGATTCTCAAAAAGTTAAATTTTAGGCTGGGGTGATAGCTCAGTGAAGATGCAAGTGTGAGGACTTCAATTTGGACCTTCTGCATTCATATAAATCTACATGGGAATTGGTTTCTGTCTTCAAACACAGCAATCTTGAGGCAGGCTAGAAATCCACGGTATAAAATGGCTAGATGAAGGGAATCAGTGAGTTCTGTGTCCAAGGGAGACTTTGCCAGACACAACAAAGGGGATAGTGATGGTGGAAGACATGTGATGTCACCAGATGTACGTGAACCCACATACAAACATATCCATACATACACATAAAATGTATGTGTGTGTGTGCTCATACCTGTGTGCATGCACACTCACACAAACACACATAAACACAAATAGCAAAGAAGTTGAATTGACTCTGTTAAGGAGACTTTTTAATCTTTTCCATCATTCATGACCTATAGCATTATTTAAGAGTGCTTTAGACTACAATTATTAGAATTTACTTTTCAAAAATATCATCTTGTAGGCAAGTATTCTTATTTTCCGGAAATGCATTTTCACAGAAATTCAAATCCCTTATTAAATTATATTTATTTATCAATACTACAGTTAATACCTGTTTTTGCACCTTATTGATGCCAAGATTTTCTTTACCTTCTCTGAAATCTGCCTGTACTAATAATGGGAATTCATCTGCTGCATTGAGAATTCAGTGGTAAATTATCCATCATTTTTCTACAGCTGAGGTATAGCTCAGTGGTCTGCATGTTTACCTTGTACTCAAATCTGGCTTCAGTTCTAAGCTCAAAGAACAAAACCGCCTCTTAGTTCTGACTTGATGTTGGCATATCAACACTGTGAATCTTGATTCTTCTGTTGCATTATGAGTTCTCCTAATGACCTGCATCTGTTCATACTGTCTTTACCTGCACCACATCTGTTTTCTGCTTTCTTACCCTTGCTAACTCTGAAACTTCTGATATTAGCAGCTGGATCAGTCCTGATCATTCCCAGCTTAGCTAGTTTGGTATTAAGAAGGGATACTGGATTCTGGATAGAGGTGTTGGGGGAATTCTGTATCACAAACGCAAAGAAGCTTAAAGGTTAGCTGGATGCCATTTGAAATACAGAGTTCACTTCCTAAAGTAAAATTAAATACATTTGTTAAGTCCTCATATCACTCAGAAAGATTATTCAATATTGGGATGAAGAAAAGGACTATTTGTGCTTATCCTAAAAGTAGTAAAGTAGTTGTACTGGATGCTTGAGAGAAAACTTGACAGCCTGATGCAGAATAAATAGCAGATATTACAATGAAAAAGATGAAACAAGAGCAATTAATGGAGGTAAGAGATGAAGTCATCAGGTTTATTCAAGGATCTGGTAGATTCTAATTCATGTGCTTCCACAAAAGGGAATTTGGTTGTGTTATTGTTGTGATTTCAGAAATAAAATCTTAAGCATCTGTATTTACAGTATAGTTTTGAAGCTGCCAAAATGTCAGTTCTCCTAAAATACAGATGGCTGAAAATCACACTCACATATTGTTTTTATTTCCTTGGAGATCCTGATTATCAATGCATTTGATTCTTTATGCTCACTTCTGCTATTATATTATCTGCATCACAGCAGACACTGCTGTTCTTTTATCCTATTCTTCAGGTAGAATTTAATGTAAAACTTTATCATTTGTCACTGTCGTGAGAAATCTTTCCCCTGAGTCAACATAAACACATGTCTTCACCCCAGATGGCACATACATGACAGTGCAAAAGTATATTTACATCAAAACTGGTGTACTTGCAGCAGTGAGTTTATTGGGATTACTTACAGAGCAGGATGAGGGACTGCTTACAGGACCAATGGAGATTCCCAAAGTAGCTGCAACAGAGAGGTCTCCTCCCATCCTGGATGAGGACCTTCCCATCGCTGCTTTGGTGGAGCTCCCTTTGTCTGTATTACTCTGCAGATGCTCTGCTATGGGCCTCAGGGTGAGGGCTTACTTAGAGATCATGGAGACACCAAAGTAGCAGCATAATTATGAAGTCTCATCCCACCACGGATGATGATCTCTCCATAGCTGCTTCCACTCTAAGGCAGCTGCATCACCAAAAAGCCCACCCCAGCACAGGGGACAATTCAAAACAGCTACATCTCTGGAGGACACTACACAACCTTTTGGCATCTCACCTGGTCAAAGAGTCTGGAGTACAGCTCACGGTTTGCTGACAGCTCAATGGAAGTCTCATATGTAAGCAGTTGTTTTCCCTTTATGTAGCATTAGGGTGGGGTTTTATATCTCTTTTCCAGATTAGCTGACTTCCTGAGTCTCTACAATTTCTTTCCTTCTCACAAGAAAGAATGTATCATGTATCAGTTTACAATTAGTATAACCTTGGGGTTTTAGACATATATATATATATGTATATATATATAAATTATGTATAAAAGACATATATTACATAATATAATGTCTCTTACTCCTGGTCCCATTTCACTGGGATTCTCCACAGTGGGGTTATGGTATTCATTGTGGGGTCATGAAGGCTTCAGTTAGTCTCTAAGGGGTATTGTGACCATGCCTCAGGGTATTCCTACCTATACTATGGCTTTTACAATCTTTCTGCCCCCTCTTCCACAGTGTTCCCTGAGCTATGGCAGGCCTGTTGGCAGTCTGATTTGTGTTGAGTCCTCTGTAGCCTAGGGATTTCTGCTTTCATAGATTTTCGTTGTTCACCCTGTCTACCACCATCACCCTAGAGCTCATTGTCAGGTCATCACTAAGAGCAGTATTCATGACACCACTTCCCCTGCAAGGTCTCCTGGGCCAGTGGCTGATGTGAAAGAGATGGCAATACTCTTGGTAGGCAGAAATCATCTTGTATCATCAATGGATCTTGGCTCTCCATTTTCTCTGCCATCTGTAAAATAAAGCAGATTCTCCAACCAAAAGCTTGAGTTAGGTGGGGGGTGTGCAAAGTTAGTTGAGGAATTTTTGGTATGCTAACCCACCCTTCTTCTCCAGAAAGAGCGGGGCCTTCTTTCTGAAGACTGTGCTTCCTGACCATGGGATTCTGACTTGGTTTCCAGTACTAGATATGACATCTCACCCACTGAGCAGGGCTCATATCCAATCTGTTGCACACATGTGCACTTATTGTCCTACTGATTGATTTCATAGTATTGAGGGTCCCCTGTTTATTAATGCTGCTGGTAAGCAATTTCTTCCAATAGCTAAAATAGGGATTTCCAGAAATATGAGGGCTATAGCCAGGAGGAAACTAGTTTCCCTTCCTGTGTTTCCACCATGGTAATACGATATCCTGTGACCACAACCTACCTTGTCTTTAGCAATATATACTTCTCTTTTAGCTCTGTTAACTAATTAAAAGTTTTGGAAATGGCCTACATAGTTTTGGGGACCTCATGGGTCTCCCTGATCAATATGTCACTTGGGGGGGGGAGCAACCCACCTCTGGGTCTGGGAACTATTGGCCAGAGTCTATGGTTCTAACATTAATCTTCTTCCATTATATGACTGGACTGTCCTACCTCCCCCTTATTGGTATTTTGTAGAATGCTTGTGAGGTGTGACCTTTAAGTTTCAGGTCTCACAGAGTTGACTTTCTGAGTCAGACACAGTTCCCTTCTTGTCTTCAAGACAGAAGATTTCAGTTGGGAGGAATCTGCCACACAACAATCACATCTTGCAGTTTTCTGATAAATGTCTTAATGCCTCTAATTTCTCTTAAATAAATATAGCTATAGGTCCCATGAAACATTTTACAATTACAAACATGCATTGCATGACGTAATTAAACCTATTAAAATAAATAAAATAAACAATTTTAATTCAAAATACAATTAGATTATTGGGCCATAATTTCAAATACTATAGTAGTGTTTATTTCTTTTTTTAGTTTTTGGTAGGATCTCAGTCTAGCCCAGGCTGACCTGGAACTCACTCACTGGTCCCAGGTTGACCTCAAACTTACAGCAATCCTCCTACCTCTGTATCTGGAGTGCTGAAATTAGTGGCATAAAACACCATGCCTGGTTTTGGCTGGGTTTTTTTTTTTTAAGTATGAAGTATGTATTTTTTTTTCTTTTGTTTTTTCAAGGTAGACTCTTGCTCTATTTCACACTAACCTGGGATTCACTATGTACTCTGAGGGTGGCCTAGAACATATTTAGATCCTCCTACCTCTGCCTCCCAAGTGAGAATAAAGATGTGTGCCACTTGCCCAGATCATAAAATATGTAACTTTTATTAACTATTTCTACATATGTTTGAAGTATTTTAATGGATCACCCCTCTTTGAAAATCATTTCTTGTCTGCACTCTCTTCTCTGTTCTGCTGGCCTCTTTCTGCCCTGTTATTCCATCTTCAGATGTGATGTTTCTGTGTGTGTGTGTGTGTGTGTGTGTGTGTGTGTGTGTGTGTGTCCTATTGAATTTAATAAGGATGGTGAGTTTTATAATTACACATATATGACATATTTTTATATATTTTAAGAAGAAACGTAACTGTCATTATTTAATTTTCAGGCATTATTATTCATGTTTAATAGATTTTAAAATCTAAGTTAGATAATTAGAATTTACAGTAGATTACTAATTCGAGGTGAGAGGTCTGAAAACATTGTAGTTTACTTTACTGATGTTTATTAAGAGCTCACACTATCTTCAAAGTTCATAGTGGGTGAAAGAAATAAAATTTTGATGTTTATACTATTGAAAATGTTTAAATAATTGTATTTGTATATTGAACAACATACTTCCTATAATTTATACTAAATACAATATAACTCATGCTAAAGCTATTTAGACACCAAGACACACTGTAGTTCATCTAATCATTATCAACACAACTGAAAAATTGAAATTTTCACATTCCATATAGACACATTTAAACTCTTCATCATTTAAGCAATGTATAGCATATGTTTATTGCATAATATTCTATCCACTGTATGTGTTATCACTCTATTTTAAATCTTATGCTCAGTTTATAACTCAAAAGGGCATTTTATCAAAAATAATTTATAATTATAAGTAATGAAATGTATGTTATTATATACTCATATATAAATTATATAAAGAACTCATTGACTTTATTGATCATCATGACATTTGCTTACAGTATTGACTAAATATGCATGACTTTTCACACATTCATAAAGCTAAACTCAAGTTGTATATGAGCTTAAGGTTTTCATTATGTTTACGGCCTGCAAAGTTGAACACCTCTCCACACTTCATATGGACTAGATAGCCAGGGACCTTCAAAATACCTTTTATGTTCCCCAAATGCTTATTCTTATGACTAATCTGGCACCAAGCTTATTCATACACTAGAATGTATTGCTTGTATCTTTTAATAATTTACTTCTTTCAATTTTGACATGTATTCATTTGGACATTCACTGTCCCTTTGGTATTTTGCTTACAACAAATCACAGGAAAATACAACTGGCCATAGCCTTTAACAATTCCCTGAACCATCATTATTGATAATATACTAAGGAGAAAGGTACCCCTGATGGCTATCTGCTAGTGAGTAGACAAATATAATGCAATCTTCACATGCTAAGGAATATTATTCACAAACATGAAGAAACATTACAGTAAGTTATTCTTTTAACATTTTTAAACTTCTAAACTATGGTCCTGCTAGAAAAAAGACATTATGAAAAAAATTTCATATTCTTTGAGTCAGTTAATAGGATAGACAAATGACTGCCTAGTACTGATTAGTCAGAAAGTAGATAAGGGGTAGAAAATAGTGGCTATGTTTAAGATTTAATAGCAATAATAATATTGTATCATTGAGTGTGATACCAATTTTTATGTTGTGTATATATTAAAACCATTGAGTGCAAGCCTTTGGCTAAGCACTATCTCTCTCTATATATTTTTTTCTTGCATGTCCATATTCCTATATATGTATGAATATATGTCAACAACCTTAATTGATAAGATCAGTATCAGTACATCATATAGTATAAGTATTGTATCATTGATTTTTTTAACTTACTTTTTCATTGTAAATATATCAGAAATCATGGATTAAAGGATTTTGGCTACATGCATGAAAAAAATATATTCTTGTATGTTCAGATTCTAATATATATGTGAGTATATATGTCAATACATATCAGTTAAGCTTGTATTGAAAAGATCAGCTCAATACTATTTGTGTTCTCGTCCACTAAGATGGGAGTTAAAGAAACATTGGTTCAGGGTTGGAGAGATTGGTTAGCAGTTAAGGTAACTGCCTACAAAGCCTAATGACCCAGGTTCAATTCCCCAGTACCCACGAAATGCCAGATGCACACTGATGCACAAAATGGCACATGCATCTTGAAATCATATGCAGTGGCTAGAGTTCCTAGTGGACCCATTCTCTTTCTCTCTCTCTCTCTTCTTTCTGCTTGCAAATAAATAAATAAAAATAATAAAAATCAAAGAAATAAAATGGCTCAAATATTATACAAAAGCAATCTAAAACTGCAAATGCTTCTCAGTTCTTACCACAATATGCTTTGCCAGTCTTCTAGTGATAGTTAGACTTTTAGTTGGCATTCAAAGATTCATCAGTATTTTGGGGTGGGGTGCTATTCTTTTTCGTTACTGATCAGGATTTAACTAAGGAAAACCTAATTTGGGTTGTACTTTCCACCCGTGTAAAATATTGCAGTGACATGCCAAATACCTCAAAACCTGTATTGCTTTGATAGAAGTATTAAATCAGAGCTTTTGATTTCATTTTTATGTTTCTGTTATACCCTTTTCAACCATAGTGTTATGTGTTAACTGCTCCATAGAATGGATGAGACTGAACTTGACTGTCACCCACCCCATGAGTTCTGTGGGTAGAAGTGGACTTATTTCTCAGGAAAAACGTGGAGGGTATTCACAGTTAAATGCATAAAATTCCATGATCATATTATATTTGATGAGATAATATCCAGAGTTATTTTAATCTCTTCCCCTTCTCTCTCTAGCATTAGATCCAGCTAGAGACCCATGCTTAAAGATGAAATGTGGTCGTCATAAAATATGCGTCACTCAAGATTCTCAGACTGCAATGTGCATTAGTCACCGGAGGCTTACACACAGGTAAACTTTGTGAAAATTAACCCTCTGACGAACATGCTATTTGCCACTATGTGCTAAAGACATGCATTGATCTGGCATCTGAAGTTTAGTGAATGAAATTATCATACAAAATGTTTCAACACTGTTAACCATCAGAATCACCAAGCATGATAATATTTAAACATATATTAATAAAGCAAACAGGCTTTGTAAAGATTAGATTAACTACAGTATCTGGATACTTGTACTCTTTCAAAGTTAAGATATAAATGCAATTTGGGTATTTTCTACCTATTTTTATAAATACTTACACAACTGTTTCTATGGAGTGCTAGTAGAAAAGATTTTGTTCATAAAAAGAGATTAAAAGTCATAGGATAAAGACATAAGAGTAGAACATTTCAGGATACCTTCCTTGGAAAATACTCATTATGGTAAAATCCCTGCAACTATATCCTGAAGCTGGCAAACAGTGTTGGAGACAAAGGAAGGATTTTAAACATCTCTTTAAAAATTACTGTGATTACTGGAACTGACACTCTAGAAATAGTTTACATAAATTAGTACTGAGACTTAAAGAATGGAAGATGTCATAATCAAAATGAATAGACCTAAATAAGCAGGCAAAAATAATATTCCTATATTATTTTTTTGAGGCAAGCCCAAAAGACTGACTTTTTTTTTTTAATGCAAAATAGTGAGAGTGAGAATGGGAGTGAGAAAGAGGAGAGAATTGGCGTGCCAGGGGCACCAGCCACTGCAGTCAAACTCCATACGCATATTCCATCTTGTGCACATGGGTGATTTTGAGTGCTTGTGTCACCTTCTGCGTCTGGCTTACATGGGACCTAGAGAGTTGAACATGAACCCTTAGGCTTTGCAGGCAAGTGCCTTAACTGCTAAGCCATCTCCCCAGCCCTCTGTTGATATTTTGAAGGTATGGTCTTTTGGGGAACACTTCTTTTATTTACGTTTGTATTAGATATGGGCATATTTAGTATGTAAACAACACATGTTGGTATCATCCTTTCTCTCCTCCCTGCCCCTTTTCTGAAGAGGCCTTCCTTGTTGGGGATGCAGGTCAACCCCATGGGGATTGTGGGTCATGCATTATGGGGTAGGGGGAAAAGGCAATGTCTGAGTGCAAAATGTCCCAACTTGTGGCTATAACAATCTTTCTACCCCCTCTTCCACAAAATTCCTTTAGCCATGCTAGGAGCATTTTAAGTCTGCTTCAGTGATGGGCCATTAGGAGTGTCTGGATCTCTGGTTTAGACTGATGATGCTGGTGTTTATTTCTATTTTATTTTTCAATAGATTTTGTATTATAATCTCCAGTGCAACTGTGTTTGGCACATATTTTTTTTTAATTTCTTTATTAATTAGCTTTGTACTCAGTGAATATATTCAGTATGGTACCCATATTAAGCTCATCTGTAAGCTACCCCCTCCTCTTGGCCCCTCCTTGTTGAGGTATGTGGGTCATGCATTCTGGAGTTAGCCCACAGTTATGGGTAGCATAAATGTCTCTGCATATCATGATCCAAGATGTGGCTCTGACATTCTTTCAATCCCCTCTTCTGGAAAATTTCTCTGAGCCATGTTGGGTTCATTTTTGGTGTGCTTTATTGATGAGGTGTTGGGGGACTCTGGGTTTCTCAATCTCTGATATAGTAGGAGCTGATTTTTCTCTGATTTTCTCCTTTACCCTTGTGCTGGTGGTACATGGTTCACCAAGAAAACAGCACCTTTGCTTGTTTCGCCAATTGTTCTTAGTTTCAGCCACAGCCCTTTTGAGGTATGATGGGG
Source organism: Jaculus jaculus (assembly GCF_020740685.1). NCBI lineage: Eukaryota > Metazoa > Chordata > Mammalia > Rodentia > Dipodidae > Jaculus > Jaculus jaculus. Next base: position 184,987,444 of record NC_059102.1, on the reverse strand, counting down.
TGGCTGTCTCCTTAGGATCTACATCTATCTAAAAAAAAGCACATTCTCCAACAGAGATTAAGTTAGCACCAGACAAATGAAACAAACTTTACTTTTTTATAGAGAATTTAATTGGTATAGACCCTCTTGTAGCCTACGATTGATTGTAGCTTGATAATGGAGAGCAGGCTTATGTTTGGATATGGTTCTGACTTGTTTCCCAGCTCCAGCTATGAGTCCCTTACTACTGAGGGGATCAGTTAGCCAAATCGAGAGCAGTTGGTTTCCCACCATGGCTGTGTACCACTATTGCACTTGTGTGGGCATCACAGCAGGTTATATGCTGCTAAGTAGGTTAGACCATGAGTTGCTTGGACAGACATGGTCATTTTCCCCCAGTCAACCATGTAGCATCTTCTTGCACTAAACGTGCTGACTGTCTGGAGATTGACTCTCTTCCAGCTTCCAGCCATGCCATTCCATTTTATGTGTCAACAACATATGGTGTCTTCAGCAGTAGGGTCTTTCCACGAACCTTTGGTGGGTCAACAAGAACTCTCACAGAAATCTGTCTTCATTTTAGGAAACCTTGTAGGTCTCTCTGATCAAAAGCTCATTGTGGATGATAGCCACATGCTTATACTGGGAGTTACAGGTCAGTACCCACTAAGCAAAGGAAGAAAAAGATAACTAATATATAAGAGTTAGAGAGAAGAGTGAGAAAACGAGAGAGAAGGAGAGAGAGAGGGAGAGAAGCTGTAGAAGTTTGAGGTCCATCTTCATCATACACTCTCCATTGTCTTGTGGCTCAGGTGTTCCCTCTAAGGGCCTGGTGAAGGTTCAGCCATTTGGTCTGCCTTTTAGGATGTAGGATTTTATGGTACCATTGCTATTTGGGTCTACATTTGTGTTTCTCACAACCTCTCTTACCCTTCCCTCCCATCTGATTGTCTAGTACATGAGATGCTTGCTGGGTATATAAGGTATCTTGGGTAGATTCAGGTTATGTGCTATAGATGAGTGAGACTATGTGGCGATTTTTTTTTTTCTTTCTGTAATTGGGTAAGTTCACTGGGAATGATCTGTTCCAGGTTCAACCTCTTTTCCTCAAATATCATTGTGTCATTTTTTTCTTACTGCTATATGGAATTCCACTGTGTAGATATACCACATCTTAGTTATCCATCCTTCTAGTGATGGACATATGGATTCCATCTCTTAGCTATTACGAATTGAGCTGCTACAAACATGGTTGAGAAAATCTCTTTGCCCTGTGGTTTGCAGGTTTTGGGGTAGATGCCCAGTAAGGGAATTAGTGGTTCTGTTGGTATCTCTGTAGCCAGCTTTTGCAGGAGTCTCCATATTGCTTTCCAAAGTGGTTGTACAATCCTGCATTCCCACCAACAGTGGATGAGTGTTCCTATTTCTCCACATCCTTGCCAGCATTTATTTTCGTTTGATTTTTTGATGTTTGCTATCCTTATTGGGGTAAGGTGGAATCTCATAGTTGCTTTAATTTGCATTTCTCTGATGATTAGGGATGATGAACATTTTCTTAAGTGTGTGTTTGCCATTAGTGTTTCTTCCCCTGTGAACTGCCTATTCAGCTCTTTGCCCCATTTTGTGAGTGGAGTGTTTGACTTCTTACTATTTAGATTTTTACATTCTTTGTAGTTTCTAGAGATTAGGCCTCTATCAGTTGAATAACCTGCAAATATTTTCTCCCATTTTGTGGGTAATGTAATGGCTTTGCTTATTATATGCTTGTCTGTAAAGAAACTCTTCAGCATCATGTGATCCCATTTGTTGAGTCACTGTTTAAGATCGTGAGCTACTGGGGTTTTGTTCAGGAAGTCTTTTTCCATTCTTATAACATGGAAAGTATTTCCTAAATTTTCTTCCAGTAGTATTCAAGTTTCTGGTCTTATATTGAGGTCTTTGATCCATTTGGATTTGAATGTAGTGTATGGGGAAATGTGTGGATCAAGTTTCAGTTTCCTGCATGTGGTTATCCACTTTGGCCAGCACCAATTGTAGAAGATGCTGTCTTTTTTTCCAGCCTATATTGTTCAGGCCTTTGCTGAATATCAAGTAGGTATAGTTGCTTGTCCCAAAGCCTGGGTCCTCAAGTCTATTCCATTGGTCTATACTCCTATTTTTATGCCAGTACCATGCTGTTTTTATTACTATGGCTTTGTAATATAGCTTTAGATCAGGTATGGCGATGCCACCAGAGGTATTGCTTTTGCTGAGTATATGTTTGGATATGCGAGGCCTTCTGCCTTTCCATATGAAATTTAAGATCATTTTTTCTATCTCTGTGAAGAACACTGTAGCGATATTAATTGAATTGCATTAAATCTATGAGTAGAGGTTTTTGAAATAAGTTCTGATGATTCTCCCAATTTCAGTTATGTCTGTTGTGATCTCTCTTTTTTTTTATTTTGAATTTTGTTAATTTGGAGCATCTCTCTCTCTCTCTCTCTTTTTTTTTTTTTCTTAATCAAATTGTCCAAGGGTTTCTCAATCTTGTTTATCTTTTGAAAGAACCAGCTCTTTGTTTTGTCAACTGTCTTAATTGTTTCCTTAGTTTCCAATTCATTAATTTCTGTTCTGATTTTAATTATTTCTTTCCTTCTTGAGGTCTTTGGGTTAGATTTTTTTTTTTTCAGTGCCTTTAGGTGGATGGTTAGGTTATTGATTTGGGATCTCTCTGTCTTTTTTATGAAAGCATTGAGTGCTAGGCATTTTCCCCTGAGGAACACCTTCATTGTGTCCCATAAGTTTTAGTATGATGTGTTCTCATTGTCATTCAATTCTAGAAATTTTTCAATTTTATTTTTTATTTTATTGTTTAAAAGTGTGCTGTTCAGTTTCCAGTTGCCATTGGGATTCTTGGTGTGTCTTATGTTGTTAATTTCTAGCAATATAGCATTTTGATCTGATATCATGCAGGAATCATGCCAGTCTTCCTAAATATCTGGAGGCAGGCTTTGTGACCCAGTATATGATCTATTTTAGAGAATGTTCCATGGGCTTCTGAGAAGAATGTGTAGTCTGTGTGGATTTGGAATGAAAACTTCTGTTGATGTCCATTAGGTTTAAGTGATCTATGGTTTTGTTCAGCTCTCTATTAATGATAATGGTGTATTGAAGTCCTCAATTATGATGGTGTTGGTGCTTATTTCTATTTTATTGTCAAGGAGATTTTGGTTTATGAACTGTGATGCCCCTGTATTTGGTGCATACAGATTTATGATTGTGTTATCCTCTGGAGGGATTGTTCCCTTGATAAGTAGAAAGTGGCCTTCTTTGTCTTTTTTGATTATTTTTGGTTTGAAGTCTATTTTATCTGATATTAATATAGCTATGCCTGCTTGTTTCTTACTCACATTTGCTTGGAATATTATTTTCCACCCTTTCACACTGAGGAGGTGTCTGTCTTTAGTGGTGAGGTGGGTTTCTTAAAGACAACAGATTGAGGGGTCTAATTTTTTGATCCATCCTGTTAGCTTGTGTCTCTTGATGGGTGAATTAAGGCCATTAATATTTAGGGTAATGACTGTGAGATTTGATTTGATCCCTGCCATATTGTGATGGCATCTGTGGGTTGGTGTTTTCATGGACTTTGAAGTTTTTTGTGCCTACTCTGAGTTTGATTATTGTGATCTGCTTCTTATAGGCATTTGAGGTTAATTATTTCTGTCTTCTCTGTGGAGAATTTCCTGAAATACTCTGTTCACAGGAACTTTTGAACTTACTGAAATTTTTGAACTCTTGAACTGTTTCTTCCATCTTGTCTTCCAGATCAGAGTTTCTATCCTCCACATGCTGACTCTATTCTTGAGAGCTTCTAGAGTGTTTTGGACTTGTTCAATTATGTTTGCATTTTCTACTACTTTTCTATGTACAATTTCCATCTGTCTGTCAAGCTCCCTTTTCACAACACTTTCTGATTTTCGTGATTATTCTTGGAATTCATCCTTGCATTTCTTTATGTCTTCACTTAGCATCACCAGCTGACTTTTGAGGCCCTCTTTTTTTTCACTCTCCCTCATATCTCTTAACTGTCTTTGAACTCCTTCCATTTTCTTATCTATTAGATCTAATCTAGTGATGGCAGCATCCACACAATTATCAGTCCTTTGTTGCTTTGCTTTTCTGCAAGTTCTACCAGTAGCTTGGTCAGGGTTGCATTGCTCATAGCTTCATTTTGGTGTTCTGATCCTAATGACTCTTTTATGTTTTGATTAAAAATGTTCATTGTAGGACTGGGTGATCTAACTGGATTTTCTTGTGCTTAATTTTTTTATGTTATTTCTTTTGCACTGTGGTCTGCCCATTGCAGTGGCAGTGTATGTGCACCTAGGTGGGTGGGTTAGCCTGGGCTAAGTGCAATGGGAATCTGAAGCAGCCTGAGGCAGTTGCCATGCATCCTGGGCTTTGGCTCTCATTTGCCAAAGCTACTGGGCACCAAATCTGCCTGCGCTCATACTAGGAAGGACACTGAGGCACCAAGCACTGAAGCAGCCCAAACTCTGGTGGGAAACACTGGGACCCAGAAGCAGTCTGCACTCCCCACAACAGGACAATGGCAGATGGCAGTGGCAGACAGGGAGGGGATGGCAACTAAGCTGGCCCATGTGACAGACTCAGTCTGAGCTCCTGTAGCATTTGCAATGGGCCTGCTCTCACCTGTGAATGTGCAGTGGCCAGATCAGTAAGTGAGTGGGTGGAGCAGGCTAAAGTTCCACACGTAGGGATCGATAGGTGTGCAGCTCAGTGCAGTGCCCCTCCCCCCTTTGGTGTGCAAATTGATCAAAGGAGCCTGAGCTTCAATGGGCCAGCAGGCTTAGCCTGGCCAAGGTCACTTGTGGGCAGGGATCGCCACTGGGCAGTGTGGGAAGTGGAACTATGTTGGCCTGGGACTCCTTTCCTACCATAAGTTCGGGAGTTTCCTGAAGCTGGGAGTGGGAACAGTGACTGCTTGGAGGGAAGGTTGGGCTACCTGCCCAAGAGGGAATCAGCAATTCCCTGTTTTTTCCCCTCTGTGCCCTCCCACTGGCAATCTATTGGAGATTGCTCTTCCCTAAAAGACCCAGCGAACCCTTAATATCTTGCCTTTCTTTCCTGGGGATCTGCAGATCTGTGGCACAGCTAGTCAGTCGCCATCTTGGCCAGACCTTCACATATGTATTTATGATTGTGATGTGTTGGATCATTTCCTTGATGAGTAAGAAGTGGCCTTCTTTGTCCTTTATAAGTACTTTTGGTTTGAAGTCTATTTTATCAGATATTATTATAGAAACACCAGCTTGGTTTTCTTTCAATTTGCTTGGAGTATCATTTTCCAACCTTTCACCCTGAGGAGGTGTCTTTCATTAGTGGTGAGGTGGGTTTCTTGAAGACAGTAGATAGAAGGGTCCAGATTTTTCTTTTTCTTTTTTCTTTCAAGTTAGGGTCTCATTCTTGCTCAGGCTGACCTGAAATTCACTATGTAGTCTCAGGATGGCCTTGAACTCACAGTGATCCCTACCTCTGTCTTCTGAGTGCTTGGATTAACGGCATGCACCACCACACCCAGTTTGGCTCCCATTTTTTGATTCATCCTGAAAACCTGTGTCTTTTTTTTTTAATGGGTGGTTTAAGACCATTAATACTTAAGGTTATTACAGTGAGATTGAATTAATCCCTGCCTTGATGAGGGGTATTATGTAGTTTGGTGCTTTCTTGTGTTATGTATTGTTTTGAGCCAAATTTAGTTTGGTTATTGTGAACTTCTTATTGGCTCTTGAGACTGGTTGACAGTTCTATGTGGAGTATTCCCTCCAGTATTCTCTGTAGGTATTTTTTTTTGTGTGTGTGTGTGTGTGTTCATATAATTATAGAGTTGACTTTTTCATGGAAAGTTTTTCTTTCACCATCTATTATGAGGGATACATTTGCTGAGTAGAGTAGCTTGGGTTGCAAGCCATAGATTTTCAGACTTTGAACAGTTCCATTCTAGCCCTTTTTGGCTTTTTATTGAGAAATCTGATATAATTCTGATGGGATTGCCTTTATATGTTGTGAATTGTTTCTGTCTTGATGCTTTTAAAATTACCCTTTTGTTTTCTTTATTTCTTCTTTGGTTCTCCCTCTTTGGTGTTATGTGCACTTCTTGTATCTGGATGGGCCTCTGTTTTGAGAGATTCAGAAAATTTTCTTCAATAATTTTGTTGAACATGGTCTCTATACCTCTGGTCTGAATTTCCTCTCCTTCTGATATACCTATGATCTGGATGTTTGGACATTTTAGGGTGTATCACTGTTCCCTCATATTCTGTTCAGTTGAATTTTTTTCAACATAGTGAAGTTTCTGGCCTCTCGATCAATGTTTTTTCTGTCTTGTCTTCCAGGTCAGAGGTTCTGTCTTCCACATGAGTAACTGTTGGTGAGTGGTTCTAGAGAGGTTTTTATAATTTCCATTTGACTTTTGTTTTCTGTTGTGTTATTTTGCATTGTATCCATCTCTGTTTTGAGGTACAATTTCAACTTGAATTCTGATTTTCTTGATGTTTCCTGGATTTCATTCTTGCATTTGATTATGTCTTCATTCAGCTTAATCATTTGTTATTGAGATCTTCCATTTCTTGACTTACCATCAATTTATTCATATTTCTTTTGAAGGTTCTAACATTTTCTTTAATAAAGTTAAGCCTACTGCAAAAGCTGAATGCTCTAGGAGATGATTCTGTTCAATTTCATTGATACTTTTGTTGGTTCTTTGATGGTTTGCTTCCAGTTCAGCAGGGTTTTTTTTTTTTTTTTTTCTTTTTTTTTTTTTTGGATCAGATTCTCATTGGTTTACCTGATCTCATTTTTGGGATGAATTTATGTTGCTTTCCCTATGATTTTATTGGAGGCTTCCATAGGCATCCTTAGTGGAGATTTCTGTTTTCTGACTTTCATTTTTGTATTGTTATCTACCGATTTTAGGAAGATTCTTTATTTTATTGAGAGGGAAGTACATTTTTGTCCTTTGGCTCATGCAACTTCTGACTCAGGTGAACAGGGATGTTGGTACCCAGTGGGCAGTCAGGTAACCAGAGCAAAAGGCCCAATTCCATAGTTCACACAGGGAACAGACCCCCAAGCAAGGTACAGTGGGACCTACCAGGGCCAGGGGTACTGGGGAGAGCAAAGACACAGGGATCTGGCCTGCTTCCTCTGTGCTATGCCCTCCAGGATCCAGAGTGGCACAGGGCCCTCAGACTAGGGAGGTGGGAGGAGCCCAGAAACAGGGGTCTGTCCTACTCAGTCAAGAACACCTCACCTGCCCACTGGGAATAGTTCTTTTGAGACAGTAAATCTTGTCTATGTGTTTCTCTTAAATAAAATCAGTGAGGAACTTTTTGTTTTTGTATATTTTCAGAGAATCTTTGGATTTTTGTATTTTAGGGCTGTCATATAACTACTATTAAAAAGACACAGCTATGCAATGCCAGATACTTAGGAGGGTCATGCAGAAGAAACATAAGCTCAATGACTGTGTTCTCTATAGATGAAGCTCAAGGCCACACTATACAACTGTCTAAAAGTAACAAAATAATTAGCAACTGGAAATAATATCATATTGGTAGGTCCCTTGGCTAGCTGGGTTAAATGTCATGAAATACAACCAAAAATGGCGAATAAAAATAAAAGTGTAGATATCATTTCTATTAATTAGTACCCATTTACATGTCATTGGTTGTCATTATTAGAACACATAATACCTGATTTTACATGATGAATGAATTAGAAGCCTTTATGGCTTAATGTCAGATGTACGATTGCAGACAGCAAGTTACAAGGCAGATGAAAACAGTCACGCTAGAGAACTTCACATACTAACTTGAGATAGATTCACTGGATATTGGCTGAATAGTTGCAGAAGAGGTAGAGGGGCAGGAAAAAGAGGCAAGAACAGTTTGGGGTATAAAGATGAAAAAGTGAAAAATCACATTTTGATAATGTCAGTCTTGTGCTTTAAATATAACACCTCATACACACATAGAATCTTGTGTTTGAACATTTGGTCTCCAGTTAGTAGACCTGTTTGGGAAGCATATTAAGTAGAACGTTGTTGGAAGAAATGGGTTATTGAATGCAGACCTTAAGATTTTATAGTTCTACCCTAGTTCTTGTTTGCTGCTGCCTCTGGGTGATATATGAGGAGCCAGCCTGTCAAGTCAACCCTGTCATAGGGGATTATGTTCATTCAATATGTAAGCAGAAATAAACTTTTCCCCTTCTTTAAGTGAATTCTGTTCAACTCTTTGCTCACAACAATGAGATAGTGACAAAGTCAATCAGTGTATGAGGGGAAGGCAAGGAAGACAGAACTGACATAGTGACATGTCCCTAATCATGACATCTTTGTGAGGTTTTATAAAGGCATAATAAATACCTAGATCAGAAATGGTGTTACTTATGTATTTCCATTGGATTCCAAATGTTTTTGAGTTTTTTGACATTCTTATTAATCTTCACAATTTAACAATATTATTATTTGCTTGTGGGCGGGCATAAAGATATTAACTTGAGATATACAGTAGAGGATAGTGATAAAATTAATTTATATGTGTTGCTTCACCTAAGTTTCAGAGATTCAGGTTACTCTTTTAATTTAAAAGCAAAAATTATTTTTCACAAGTTCCACAATCCCTGGTAAAGGTTTTCTTCTGCACCCATTTAACACCTGCAGAAAGATTTATCTGTCATTTCCTTCCTGACCTCAGGAATTAGTCAAAGAACAACTGAAGATCTCACAACTCATATGTTCCGGCGGTGGCAGACTCAGCCCTTTGATATTTATTAAACACCAAAGCTTCATCTCAAAATTACCAACCTACAAATTTAAGAGCACACACTCCAGTATATTTATTGGCACCAGAGACTAAGTGTTTTTATAACCATGCTTTCATTTTAAAGACTGATTACAGACAAAAAGAAACTTCCTGTCCATGATAAAGACAGTCAGAAATCAATGGCCATACATTCTTCAATGTGATTGGTTAAAGTTTTCTGATTACGGAAGCAGAAACAGCTTTTTCATTATAGAGTGCAGGTGGCCAGTGAGCAGACTCCTAGCATTAAGTAGGAAAATTTCAGTTCTGGTTAAAAGTGTTTGGGTTCATACTATAACTGATACCAGCTATCTAAAACTTAGTATTCAGTACAAACAATACCTGGTTTTAAAACACTTGATATTAAAATTAAATATTCTATATGTTTGATTTGCCTACAGGAAGTTGATATACACCTGGTATCCATGAAACACATAAAGAAGGAGACCCTTGCCAAACTATGTGATCAATGAAAATAGCTGATACAAATAATCTAACTCCTACATTGGGAATTGTATCTTTGTTTTGAAGATGGTGTCATGAAATCATATATATGTATGTGTATATATATATATGCTTATATATATATATATATATATATATATATATATATATATATACACATACATATATATGTATACATATACATGTATACATATACACATACATATACATCTAAATACTTACATATATGTGTGTATGTATGTGTGTGTGTATATATATATATATATGTATATACATATATACATATATATATATATATATATATACACACACACATACATATGTACCTATATATATATATATTGGCTTTTCAAGGTAGGGTCTCACTCTAGCTCAGGCTGACCTGGAAGTCACTATATTATCTCAAGGTGGCCTCGAACTCATGGCAATTCTCCTACCTCTGCCTCCTGAGTGGTTCTGGGATTAAAGGCATGTGCCACCACACCCGGCACCAAAAATATTTTGATATTGTCCCTTATTGGACTTTTCATGAAGAAAAACCAAAGCAGGACAGTACTCCAGTTTTCTTATTAATATTCTGTTACCATGATCATTAATAGTTAAACCATATAGTTTATTGAATAATAAAAATTTGTAATAAGTTTCTCAATATGGGAGCATAGCCAATTATTTAAGGATTATAACAGAATTTCTAATGGGTTTCCTGCCCATGTATATCATCCGCTTTCTATAGTATTAACTAGGGGTCACAGCTCACAGATATTGAACTACTTCTAACCATGTTCATAATATTTTAGATAGTGAGTTGCTACATTGTTTTACTCTAAGTGCTACAACACAATTTCTAGCTAAACTTCACAGTAGATTCCTATGTGCCTAGAAAGTGTCTTTGTGCATATACATGCACATAAATGTAGAGACTGATTTTATTCTCATGAATCTTCATACTCAAATATGGTGAAGTAGTTACAATTATTATCCATATTTTACTGCTAATAAAATCTTCAACATACAATATTTACATTAACAATATGAATTCAAGTGGTAGGCTTGGGTATTGATGTAAGAATATTTACTCTTATGATTTGCAATATTTCATACTTTTAAATCATTTCAGACTTGTTATTTCATCTTATTTTGTAATGATGTCACACTTTTATATGTAAATTGCTACTGCCTGTATAGTTTTTCAAAGGTATATTAATGTCAATTAATTTTTTGTTTGAGCAAACAATTCTTTGGTTCCTCCAATTTTTTTTTTAATTAATTTATTTATTTGAGAGCGACAGACACAGAGAAAAAGACAGATAGAGGGAGAGAGAGAGAATGGGCACGCCAGGGCTTCCAGCCTCTGCAAACGAACTCCAGACGCCTGCGCCCCCTTGTACATCTGGCTAACGTGGGACCTGGGGAACCGAGCCTCGAACCGGGGTCCTTAGGCTTCACAGGCAAGCGCTTAACCGCTAAGCCATCTCTCCAGCCCTGGTTCCTCCAATTTTAATGACATTGCACTATAGGGGTTATAATCTCAATTAAGTTAAGAACTGCTTATAAGAAGGAAACTGAATAAGCTATACCAAATGACTTTGTAGTTGACATTACCTGAATAGCTTGGGTACAAAGAATTTAGTCTCCTAAGCACATAGGTTCCTCCAATATTAAAACAAGTCACTATATTATCATGGAATTTGAATAAACAGAAAATCTTTGCATTATTAAATGTAGTTCCTCCTCACCTAAAAATCAAGTGTACATGCATTTTTTTTTTTAATTGACAACTTCTATACTTACAGACAACAAGCCATGGTATTTCCACCCCATCTCCTCCCCCACTTTCTCTTTTATAGCTCTGCTTTCCATCATATCCCCTCACTCTGTCCATTAGTCTCTCTTTAAATTTTATGTTATCATCTTTTTCTCCTGTTATGAGGGTCTTGTGTGGGTATTGCTAGGCATTGTAAGTTCTTGGATATCGAGGCCAAATTCCGTATGGACAGTTTAATTTAAGGAGAGGTATCCTTCCTTTGGCTCTTACATTCTTTCCGCCACCTCTTACACAATGGACCCTGAGCCTTGGAGGGTGTGAGATGTTTCAGTGCTGGACACTCCTCTGTCCTTTCTTCTCAGAACTATGTTGCCTTTTTTTTGCCATCCCATTGGTCATCATCATCTGAAAAGATAAGCTTCTCTAACCAGAAGTGAGAGTAATATAATATATGAGTATGAACATTAAGTGTAGTGATTTCAGGGAAATTTGGTGAGAGTAATATTTGCATTAATCCAGACAAGAGCAGGCTTTATACCCCTAAGTCTCATGACCTCTCCTGCCATAGGCTTTTGATTAGGTTTTCAGTACCAGCCATGTATTCCTTCCTGTAGAGTGGGCCTTCAGTCCAATTAGAGAGCAGTTGGTTTCCCCCAGAGCAGACATGCCACTATTGCACTTGTTCAGACATTTGGACTGTCTGGCCAAACAAGATTTCCAGTGTCCACTGTTTTCATTGCTGATGACTTCTGTCTCCCATAACTGCATACAGTGTAGCTTTTTTCAGCTTTCAGTTGGCTGAACTACAGGGAGAAGGTTTTCTGCTCAGCACCAACTTGTTTTCTCAGTTACTTTGCCTCTCAGGCATGTGAAGTCTTCATCAGTAGGGTCTTACCATGTCTTTCTCATGGGGAACCAAGGGCCCTGTCAATAGCCTATGTTTTGGAGGCAACATAGACCTCCCTTGCCAATGACTCACTGGGAGGTATCCCATCCAAGACACTGAAATTTTTAAAGTAACAATCTATGGCTTCTGGATGTGCCATTATTTTTAAAAATTGATTTTCATATGTCTTATTCAGAATATATTGAATTTTGATTTACCCTACCCCCATCTTTATTTTATATGATCTCTTCCCCTGACCTCATTTAGGCCTTTCCCCTCCCTGTAATATGTTCTTCTTCTTACGTATATACAATACCATCCTCTTAAGACTGTCCCTCTCCTCCCTCCCTTACAGCCTTTTTCTAGTGTATGGGCCTCTGCTACTGATTTTTGGTTCCAGATCACACACAAGTCTTATATTTGTAGCTAGGATCCACATATAAGAGAGAACATGAGATGTTTGGCTTTCTGAGCTTGTGTTACCTCATTTAGTATAATCCTTTCCAGATCCATCCATTTCCCTGCAATTTTTTTTTTTTTAATTTCAGGTTTCTTTGCAATCCCTCATGTGGTCATTTCTAGCTTGCTTGGGGAAGTTTTACAATCTCTGTATCTTTCCTCTACTTGGGTCTCATAGCTGATCAGAGCAAAGAATTGATCCTTTGATGGACAGTTGAGAGCTGTGGCCAGAGGCAAGCTTCCCAGCTTCTCTGTGTAGTCCAACAGCCCTATGTTGTGCAGTTGTGCACAGGCTATGTAACTCTTAATGCTTCTGCATCAATGATGAAAAAAATAGTGTCTTCTGATGACAATATTTTAAGTTCTATATGTTGATAACAGAAAGGTAGACATTAGTGTTCAAGTTTTTTTGTTATTATGGTGGCACATGTAACATTTGTCTACATGCTTCCTTGCATACACATCCAGTCAGACTCTTGTATCAGTTCCTCTTCTCTACACAAGATATGTCCATCACAGTTTTGTTATATCATATTTATTTTCAAAACGCACCATATAAAATTAGATGGTTTAATAACAGGTCCCAGTAGTTGAAAAATGCTAGGTATTCAGGCTGAAACAAAATGTGAGTAATTTGCTCACACTTGATATTATTTTTCCACAATTCTTACTAACAGTTTCCATGATTATAAAAAATATCCCATGGTAATACCCCCCCCACTTTCCCCTTGAAATTCCATTCTCCATTATATCTCCTCCTCTTATGATGGTCTTGTGTAGGTAGTGTCAGACACTATGAGGTCATGGATATCCAGGCCATCTTATGTCTGCAGAGAGCACATTGTAAGGAGTCCTACCCTACCTTTGGCTCTAACATACTTTCCGCCACCTCTTCCGCATTAAACCCTAATCTTTGGAAGGTGTGATTGAGTTGTTACTCTGTACTCCAGTCACTTCTTTCCAGCACTATGATACCTTCTGAGTCATCCCAAGGTCACTGCCATCTGAAAAGAGAAAATTCTCTACCCAAAGTGAGAGTAGCATTAATATAAGGGTATAAATATTAAGAGAAGTGCTTACTGGGCAGTTTGATAAGCATAGTATGTATATTTATCCAGACATCAGCAGATGTTACACCTCTCATGACTACCCCTGTTTTAAGTTTTCAGTATCGGGGATGTGTTTCCCCCCATGGAGTGGTCCTCCAGTCTAATTGGAGGGCAGTTGGTTTCCACCATGACAGACGTGCCACTATTGTACCCATTGGCTCATTTGGCCTGGCTGGCCAATTATAAGGCTTGCAGTGTCCACTGTTGAATATCTTCACTGGTGGTATCTCTTTCTCCCATTAAACTACATGTAGAATGGCTTCTTCCATCTTTTTGTCTGCTGGGGTAGATGGAGGAGGTTATCAGCTCAGTTCCGGCAGGATTTCTCAGTGGCCTTGCAGCCCAAGTATGTGGAGTCTTCAGCAATAAGGTCTTACCATCAATTCCTGGTGGGAAACCAAGGGCCTCGGCAATGGCCTATAATGTTTTTGGGGCATGAGGGAACTTCCTGGCCAACAACTCACTGGAGGTATCCCATCCCTGGCACTGAAAATGTTCTAGCAAAAATCTATGGCTCCTGAGTGTTCTGTGGTCCAAAACCAGAGGATTTCATATGATTTATATACATCCTCCTAGATTTTTGATTAGCCCTCCCTTCACCTTTCCTTTACTCAATCTCTTCCCCTGACCGCATGTGGTGGTTTGATTCAGGTGTCCCCCATAAACCTAGGTGTTGTGAATGCTAGCTCCCCAGCTGATGGATATTTGGGAATTAAGCCCTCCTGGAGGGAGTGTATTGTTGGGGGCGGGCATAAGGGCTTTATAGCCAGTTTCCCCATGCCAGTGTTTGGCACACCCTCCTGTTGCTGTGATCCATCTTATGTTGGCCAGAGGGTGATGTCCACCTTCTGCTCATGCCATCGTTTTCCCCTGCCATCGTAGAGCTTCCCCTTGAGCCTGTGAGCCAAAATAAACCTCTTTTTCCCAGAAGCTACTCTTGGTTGGGTGATTTCTACCAGCAATGTGAACCGGACTGCAACATTAAAGTGGTACCGAGGAGTGGGATTGCTGCTAGACACCTGACTGTGGCTTTGGCCTTTTGGAGCTGGTTTTCAAGAGGAATGTGGAAGGAGTTGAAACCTTGGCCTAAGAGATGCCTTGCAGTGCTGTAAGTACAGCTTGATGGTCTATCCCGGTCAGAGCTGAAAGACCTGAAGGCAGTAAGAACTATGTACTGTGAAGTTTGGCTTATGAGGGAAAGAAAGAGCTTTGCTTGGACTGGGCTAGAAGTTTGTGTGAGAAGCTTGCTCTTATGCCCGTGTCCTGAGAAGTTGTGCAGGGTTGCTTTGCATAGAAATGAACTGGTGTGAGCAGAGGGATATGGCACAGAAAGAAAAATCTTTGGGTGAACTATTGCCCATTCAGCTGCAACTGAGAGATTACAACCTTTGAGACTGGGCTAGCTGACCTGTGCTGGGGCAACAAGAAGAATGTAGACTCTTTAGAAGGGGCCTGAGTGCTCAAGGAGTCCTGTTCTTCAAAGTCTGCTTTATTCCCCCCTGGATTAACAAATTTGCACCCTACCTGATATCGTGGAGCATAAGAAATGCTCGAAGGAGGGTCACTGAGTTTGCAACACGGTCTTGTGTTTTGGAAATGGCCATGGGCAGTGTGAAGCAGGTTTGCTGGTTGCCTGCATAGAGACCCCATGGGGCCATGAGGATGAACCGTGGCTTGCAGTGGAGACCCAGTGGAGATGCCGGGACCATGAGATGGCTGCCGAGGAGCTGCTGGCCCCGATGAAGTTTCCCAGGACTGTGAGTAGCCTAGCTGGAGGGGTGGAATTGGAATGCCAGAGACTTGTTGCTGGTTAGAATTATCGGACTTGAAGATTTGTCACTGGTTAGAGTTGATGGACTAGAAGCTACACAGTTTAATATTTGCCCTGGTTGTTTTAAATCTTGTATTGGTTGAATGTTTCTTTGCTATGCCCAATGCCATCTATGGAAGTGTGAACATTTATTCTGTGCCATTATGGGTTTTTTGAAGTTATTTTTTGGTATTATGGCTCAGTTAAAAGATCTTGGATTATGGGGATGTATGAACATCATTGGGATTGATAAAAACTATGGGGACTTTTAAAATGAGATTAATGCATTGTATTTTACATCATGTATGATTATCATTTTATGGGGGCCAGGGGCAGAATGTGGTGGTTTGATTCAGGTGTCCCCATAAACCTAGGTGTTGTGAATGCTAGCTCCCCAGCTGATGGATATTTGGGAATTAAGCCCTCCTGGAGGGAGTGTATTGTTGGGGGCTGGCTTAAGGGCTTTATAGCCAGTTTCCCCATGCCAGTGTTTGGCATACCTTACTGTTGCTGTGGTCCATCTTATGTTGGCCAGGGGGTGATGTACACCTTCTGCCCATGCCAGCATTTCCCCCTGCCATCATGAAGCTTCCCCTCGAGCCTCCAAGCCAAAATAAATCTCTTTTTCCCAGAAGCTGCTCTTGGTTGGGTGATTTCTACCAGCAATGCGAACCAGACTGCAAGACTGCACTTTGGGCATTTTCAACCCCATTAATCTATTCTTCTACTTACATATATATATAATACCAACCTATTAAGGACCCTCCTCCCTTCCTTTATCTTCCCTTTATGTGTCCTTTTTTAACTTACTGGCCTCTGCTACAGAGTTTTTTCCTTCTCACACAGAAGCCCAATTATCTGTAGCTAAGATCCACATATGACGGAGAACCTGTGGCACATGGCGTTCTGGGCCTGGGTTACCTCACTTAGTATAATCCTTTCCAGATCCATCCATTTAACTGCAAATTTCATAACTTCATTTTTCTTTACTGCTGAGTAGAACTCCATTGTATAAATGTGCCACATCTTCATTATCCATTCATCAGTTGAGGGACATCTAAGCTGGTTCCACTTCCCAGCTATTATGAATTGAGTGGCAATAAACATGGTAGAGCATGTACTTCTAAGGAAATGGGATGATTTCCACTATGGCTGGACAAGATTGCATTCCCTCCAACAGTGTAGAAGGGTTCCTCTTTTTCCACATCCCCACCACCATTTATGATCATTTGTTTTCATGATGGCAGCCAATCTGACTGGAGTCAGATGGAATCTCAATGTAGTTTTAATCTGCATTTCCCTGATGACTAGGGATGTAGAACATTTTTTAGATGCTTTTACACCATCCATACTTCTTCTTTTGAGAACTCTCTATTTAGCTCCATAGCCCATTTTTAATTGGCTTGTTTGACTTATTATTTTCAGTTTTTGAGTTCTTTGTATATCCTAGATATTAATCCTCTATCAGATGTGTAGCTGGCAAAGAATTTTACCCATTCTGTAGGTTGCCTCTGCTTTATTCACAGTGTCCTTTGCAGTGCAAAATGGTTGTAATTTCATGAGGTCCCAGTGGTTAATCTGTGGTTTTATTGGCTGAGAAACTGGGGTAATATTGAGAAAGTCTTTGCCAAGACCAATATGTTGAAGGGTTTCCCCTACTTTTTCCTGTACAATTTAAGAGTTTCAGGTCTGATGTTAAGGTCTTTAATCCATTTGGACTTAATTCTTGTGCATGGAGAGAGAGAAGAATCTATTTTCATCATTCTACACATACATATCCAGTTTTCCCAGCACCATTTGCTGAAGAA
Organism: Jaculus jaculus; assembly: GCF_020740685.1. Taxonomy (NCBI): domain Eukaryota; kingdom Metazoa; phylum Chordata; class Mammalia; order Rodentia; family Dipodidae; genus Jaculus; species Jaculus jaculus. The sequence goes on along the minus strand of NC_059102.1, from coordinate 184,970,293 downwards.
GCTGTCTTCTCCAATGAGTATTTTTGACATTTTTATCAAATATCAGGTGGCTATAGTTACCTGGACTTATATCTGGGTTCTTTATTCTGTTCCATTGATCTACATATCTGCTTTTGTGCCAGTACCATGCTGTTTTTGCTACTACGGTTGTGTAGTATAGGTTAAAATCAAATATGGTGAGACCTCCCGACTTATTTTTGTTGGTCATTATTATTTTAGATAGTCAAGGTATTTTGTGATTCCAAATGAATTTTTCGATTGTTTTTTCTATTTCTGTGAAGAATGCCTTTGGAATTTTGATGGGGATTGCATTAAATGTGTAGATTGCTTTTGGTTAGATTGCCATGTTCACAATATTGATTCTTCCCACCCAGGAACAGGGGATATTTTTCCATTTCCTAGTGTCTTCTGCAATTTCTTGCTTGAGTGTTTTATAATTTTCATTGTAGAGATCCTTTATTTCCTTGGTTAGGTTTATTCCAAGAGACTTTATGTTCTTTGATGCAATTGTGAATGGGAGTCATTCTCCCATTCACAATTCATTCATTTCATCCTCTGTTTGTTTGTTGTTAGCATATAGGAATGCTATTGATTTCTTTGTATTTATTTTGTATCCTGCTACATGGCTGTAGGTTTTGATCAGCTCTAACAGTTTTCTGGTAGAGTCTTTAGGGTCCTTTATATATAGAATCATGTCATCTGAAAATAATAACTTGATTTCTTCCTTTTCAATTTATATCTTTTCTGTGTATCTCTTGCCTTATTGCTATGGCTAAGACTTCCAATATTATATTAAATAAAAGTGGGGACAGTGGACACCCTTGTCTTGTTCCCAATTTTAATGAAAAAGCTTCCAGTTTTTCCCTATTTAGTAATATGTTGGCTGTAGGCTTGCCCTACATATCCTTTTTTATATTGAAATTTGTTCCTTCCATTCCCAGTCTCTGTAGGACTTTTATCATGAAGGGTTGTTGGAATTTGTCAAATGCTTTCTCTGCATCTAATGAGATGATCATATGATTTTTGTCCTTCAGTCCATCTATATAATGTATTACATTTATTGATTTGTGTATGTTGAACCATCCCTGCATCTCTGGGATAAAGTCTACTTGGTCAGGGTGAATGATCTTTCTTTTATATTCTTGTATTCTGTTTGCCAATATTTTGTTGGGAATTTTTGCATCTATGTTCATGAGGGAGATTGGTCTGTAATTTTCTTTTTTTCTTTTATCTTTGCCTGGTTTTGGTATCAGGATGATGCTGGCTTCATAGAAGGAATTTGGTAGGATTCCTTCTTTTTCTATTTTATGGAAATGCTTAAGAAGCAATGGTGTTAGTTCTTTTCTGAAGGTCTGGTAAAATTTAGCAGTGAATCCATCTGTGCCTGGACTTTTTTTAGGTGGGAGATTTTTGATAACTGCTTGGATCTCCATGCTTGTTATAGGTCTATTTAAGTGATTAATCTCATCTTGATTTAATTTAGGTAGGTCATAGAAATCAAGGTAATCATCCATTTCTTTCAGATTTTCATACTTTGTGGAATATATGCTTTTATAGCATGTCCCTGTTATTTTTGAATTTCTCTGGTATCTATTGTGATGCTTCCTTTTTCATTTCTAATTTTATTAATTTTTGTCTCTTCTCTCTTTCTTTTGGTGAGATTTGGTAAGGGTTTATCAATATTTTTTATCCTTTCAAAGAACCAACTCTTTGTTTTATTAATTCTTTGGATTGTTTTTTTTTTTTTCTTGCTTGTTTCTATTTCATTAATTTATACCCTAATCTTTATTATCTCTTCCCATCTACTGAATTTTGGCTTGCCTTGTTCTGCTTTTTCCAAGGCTTTAAGGTGAAGCATTAGGTCGTTTACTTGCGACCTTTCTAATTTCCTAATATAGGCACTTAAAGCTATAAATTTACCTCTTAGGACTGCCTTCATTCTGTCCCAGAGATTTTGGTATGTTGTTTTCTCATTATCATTTGACTCTATGAATTTTTTGACTTCCTTCTTGATTTCTTCTTTGACCCATTCATCATTTAGTAGTGTGTTGTTTAATTTCCATGATCTTGTCTGTGCTCTATAGCCTTTCTTGCTATTTATTTTTAGTTTGATTCCATTGTGGTCAGATAGAATACAATAGTTGAAAAATGCTAGGTATTCAGGCTGAAACAAAATGTGAATAATTTGCTCACAGTTGATAATTTTTGAATGCATCATTTGTAAAGCAGTTACTCATTGATAGGCAGGTCTTTCATAAATCTAATTAGTGATTTACATGGTTCTGCTTTTCAGTAGTTCTTCTTCCAAGGAGAATATATTAGTTTTTCCTCAGGTAATCAATTATATTTCTTAAATTATTTTATTTACTTGAGAGAGAGAGAGAGAGGGAGAGAAAATGTGTGTACCAGGACCTCCAGTCACTACAAGTGAACTCCAAGTGCATGTTCTACCTTGTGAATCTGGATTTACATTGGTACTGGGGAATAGAACTTGGGACTGTAGGCTTTACAGCAAGTACCTTAGCTGTTGAGCGATCTCTTCAAACCCCTCAATTATGTTTCTTAGCCTGCTGTGGGATTTAATATTATTCTTAATTCTATTATTTGCAACATGGAATGATCTTTGTGAATTCAGCTTATAAATTTATTATATTTGAATCATGACTTTTAAAATGCTACACCTAAATTTCCTGTTTCAGATTTTTTTTTTAGAAAAAAAATAATGTTGAATATCCTCATAGTAAAGTATTGGCACGGATGCAGTCATATTCCTTAGTAATGGACATTAAGGATTGGATCATATTAATTTTTAAAATTTCTAGAGAGCCTTGCTTCTCACAAAGACTAATGAAAATAAATAATTAGAAAGTGGAGAGTCGCATGCTATTATAGTTTAGTTCGAATGAACTTTCTTTCCTAGTATTCTGCATTGTCTTAATTATCTTCTTTATATTTCTTTCATTTTTTTTGTTCCGTCTACTTAATTTCAAAGTATAAAATCAAATTTCTTACTATTTATTTTGCATTTGTGGCTTAGTTGTATTATATACCTACTGAGATTGAAGTATTGGTAAATAAATCACCCATGGAACAAAGGATCTCATTTCTCTTCTATAAGATGGACATTTTACTGGAATCACCTGTCAACCATTATTAGTGCAGTTTTGCTGCTCTTCCTACTAGCTCTTACACTTTCATGAAGTCAAGTGACTAGTTGCTGCCTGTGAAACCAAAGTACAATATTGGTTACTTGTTTCCACATTAAAAAAAAAAAAAAATGTATGTGAGGACTAGAGAGATGGCTTAACAGTTAAAGTGCTTGCCTGAAAAGCCAAATGATCCAGGTCTGACTACCCAGTACCCACATAAAGCAGATGCACAAGGTGGTACATGTGTTTGTAGTTCATTTGCAGTGCCTGGATGCCCTGTTGTACCCATTCTGTCCCTCCTTCTCTCCCTCCCTCTCTCTCTTCCTCCATCCCTCTCTCTGCGTCTCTCAAAAAGAAATAAATAAAATAAAATATTAAAAAAAGAAACAGGTGTGAACGTTGCTGCATTCATTTTCTCTATATAAAAGAATGATGGGAAAAATATATTTTTGAGGCCTCAGATGATGCTGTAACAAGAACACCTGTGAAATTTCATTATTGGAATTATCATATTAAATGCATGACTGAAACAGCCTCAACATCCTACTATACAACATAAAATATATTCTTCCTTAAATCAGTGAAATTTTAAGGTACATGAGGGTAGCATGCCTTCTCTTAATTATTAAAATATATTTGTGACTATAATTTTTTGAGAATTTCCCTAATAGTATAAAAAATAGAGAGCCTGTGGATTTTAGTGTCCTTTCTCACAGGTTAAAATCAGAAGTCAAGATCTGGAGAGATTGCTCAGTGGGTAAGATGCTTGCCTACAAAGCCTAACAACTTGGGTTTGATTCCTCAGTACCATGTAAAGACAGATGCACAATGTGATGCATACATCTGGAGTTCTGTTAGCAGTGGCTGGATGTCCTAGCAAGCAAGCACATTCTCTCTCTCTCTCTCTCTCTCTCTCTTTCTCTCTCTCTCTTTCTCTCTCTCTCTCTCTCATCTTTCCCCCTCTGTCCCTCTCTGCTTGAAAATAATAAAATATCAAAAACATCAGAGGACAAAGAGGAAATGGCTCAAAGAACTTGCCTATAGAACTTGATCTGGGTGTGATATAGGCTTCGATCATTGACATTTTAGAAAATGATATGTACTAAAAATCAAATGTTTATATTCCAAAACAGGTACTTTATTTGCTCTCATAAGTCAAATTTTAGTGCACTAAATGCATAGTTTACAGATGATTCTAAAAAATGATTACAGCTCATGGCAACTCACTAACTTTAAAAGGACTTTATCTGCATTATAAATTATCATACCAAAATGTTACATATCTAACAATAATCTTAGCCTTCTATCCTTGATATAAGTCTCAGAACCTAGTTGCTTCAAATGTTTATAGATTATTGACAAAGTGAAAATAGCTAAAAATTTGCAGAAGTATTCTATCTTGTCTCTAGGTTACCTTCTTCCCAATATGGATTTAAGTTAAGTGATGTGTGTCTAGGCTATGGTATAAAACTATAATGAAGCACTTTTGGAACTAGACAGTTCATCACAGACACTTTCACTCAATTATGCATTATAAATATGAAGGGATAATTAATGTGACTTAATAATTTGGAGTAGGAAGAAAAGTTTAAAGTCAAGAGTAGCAATACTTGACTGAAGAGATGGCTTAGTCATTAAAGCATGTGCATGTGAAGTCTAAGGACCTAGGTGTTATTCCCCCAGAACCCACATAAGCCAGAAGCATATGGTGGTGCATGCATATGGAGGAGTATCTTTGCAGTGGCTGGAGGCCTTGGTACACCCATTCTCCCCCTCTCTCTTCCTCTATCTTGTTTATTTCTCTCTCTTTTTTTCTCTCTCAAATAAAAATAAATTATTTTTTAAAAAGATACAAATACCCAAATATTAATTACTGGTGGGCTACTCAAAACTTTTCAGGCACTTCACATGCATTATATCATTTGGTCCATCCTCATTTTACAGATTAATATGTTGACAGTATGTTTACATGCATTTAACAAATGATGTAACCATTGACAGAGCTGGGACTTGAACTTAAGAATATATTCATTCATTCATTATATATTGCCATATCACATGGCATCTTAACTGACTTGTCTAGAATCTCACAGGTATTTCTTAATGTGCTTAAGGCAAAAAGTGACATCAAGGTCCTCTATAGTCCAGAGACTGATTTTGACTGAAAAATGGATTTCAGTGCAGATAAATTGTCTGCTGGTTGATTTGTAATCCTGAATCATCTCTTTTTGGATTTCTGTAACCTGGTCCTATAAAATATCCACTCTTGTTAAGCTTTATGAATTACCACCTTCAATTTTGTTATTCTTGGACGAACTCACCTGTTTATTCACAAAGTAAACAGAAACTACTAATTTGGATACTCTCTGATGTTGTGTTACAGGTGGGTGCACATGGAGTACCTCATCTGATAACTATATGCTTTTATTATTATTGACATAATCATTGCTAATATGATTAGCAGCAGTAACCACCTCAATCATACTCTTGGTATATGGCCACCCCATTCAAGTTCTAGATTCTAAGTCCATCATTTTCCATCTCTCTAATTTTTGCACAAGTAAATATTGCTTTGTACATTTCCAATATTTCTACATATGCTAACTTTTTGTTTGACATCTGTAAGTTTAAATTTCTAAGATGATTTTTTTTAAAATCAGGCACAAGTAAAGTCTACTCTTTGTTCTTCTCCTGATTCAAGTTTGGTAAAATTTTTGTAGACATATCTTTTTAAATAATTTTGCTTTCATTTTTGCCTATTGCATGCTTTTCTCTTGTTTACTTTTCAACTGACCATATACTACAAAAAACAGACATTACAAGTCATTTTATAAGTCAAGACTTTTGCTTTATCTGACTTGCATATATTAATATGGATATATAATGTAACTAAAGCACTGAAAGTACTTTTCCATAGGGGATTAACAATGTCTTTTTTGCCAAGTTCACTATCCTTTGTTATTATATTACTTAATCACTCTATTTATTCATAACTTACTTCTGATTAAACACACATTAAACGTTCGATACCATGGCCCTATCAAACATGTAATCACATGGACTACTGTTTTAAGAACAAAGAAACTCCTGATCTTATCATTGTATTATTATGGAAAAGAATACAAGAAGATGGTGATGGATGAGAATGCAAGTTGCAGCCAACTCACAGGACAGAGAGATAACAGTTAATGAGGCTTTTCCCACAATCAGTGGCATCTAGGAAATCAACTGAATGGAGAAAAAGTAAATCATTTTTACTAATCAGATGAGGTTTATGGAGGCACACAGTAAACTTAATGGCATTGAGGAAATAAACTTGGTGCATACCTAGACAACAGCCATAAAACCTGGGACATCAAGTCTGCAAAGTGGGGTGTGGGCAAATCTTACAAGGTTTAAAGCCATGTAAGGAGAGAGGGGTGTGGTCATCAGAGGGAGAGAAATGAGTGTTTGTTTGTTTGTTTTGATTTTTGGAGGTAGGGTCTCACTCTAGCCCAGGATGACCTGGGATTCACTATGTAGTCTCAAGGTAGCCTTGAGCTCATGGAGATCCTCCTACCTATGCCTCACAAGGGCTACGACCAAAGGCATGTGCCACCATTCCTGAGTATTCTTTTAGAAAGATCATTGCAGATGCTAGTATGAGTGAATATCTTGGTGCTGGCAACTAGAAGGTGTTGTGCTGTCACTCTTGAGAAAAGTTATGGATGTGCTGGGAGTGTTAAGAAATAGAATTGCCCAGAATGTTTTTCCAAAGTGAAAGTTAGTGACCTGTTGACGAGATGAGGATCTTATTTTGGAGTGTGTGCCTGTGTGTTCTAAAAGACATATGTGAATGTATGATAAATAAATTTGTCCTATCATTACTTACTTCAAGATATATATTTTTTTAATATTTTATTTTATTTTTATTTATTTATTTGAGAGAGACAGACACAGAGAGAAAGACAGGTAGAGGGAGAGAGAGAGAATGGGCGCAACAGGGCTTCCAGCCTCTGCAAACGAACTCCAGACACGTGCGCCCCCTTGTGCATCTGGCTAACGTGGGACCTGGGGAACCGAGCCTCGAACCGGGGTCCTTAGGCTTCACAGGCAAGCGCTTAACCGCTAAGCCATCTCTCCAGCCCACTTCAAGATATTTTATGTTGCTTTTCTTCTTTGATAATAGGATATCTTTCATTGCTGCCTTTAGTTTTCAACCTCAGTTAGCAGAGGCCATGAATTATGAACCTGCTTTTGGATGACAAATATCAAGATTCACTAACTCATTAAATATGTGCTATAAAATTACAAGTATAACATTAGACATATTGAAACCTCATCATGGGATATTGGAGATATATAAGCCAAACCCTATGGACAGAAACACTGTGGCTTGGAAATCTGTGCAAATTGTTTTTGTCTGTAGTCAAAATGTGGGGTACCAACAGTCTCTTGGAATGTTGGAAAAAGAGTTTATCTACCCAAAAGAATATTGGAGCTGTATGCTTGAGAAATTTTGAGAAACTGATTTTAAAATGAAATTTGAAGATAGAGATAATCCCTATAATCTAAATTCTCTTGATTTTGATGGACAATTATCGATAAATTTTAGAACACATGCAACAAATAATCTCATGTTAGCTTAATTTTTACTCCTTTTACATGAATATACCAAACTGAGCTGAAAATTTTGATACTTCAGTTTTGTAAAATTATTTTTCCATTAATAAATAGAGAAGAACTCCTTTTTGATTTAGCTTGAGATAACAGAATAAGCACATGGCAAGAAGGAATATTGTATTTTAATTTGAAAATAAAATTAACCTTTAAGCCATCATAAGTATTTCTAATGTCAATATGAATACTTATTGTGTATCCACAGACTACACTCAAACTGCACAGAATTATGGAATCATTTTAAGTATTATACACATTGTTACATTGATTTCCTTCCATTAAATTTGAACACTGAAACAATACTGGAAGTGGAAAACTAAAAGAGAACATTGGCATGTTTTCTGTGAGTAGTGTTTTTTTTTTTGTTCTTTTTAATTTATTTTAATGTTTTGTTTGTATTTATTTATTTGCAGAGAAAGAGGGAAAGAGAAAGAGAATGGGCATACCAGGACTTCCATTCATATAAATGTAAAATATTTCTGAGAAAACAAATTGCATAATTTCAGTGCATGAGGTTCTGTGCTATGCTATGTATAAGAACAAAGTAGATATGATGGAAAAAGACAGAAACTGGTGGAAAAGGAATTAGTGGTCATTAAAGTACCTCTGTTTATATTCTGCCATTATAAAAGTTGACTACTTTGCATACAGACTCACTTGAAAGTTAAGACCATATTTTTAGGATAAAAACTATTTAGTTGTACACCCCTACCTTATCAAGTTTCTATCCATATTTGTTGGACAATAAGCTTGGGAAAGATTTTGATGTACAAAATTTAACATATCACATATAACCACTTCACTTTTAATGTAATTGACTACTCTCCTAGTTACTACAAATGTGCTACTGGAATACAAATAAGGTTTCTCTACATATAGGACCACAAACTATTGATAAATTTTCTAACATAAAATTGGCTTGTCTAACCCACATCTTTACTAATTTTACATATCTTTGAGTCCTTGTGGAAGTATTTTATTCACATACAAGCAGGTTCATTTTATTATTTTTGAGGCAGAATTTCATGAAGCCTGGGTTGGTATTGACCTCTTACCTTCAACTGATTATCAACCTGCCTGTACCTGCCAAGTGCTGGGATTGTGTACCATCACAATCAGCTCATAAGGTTGTAAGGGGCCCAGGGCATACATTTACGGAGGAGTGCCTCCAAGTAATCTATACCCCGCCTTTCTGTCACTTTTAATTTCCTATTTTCTTTAGTCTATATGCATATGTGTTTCATATGTACTTTTTAAAATATTTTATTTATTTATTTGAGAGAAAGAAGAAAAGACAGAGAAAGAGAGAGAAAATGGGCATGCCAGGGCCTCCAGCCAATAAAAGAACTCCAGATGCAAGCACCTCCTCATGCATCTGGCTTACGTGGGTCCTGGAGAGTCTTACCAGCATCCTTTGGCTTTTCAGACAAACACTTCAGCCACTAAGCCATCTCTGCAGCCCTATCATATGCATTCTGTCAATCAAATATACTGAGATAATTCTTACGAAATTACATGGTCTTCTTTCTCTGCCTGCTCCTTTGTCACCACAGACACAGGTAGATATCATTACTGTTATTATATTTTTGACTAATGCAATAAGTTTTTTAGAATGCATCTCTCTGAATTCAGTACAAAATTACCATGTAATAAATACTCCAGCCTTTTGGTTCATACATTGGTGGTATTTAGAAACTTTAGTTTAAAAAAGGAGACAGTAAATGTTGGTCACAGGACAAAGGTCTTATATTGTTTTCAACATCAAGTAATGTCCCAGTTCAATCTCTTTTCCTTTTGTAACTTATGAAACTTAATTTCATTGCTACTTGTTATACCTTTCTCCATCTTGATTCCCATTTGTCAGTCTCATGTATAAGATCTGGATTTCTTACATTAATAAAAATGCCAAGAATTCTTCCAGATAACATAAAAAATAAAAGTGAAAGGAGAAACTTTTAGAATATAAGAGCTCAGCTGTCTACACTTGTGATACATGATTACTGCTAATACTACTAACATCATTCTTGGCACAACATTAGTTAAACTTTTTTATGATATACTCAATGTTAGACTAAACCTAAAACTTTGGATCAATATCTGCTTCCTTCATTATATAGAAGATATGTCCTTTCATTCAAGAGCAAATGGAGACTTTTAAGCAGACTTGTAGCAGCCACTTTTAATAATGGCTAGACGACTTAAAAGCTTCTGTTACCAACAGGGATTTAGAATCTTTGTGTACTCGCATTAGCTGTTTTGGCAAGACAGAGAAAATTGATGTAATGCAGTACTGATTCAAATCTGTTTTACATTCTTAAAAGCAGAGAGCATTGGCAGCCTTCCCAACTAATGGAGGATTTTCACAGGAAAGTCAGGGATTATCAGATGCTGACTTCCTTATCAATGGAAGTGGTACTTAAGCAGCATTAGGTTTAAATGACTTACTCTATTCATTCAGACTGATCTGATTCCAACACCTTACAAATATATATATATATATATATATATATATATATATATATATATATATATATATATGCTATAAATATATATATGTATATTTATAGTCATGAATATTCATTGCTGCCCATGTCACATGTCACCATGGTAACATCTATAAGATTTCTGTTTTAAAAATGCCAAAAACTTTTTAAACTTGCCATGAAATTATAATATAATCATATCAGGGATTGAGTGATGATGAATTTCACAAACACCAGTTTTCAACTTAGGACTTGTCCCAATTACAAAAATAATGTTTTAAAATATTGGTGAAGTGTATTATACTTTTCATTTTTGTTGTATATATAATTTTATCTACATTCTCAACACTGAGATCAAATATACATATGTAAGAATTAATTCACTTGATTGCACTTAAAAATATTCAAACCAAATTTATTAACCTATTAATGGTCCATACTGCTAATTATATAACTATAAAGCTTTAAAACATAATAATTTAAATTGATAAATTTAGTAGTTGAAATTGAAACAAAATAATACTTTGAAAACTAGTGAAGGTTCAGCCATTTGGTCTGCCTTTTAGAAATTAGAATTTTATGGTACCATTGCCATTTGGGTCTAGATTTGTGTTTATTATGGACATATAAAAACAATCATATGGGGGTTGGAGAGATGGCTTAGTGGTTAAGCGCTTGCCTGTGAAGCCTAAGGACCCCGGTTCGAGGCTCGGTTCCCCAGGTCCCACGTTAGCCAGATGCACAAGGGGGCGCACGAGTCTGGAGTTCGTTTGCAGTGGCTGGAAGCCCTGGCGCGCCCATTCTCTCTCTCTCCCTCTTTCTGTCTTTCTCTCTGTGTCTGTCGCTCTCAAATAAATAAAAAACAAACAAACAAAAAAAAAAAACAATCATATGGTACCTTGCTTTATTAAAAACGAAAAGAATTTCAGAATGTGATGATGTTTTCTTAAATTTTTACCCTGTTACTAATTAGATTATTTTTATAGGTTAACTATTTATTAGTCCATGTATGTATACAGGCAGTTGAAGTGATACAATTAGAAATATCCTGTATGTACACAGAAGAAAAAGTATTGAACATTGTAACAGTCTGGTGGTAATAAGTATGGATAGCACTGAAGAAATCAACAATTCTAAGCCCTTGGAGGAAGATGGAAAATCAAGGGGTCATGGACCATGAAAACCCATTAGTAATATATGGTAATCAGTAGAGATCCTAGCATTGTGCCACATGGCATAGAAGATCTAATTAAGACTTAAAAGTTAGTAATTGCTTTTTAGTATTCTGAAAAGATTGTGTGATCTTGAAAATATTCAGAGCAGTAAAATTTCACTAAAGCTTGTTAAAACAGTTATTAGAAATACACAACCACATTGTGCATACTTTTAAAGGAATTCAGTTATAAGGAAAAGAATATGAGTATTGATTATTACGCATTAAAATTACAAAAGTTAACTCATATGATGTTTTCATGAAACAAAAATAATTTCAACAGAGATAGGAATTATTTGTCTTTTGCTGAATTTTAAATAGTTTTGTACATTATATGGAATACTAATATTTTAATATGATTGAGTTTATGTACATTATATGGAATACTAATATTTTAATATGATTGAGTTTTATATGTAAGGAACACAAATTCAATGTCTGCCCCACACTCCAATTTAAGCAAACTCCATAATTAAAAATTATACATAGTGTCCTATTTAATATATCATATCCAATTTATACTTTGTTAAATTATTGCTTCAGTTTTGATAAGATTTTTCAAAGAAACTTTTTGGATTGATCCAATAAAGAGTATCTGGCAGACTCAAAAACTAATATTAGTTTTCAATTTATTTGTAACCTAAAAAAATCTATTGCATTGTAGTTTTGCAACCTAATAAAAATTTAAATTGGACAGACATGTAGTATTTGTAGTTGTTGTGTAAAATCCAAATGCCCACATAATATTTTTGGAAAAATGTGCTAATATTCAAAATTTTATTAAAGTTTACAATCTAAATATAAAATTTATATGCACTTCCTTCAAATGTCCTTTTTTTCTCTTGAATTCATTCCTTTTAGTCATAATTAAGTTAGGTGATCTAATCATTGTCTTTTAATAGCTTGCTTGTTGCATATTTATTTTGAAAATTATTCCACACATAAATAAATAAAATGACAAAAACATTACCAAAAAAAGAGATAGGGAGATTTATTAGTCAAAAATATTGTTGCCTATAATCCTGGCAACCTATGCTGGATCTTTCCTAGCATGCGCATCAAACCAATCACAAAATAGTGCATGCATCTCTAATGCCAGTATGCATGCTTCAGTGAGAGTTGGAGCCAGGAAAATCCAGGAGCTATGGGGCGAATTGGCCTGGTATGCATGTGGTGGCAAAACAAAAAAGACACTTCTCAAACAAGGCAGAAGGAAAGAAAGGATGGACAACTTGAGGTTCTCCAATGACTTCTATATGAATACCATGTGCACACACAGAGATAGAGCATGCTAATCTTATTATTAGTCTATAGGACAATTCTTAAACAATAATTTATTTGAGAAACAATATGCTGTTCCAATTACAACTATCTGTTATGAGGTACTTAGGTAGAGGATGCCCCACTCATTTAGAAAAATAGAAATGCTTTGCATGAGACAAGGCTGAGTATATTTTAGACATGTTTTACTGATTGTAATTACTGTGTATAGAATTAATAACACATCTACCTGAAGATATCTTATCTCAGATATGTAATTTAAAACAAATTAGGAGCTAGAGAGATGGCTGAGTGGTTAAATGTCTTGCCTGCAAAGCCTAAGGACCTAGGTTTCATTCCTCAGAACCCACATAAGCCAGATGTACATGGTGGTACATGCATCTGGAGTTTACTTGCAGTGGCTAGAAGCTCTGGTGCAGCCATAATCATTCTCTATCTCTCTTTCTATCTCTCAAATAATAAACAAATAAATATAAAATATTAAAAATTAGGTGTATTCTTTAGACAAAACTGACTTAAATTATTGAAGTAAGCCCAGTGTGGTGGCACATGCCTTTAATCTCAGGACTTATCTTGATTTCACTATGCTTGAGGTCACCCTGAGTCTACATAGTGAAATCAAGATAAGTCTGTGATAGAGATAAACCCTACCTTGAAAAAAGAAAAAAACAAAAAACAAAAAACAAATAAGTTAATCCTATTGCGATTCAAATAAATCATAGTTTTAGCTGTCAATATCTCATACATTTGTTATTTTACATATTTATAACTGTTGTGATATTTTGTTCAGTTTAAATACTTTACAGTTACATATATTTCTAAAACTGTAGTATAATTTGTTCTGTTGTTCATCAGTAATATAAAATGGACATATGGAATTACCTCATAATAAACACCTTCAAACAGTATTGAAATTTAACTAGGTAAAATTTAGTATGATTACATTTTACTTTAATGCCTTTTATTATATTAAGAGCTGTCAATATGAAATCATCCTTTGTACATCGTTTTTTCTCCATGTTGGGAGTGTTTGGACAGTGGTCTTTGGATTTGTGAGTTTTTCTTGTGGATGCACTTGACAAGCATGGCGCTAAAATGAGACCTAGGATGCGGAAGTTGCCATCATGTGCTATTTAGAATGCTATCATTTTACCTTGTAGCATCACTGTGATGATGCCCAGACAGATGCCTTTTAGTATCTTACTGGAGATTTTCATCTGACTCATTATTGTGATTCGTGGTCCTGTATAGAAACACTTAATCATCCTTAGACAGCAAGGCCTTCGGAAGCTATTGGAGGTGTCCTCATTTGCTGAGTAATTTGTGCCATCAATCTGCTCATATAGCAGAATTTTCCAGTTTGTATTATGAATGCTTATTTCAACAGGAAGTGATACACCACAGAGGCTGAAACTATAGCATTGATTTGCAAGGGGATAATAAGTAGCATGGCTTCTTTCATGAGGTATTTGTACAGCCTGGATTAGCACGATTATTGCACCTGTAGCTAGACATGATTTTCCCATCTCAAGACCCAGAACCAGTAATTTGTTTTCTTGCAGAACAAATAGAAATTTAATCTTGTGCCTTTAATTTAGTTCCTTTATTTTAACATTATTGGCTCTTAATATTTCTTGTTTACTTGCTAGGGAAGCACAACAGCAATAATCTTTGCTTTTGACATGTCTATGCTATGTAGTAATATTTGCCTTCTGTATAGGTTAAATTGTTGATATTTGGTTCATTTCAGGAAAATATTTTTATCAAAACTATGTTGCTTCAAAATGTTATCTGATATAGCCTCAATTAGAGAAAATGTATTCCTAAGCATTTAAAGTTTGTATAGTTTTTAAATTCATATCAGTTTGTGGCAAATAAAATTGCATTAACAGAAAATCAGATATTATCACCAAAAACTCAAAAATGCCTTGCAAATTATCTAGAAGAATAATAAGTATAATGGAGTGGTGGCATTGAAACGGCTGTCTAACATAGGTTGCCACAAAATGAACATAGTATATTTGGTGTTTTAATTTAAATGTTCCCATAAACTTATGCAGACCAGGTGCTTGCTCTGCAGCTGATGACAGTTTGAGAATCAATGCCTAGTTGGAGGAGGTGTGTTGTTGGGGGTGGCATTCTGCTTGTGTTGCACTCAGGTTTGCATTGCTGGCAGAAATCACCTGACCAAGAGCAGGTTTTGGGGGGAAAGGGGTTTATTTTGGCTTACAGACTTGAGGAAAAGCCGCATGATGGCAGGGAAAATGATGACATGAGCAGAGGGTGGACATCACCCACTGGCCAATAAAACGTGGACAGTAGTAACAGGAAAGTGTGCCAAATACTGCCAAAAAGAAACTGGCTATAATAGCCATAAGCCCTTCCCACAAAATGTTCTGCCTTTGGGAGGTGTTAATCCCCAAATCTCTATCAGCTGTGAACCTAGCATTCAGAACACTTAGGTTTATGGTGGACACCTGAATCAAACCACCATGATCTGTCCCTGGCCCTCATAAACTGTTAACCATCTATAATATAAAATACAATGCATTCAGTCCAACCTTCAAAGTCCCCACATTTTTCATCAATCCTAGTGACTTTCAAACATCCCCATATTCCAAGGTCCCTTAACTGAGCCATAACACCAATCCCCCCCCCAAAAAAATATCACATATAATGGCACAAAATAAACACTCACACTGCAAAAGATGGTGTTGGGTATAGCAAAGAAATATTCAACAAATACAAGATTTAAACAGGGCAAACACCAAACTCTGTAGCTTCAAGTCCAACAACAGCTCTAGTCAGTGACAAATCTCCAAATCCAATAATTCTAACCAGCAATAAATCTCTGGAGATCCAATTTTGCCTCTCCAGCTAGGCTATCCACAGTCCTGGAAAACTTTATCTGGGGCTGGCATCTCTCCTTGGCAGCCATCTCCTGGTCATCTCTGCTGGATCTTCACTGCATCACATGGTTCATCCTCATGGCTCTATAGGGTCTTGGTGCAGACATCCAGCAAACTTGCTTCACACTGCCCATGGCCATTTCCAAAACATAAGACCATGTTGCAAACTCAATGGCCTTCTCTTTCCTACATTTCTTATACTCCACAATACAATGTAGAGTGTCAATTCATTAATCCATGGGGAATAAAGCAGACTTTGAAGAGTAGGACACTCCTTGAGAACTCAGGAAACTTCAAGAGTCTACAAATTCTGCTTGTGGCCCCAGTCCAGTTCAGCTAGCCCAATCTCAAAGGTTGTAAATTCTCAAACAATTGCAGGAGAATAGTCAGCAGTTTATGCCCAAAGATTTCTTCTTTTCTCTGTCATATCCTTCTCACACCAGTCCATTTCTATGCAATGCAATCCTGTACAACTTCTTAGGACACAGCTATAACAGCAAACTTCTCATACAATCTACTTTTAGGCCAGTCCAGTTGAAGCTCTTGCTCACTCTCACAAGCCAAACCTCACAGTCCGTAGTTCTTACCGCATTCTGACCATAATAGTCCATCAAGCTGTAATTACAGGACTACATGACATCTCTTAGGCCAAGGTTTCAAATCCTTCCATATTCCTCTTGAACATAAGGTCCAAAAGTAAAAAGCCACACAGTCAGGTATTTAGCAGCAAATGACCCCACTCCTAGTACCAACTTTACTGTTGCAGTCAGGTTCACATTGCCGGCAGAAACCTCCCAACCAAGAGCAGCTTTTTTTTTTTTGGGGGGGGGGGCATTTATTTTGGCTTACAGTCTCAAGGGAAAGCTCCAAGATGGCTGGGAAAATGACAACATGAGCCAAGGGTGGACATCACCCCTGAACAACATAAAGTGGACAATAGCAAAAGGAGAGTGTGCCAATCACTGGCAAAGGGACACTTGCTACAATACCCAGCAATACACTGCCTCCAGGAAGCATTAACTCCCAAATCTCTATCAGCTAGGAACGTATATCATTCAAAGCACCTACATTTATGGGGGAGTCCTGAATCAAACCACCATGGGGTATTATGGCCACCTTCCCCTGCTGCTATTGTCCATCTGATGTTGGCCAGGAGGTGATTTCTAGCCTCTGATCATGCCATATTTTCCCCTGACATCATGGAGTTTCCCCTTGAGTTTGTAAGCCAAATAAACTCTGTTTTCCCTTAAAGTGTGCTCTATGAACTCCTGGGGATTTTCAAAAACATCCCAGAAAGCCAGCTAAATTAAAATAATTCCTTGGAAACATTCAGATATGATCATATAAATATTAAAGTTGTTTTAATCTGTGTTACAATTTTAAATTATGTGATCAAATCCCAGCAATAGGACTTCTGATTTTTTTAGCACAAATAAGTCAGTGACAAGAAAAACAAAACAAAACAAAAAAACAGAACAACAACAACAACAAAAACATTGTATTTGTAGCCATCCTTTTCTTCCCAATGGGCAAATACAGTGGACAGTACATTTGACTTTAGAATATACTACATAAAATTGTAAAACATTAAGTTCATTATGCCTGTAGAATTCATGCAATGTCTCCTCCTGGTGTTGGAGAGATTGCTTAGTGGTTAAGGTGCTTACCTGTGAAGGCAAAGGACCTGGGTTTGATTCCCCAGTACCCATGTAAGCCAGGTGCACAAGGGGCACATGCATCTGGAGTTTGTTGGAAGTGGCTAGAGGCCCTGGTGTGCCCAACTCTCTCTGTCTCCTCTCTCTCACTCTCTCTCTCTCTCTGCTTGCAAATAAATAAATAAAAATAAAAATAAATCTCCTCCTACTAAATGAGAAAAAAAATAACCTTGTAATACAGTGCTGTATTACTGATTCACAAGCAGAACTGGCCACATTATACACAGAGTAACAATTCTATTTAAAAGGAAGTTTAATTTAAATTGGTTATTCTAATTTGGAAGCTAGATTTCCAATAATGAATGAAGTGAATCTCTTACTTCAAGAGCAACACCTGATGAACACAATTGACAAAGAAAGAAATTCAGTACATCTACACTGTGTAGTATTGAGAGAAAGAGACAGAGACAGGTTAATAAACCAGAACATAAATGGACATTTTTAGAACTGTGGACATTCCTAAGTATAATTTGCAAAGTACTGGCAAACAGATTTTAAAATAAATATGTTGATTACTGATAATGCCTTAAAACTATCTCTGAGAAAAAATAAAAGTTGTTTACCTAGACATGTTGGCACATTCCATTAATCCCAGCAGGCTGACAGGAAAAACAATGAGTTGGAAGTCACCCTGAGCTTCACAGTGAGACCATTCCTCAATACCAGAAACAAAAAATAAGTTCCACTAAAAGAGAAGTTCAATTTAGTATATATATTTTTTTAATTTCAGTTATTTACTTCTTTGGTTTCTGTCATTCATTTGACTGTATTCTGTGTTATTTTCTTTTACAATTCAAATATTTTTACTAGCAAAGTAGTTTTATATGTTTCCTAACTTTATATCTTTGACTTTGGCTAAGTTTTATTATATATGTACACAATATATATTATTATTATTATATAAATTTATTTATTCATATGTTACTCATATATACTATAATCTCATATTTATAATTATGTATTGATAATTATATGTTAAATACATATATCATTACATATATGTAATATATATAAACAGTACACATCAACTGCATATATTTATGTATATATTTAGATATAGAACATATTTAGTCATAGTTTGCTGGTTGAGTGCTATTTGATGTTGTGAGATATAATATTTGATAAGGATATCCACAGACATATAGGTGTACCAATTATTTTAAGCTATAAGGAAATTGTATATACTTTATGTTGTCATTTTCCCAAGCACACTGAGATTTGAAACACAGTAAAAACACATTGTAAACACCTTTTAGGATATAAGAATCTGATGTCTAAATACTTTTGAGGGCCAAAGAGATGGCCAAGCAATTAAAGGCACTACTTTGCACAGGATGATGGCCTGGGTTTGATTCCTTACTACTTATCTAAAGCCAGATGCACAAAGTCAAAGTGGCACATATGTCTCTGGTTGACTTGTAGTGACAGGAAACACTCTTGTACCCATACTATCTCTTAACTGAACACATATTTTAGAAATACCTCTTAAAATACATAGCAAAAAATGTAGAATTTTATGTTACCATTGCCATTTGGGTCCAGTTTTGTGTCCCCTCCCTCACCCTTACCCTCCCCTCCCACCCCATCCACCCTATTTTCCAATCCTTGGGATGCCTATTAGGGATTTCAGCATCTCAGGTGGATTCGGGTTAGAGCCACAGATGAGTAAGACTATACGATGATTTTCTGTCTGTTCACTGAGAATGATCTGTTCCAGGTTCGACCGTTTTTCTAAAATTATTTACTAGCTTAGTTATTTTTAGCAATAGTAGAAAACAAAATCATTTAAAATTGGGAAGATGGCCATGATTTCCAGTGGCATAGAATAGTAATGTTTGGGAAAAATATAAGAATTCCAGACACATGCACCACCATGTACATCTGGCTTATATGGGAGCTGGAGAATTGAACCTGGGTCCTCAGGCTTCACAGGTGAGTTCCTTAACTGTTAAGCCATCTCTCCAGTCCATCTAATGTTTCTTCAATTACAAATGTATGTGCACCCATCTTAAATCTATGAGTGTAGATTTTATGTTTAATAGGTGAAAGTCATATATTTAAAATTACTTTAAAATAAAATGTTTATTCATTTTAAAGATTAACAATTTAACAGTCCATGAATTCATAATTACAAATACTTACAGATCACTCATTTTTCTTCACCAAATTTGAAAATTTTGCTTCTTTGGGTGAGGTGTTTACTTTTAGTTTTTCTTTTATTGTATGATTGTACTACATACCTATCTTCCAAGTTATATGATTTATACTGCATATCTATACCTTCATTGCTTTAACAAATGTAAAAAAAAAAACCCTCTAACTCTAAAACTGCTAAATTACACATGTTTTAGGAAAAATGATAGTTACTTTTTCATAATTGTAAAACTTTGGTTGGTTCTGATGGCCTCATATGTGATTAATTCAACTTAAAACTTCAGTCTCTCTAAAATATTAAAACCAGTTTCATTCCACCTATTCCATCCCTTTACCCCTACAACACCAACCAGCCCAGATCGCTTTAGACAAGATGGTTTCTTTGTCTGCCTGCTGTGAGCATTTGCTCCCAGCTCTCCCCGCACATGGGTATCCTCACACTCCCTTATCCTCATCACTGTCCATTGTATTATGGATACAAGCAGCACGTAGCCTTCTTAACCCAGCCTGAGCTGACTAAACTGGATGGGACCACTTTTGACTTTAAGATGCAAATACAATTTTCTCACTCACTGAAGGGACTAGTTTATTAGAGAACTTCTTTTCTTTCCTATGCCATTGCTTGTATAGATCTATTCCACCATGCCTTCATGTTGCTAGGACAAATCATCTGACTAAAAGCAATTGGCTGGAGAAATAGTTTTATTTTAGATGAAAGTCTCAAGAGAGAGCTTCATGACAGCAGAGGGAATATGGTGCAGCTGAGACTGGGCATCACTTCCGCAACAGCAGGTGGCAAGTAGCAGGAAAGTAAACTGAGCTGGGGGGTGTGGAGGGAATAAACCTCAAGGTCTTCATAATTCAAAATGCCACCAGCTGGTGACCAAACATTGAGACCACATGCATTTCTGGAGACACCTAATTCAAACCACAATAAGAATCTGCCCTAGCTGTTAGCATTATACATTCTAGGTAAGAATATTCTAAGATAATGGACACACACATCTATCCTTTTGGGTAAATTTCAAATGTTTAGGTCTCAATGCTTTCTCTTTGTTATGCTGCTTTGCCCCTGAAGCTATTTCAGTCTCCATCAGAACTCAGAGAAATTTATGCCTTCCACTATTGTGTGAGAGCTCTCCTATCTGCTTGTGTCTGAAACACTCCTTGTCTCTGTTATACTTGAATTCTCCCTATGAAGCTACACAAGGCCTTGCTTTGATGATCAAGTCTAAAAAATTTTCAAACTATTAAAAAGAAATTGTTAAAAAATAATCTTTCAAATTTTCTAGGGATATTACTTTCAAACCAAACACTTATGTATTGTTTGATGTTTTTGTAGTTAGTACACACACTTTCATATGTAGACGAATGAAATATTTTATGCTATTAGACTTATACTCTATGGGTAGCATTATGAAAGAGTTCCAAAAATCATTAAATCTAATTGGCCTAAAATGTTTCTGTTATTAGTCTAATGTCCTTTTATTGTGCTTTCTTATGAAAATAGTCACGAAAAAGAAATAGGAAACTTTTAATGGTTTTATGACTACTTCTTTATTTAATTTAATTTGTTTTTGCTCTGTAATCAATACAACTTCCTAAATTATATTTTCACATATTGTATATGGTATCCATAAAATAGTCTCACTAGTACTTATAATAAAACACTCATAATTAATAGCCATCACAGGTATATCTTTATGATGTAAAAGTAGGAATTATGCTTTTTAAGTAAAGGTGGTAAGTAAAGAAATTTGTTTCATTTTTACTTTCCTTCTTCATTGACAATTCAGATTTTAATTTACTTCCAAAGTCAACCTATTTTCTTCATTTCTCTCACAAACATTAATTAGTTGACAAAAGTGATATGCTCTATTTTCTACTTTATTCTCACATTCTTCTTCAGTCATTATTTATTTCTCTAATTTTTATTATTATCACAAAAGGAGCAAGGATCACAATTTCAAAAAGTTCATTTGCAATGAACAATTTTACATACTCTAAATCCATTAAAAAATAAGGGCTGGAGAGATGGCTTAGCGGTTAAGCGCTTGCCTGTGAAGCCTAAGGACCCCGGTTCGAGGCTTGGTTCCCCAGATCCCACGTTAGCCAGATGCACAAGGGGGCGCACGCATCTGGAGTTCGTTTGCAGTGGCTGGAGGCCCTGGCGTGCCCATTCTCTCTCTGTCCCTCTATCTGTCTTTCTCTCTGTGTCTGTCGCTCTCAAATAAATAAATTAATTAATTAAAAAAATAATTAATGATATTCCTGAAGCATCATTTGGATGCATACAAACTTTTATAGATGAATATGTATCCTCAAAGCTAGTTAGTTTTTACAATATTTTATTTATTTATTTGAAGAGAAAGAACGAGAGAGAGAGAAAAAGAGAAAATGGGCATGCCAGTGCCTTTAGCCACTACAAACAAACTTTAGATTCATGTTACACCTTGTGGGTATTGGGAATTCGAACCTAGGTCCTTAGGCTTTGCAGGAAAGTATCTTAGGTGCTAATCCATCTCTCTGGTCCCAGGTTATTTTGAATGAAAAATTTTAAAAGGCTTGAAAATATTCTTAAACTTGGAATTCTCTTCAGCATACTGATTATATGTACAGAAAGAGAGTAGGTATTCTACCTTAGATATCCATTTCCTATGCCTTGTTAGGCACACACATACATTTGTTAAAGAAATGTAGTCTTCAATTATGGAGAAGGAGAGTTTAAAAAAAAAAAAAGTGAAAAGTCAGAGCACTCCCCTCACTTACATTGTAGTAGAGAAGGAAAGAACCTGAGCTAAATAAGTCTTCACGTAGTGTTCACTTCAGTTGGACTTGCATAGCCACCTTATTTTAATTTCAACCTTCCCTGTTCACTGCTCTATCTTTTCTGTGCCATTGTTACCCTCCCTGTTTTTACATCATGCAATTAAAACAACAGGTAAAAAATTTACTTTTTGAGAAAGTATATGCTGAACCAAACATGATTTATATCTGAGAGGCAACTCAAGAAGATATTGCAATAATCCAGAAGTAAGAGGACAATAGCAAAAGACATTATATATAAATGGCTTCATTCATAATACAGACGGCCAGTTTTGCTTCAGATTGTGAAAAGAGAGGAGGAATCAAAGATGATCCTGATTTATTTTTGTGTGTTTGTAATTGCAACAATGGAAGTGTAAGGAATTGGTTGGGTAAGACTGAAAGGACAGATTTGATTCATGGCAGGTTGCAGTAGGTGCTATTTTATGTCCATGTCCTTTAAGAAAGAGTAGACATTGTACATTCTAGAAAAATCATGTATGCTCCTGGGCCATTCAAAAGTAGTGGTCATTGAAGTCAGTCCACATATAGAAAGAGTATAGTTTTATTAAAACTTGCACAGATGTAAACCTTTAAATGCAGGATTTTTTTTTTTTTCTAACTGTGTGAGATGAAGTGAGCTAAATGAATGAATGATGAGAATGATCTTTGCTCAATTGTCCTTTGGCCTTAACATGCCTACAAGTCTATACTCACTCACATACACACACACACACACACACACACACACACACACACCACTCATAAACATACACAGACACAAGTCCACTCACACACATACACACATACACGCACACAAAGAGAGAGAGAGAGATGTAGAAAAATAATTCTGATGAGGTGTATGGCAATATATGAAGGACAATAGTTATTAGGAATAATTACCATGCATTGCTGGATTCTCCCCCCCCCATACAGCCCTTGGGGGTGGGACAAGAAGGTGCACAGTCAATGACACAGACTCCAGGAGTCAGGTGAGAAGCTGAAAGCAGACTCGTTTATTGAGGAAAAGAGACATCTCTGTATACCCCTTCCCTGCTTCCCATTGGTCCTTTTGTTGTTTGTCATTGTGTTGTCCCTTTTTCGTTGGCTCATTTCTTGCATCAGCAGTGTTCAGGCAGGGTTTAGGTTGGCTCACAGGGTAAGTAGCAGTCACGCACGTGCTATAATCTCAGGGCCTCCTCCCAGAGACCTCTGGCTATGCTTCTCCTACATATTTACCCTTTTTTATTTCTTTTAGCATTCCAGCAGGAGTTTGAGCCCAATGCTCTGGTTTTATTACTCCTGCCTCAGAAGGCACCCAGCATAGTGGACCTTGTCTGTCTGAGGTTGTCCTCTTCAAGGTTAAGCCTTACCTATAATTGACACAAGTATTTTAATTCATGTCCTGTCTTAGGCTGACCCAGCCCAAGAGGACTTTACCTGTCTTTGACTACTGGCCCTGGAAGGATGACCACTCAGAGAAACATGCTGGGGTGTTTGGGAGGGCAATTTATACAGAATCTTCATGGATTTCTGTTAGCCAGGCCCGAATGAAGTCATGAGGTAGACCACAATTAAGTGGTTCAAGAGCCATGAGTACCTGGAGTGTAGACTTATTGATGGTGCATTGGCATGGCATGTGCTATAGGAGACAGTTAAGGAGAACAATTCAAAGCAAAATAACTCTGCCCATAATAGCATATGTAATGACCCAGGAGGGGTCAAATAGTCTTTTAATATTATTCCAGATCTTTTGGATGAAGGAGTCATAAAACGACAGTACATCAACATGTGTCTGATTAAGGGATTGTATTTCATATGTTAGTTGGAAAGTGTAATTTTCCAACTGTTGTAACCATGAGCCCTTAATATAATTAGCCAGTTCATGGCACCTCTGGGTAATATTATTGACAGAAAAGAATGTCAGACAAAAGGATGAGAACCGTGGATCACAATTGTATCTGACTAGAGAGTTTAAAGTATTGATTTCCTCCCCCATCAGGTCAATTTGTTGTTGTAAGTTTAGTATAGTGGTGTGGAGGTGAGCATTGATTAGACTTTGGGTTGCAGGGCTTTGGGTGTGGTGTCAACTACAGTATTTAAAGCCTTTGCTGTAGTGGCAGTTTGAGTTAAAGCTACAGCTGCCACAATGGCAACAGATGGTGCAGTTGGAATAGCAGCAATAACAGCCACGCTGATGCCGAAGTCCCTTCTAATGCAAGTGTCTTTCATTAAGTGTACCTCATGAAAGTGTTTAGAATTTTCCACTGGGACCCATACACATGCAGAGATGTGAAATATGGCTACTTTTTGCAATAGACTTGTATTTCAACAATATGACAGCCTGCAAGGAGAGCTCCCTGAGCATTTGGGCTCAGAGCCCCCCTGTGGGGATGAATTCTGTAGGTGTTCAAACATTACAAAGAAGCGGGGTTTGACACAAGCCAAGGCATTTGAGAGGCAAAAATTTTTATCAGGTTTAATGGTTAGAGATCTCTTAAAAGTTCTGGGCCCATTAGCAGTGTATGTCCCATTATAATAGACTGAGTCCCTTAGGAATAGAAAGGGGTGCAAGTCAAGACATGATGATGTTCCACAGAGTGTCCAATCTCCAAAGACAGGCTGAGGAGTAGCCTGTGCAGGGTTGTGATAGGTGAAGTCAATAGGGTCCACTGATGTATTGGCAAACGGGGTCTCTGCCAAAGCCAAAGATCTGGTGAATTGTACAGAGAAAAGGGAACAGAAGAGGGGTTGCAATATGCCCATGGTATAGGTTCATCAATGTCAGTGGAGTATTAACTAGTATGCAAGCAGCATGATGCCATAGTACACATTGCCTTTTCAGTCCCATTCCTTTTAGATGTTAGCAAAATGGGGACTGTGATGTTGTACAGTCCTTTAACCTTTCCATTGGTACTATTACCCTGCAAGTCTCCTGTTAAGTGTTTTAATAATGGAAAACAAACAGACTGATTTCTTGCATTAGGTGTAACATCAAAGCAAAGTGAGGAAGGGAGGTCCCAAGTGCCATTTATGGGCACTAGGTGGTTATTAGAGAAGGAGTAAGGCAAGCCCAAAGTGAGATTAGAGGTATAAACTCTAGGGAACACAGGGGTGTTTTCAGCAAATGGCATTAGGACAGGGGGAGAAAGAACAATGGCCCAAAGATTCTCCCCCCACCTACCCGCCAGCAGGGGAAGGGAAAGCATCAGTATCCCCCAGATAGTCAGGGAGGGGATTTTCCCTCTGTAGAGTCCTTGGGGCCCTCGGTGGCAGGCCTCACGTCTCTTGTGGGGAACCATAATGGTGTCATGGAACCCTGCGGGAAGACACAAGCATACCCTTGGCCCTGTGTTAACAATGGGGCACTTCTCTGAAACCACAGTGTGATGGGGTCACACCATCTGACCAATGGCAGGGGGGTGTTACGGAGTAGGAATGCCCAATGTTTGTAGGCAGGGCTAAGGCCATTTTCATCAAAAGTAAGCAAATTGAGGTGAAATAAGGCTTCTGTTAAGGCTAGGTGTGGGTCATGCCTAGATTTCGGTGAAGTGACCTTGGCTAGGAGACCCTTGAGAATTCTATTAGTTCTCTCCACAATGGCATGGCATTGTGGGTTGTAAGGAATGCTAAGATGTGACTGATCTTCCATGAGGCCACAAAATCATTGAACTGAAGGAACGTATAAGCAGGGCCATTATCTATTTTTAAAGCCCATGGCACACCCAAGACCATCTTTGTTGATTTGAATGCCTTGATGGCATGTGAGGCCTTTTCCCCCAAGAGAACAGCAGCATAAATAAAGGAGGAACAAGTATCCACTATCACATGTACATAGTGATGATTGCCAAAGGGGAGGACGATGGGTGACATCCATCTGCCAAATTGCATTAGGCAGAAGGCCTCTGGGGTTCACCCGCCCCTATTCAGTGGGCCAAGGGGGCCCAGGGGTGCACATGTGGAACAAAATCTAATCAAGTGTTTACATTGAGAGATTGCCAGCTCCAGAAGGAGCCTATGCAAGATTTGCGGGGATAAATGAAATCTTTGATGTAATGTTCTTGCTTGCTCAAGGAGGTCAAGTTCAACAGTCATAATCATTTTATCTGTTAAGTCATTCCTCCTGGCTGGAAGACCAGGTAGCCCAGACTGAGATCTTATGTGTGACACATACCAGGGATGTGCTCTTTGTTCTAATACCTCCTGTAGTAACTGCATGGTCACATGTAGGGGGTTAAGACTGTCCTTAAGCTGAGAGAAGGAAAGCACACAGACAGCCTGCCCTGCAGACTGACTGACCGAGAAGATGTTGACAGGTTCTGCTTGGCATTCTGCGACTAGTTTCAGCAGTGCAAGTAATTCTCCTAATTGCACTGAACCTGGGTTTGAAAGTTAACGAGTAAAATCCTTCTTCCCCGGGCACTGGATTAAGAGCCCATACTTCCATTTATTGGAATCTGAAAATGCCAGGGTCCCCTTAGGGATGGGGAGGAGCAAGGTATACCGTGTGGTTTAATTTTACTGGGGAGGAGAGATAATGAAGTTAGCCTTTTATCTTGAGGATGGTGGTTATCAAGGGCTTCGGGATAGCCAGCAACAATGTCCTAGAAACTAATTGAGTCAGCCCAAAGTGGTTGGGAGCAGCAGAGGCAGAAGTGGGGGGGGGAGTTATCTTGTCAGGCTAGTGGCTGTAGGTTTTGTGAGCTTGAGTGTGGGCTTTAAAGGCAAGGTGGAAGGCCAACTCAAATTTTGATGTGATCTTATGGAGATTTGCATGGGCTTGATGTCTCCACATCAAGGGTCCTATCTGCCACAGGATACCCAAGACACCCGTGGATGTCCAAAGTATGACGGCCAGAAGGGGCCTGTGGGGGTCATGTCTGCCCAAGGAGGAAGAAGCCAAAAGGGAAGCAACCCTCTGGAGAATGACAGTAGCCTCCCCAGTGAGGTGAATCTTCTAAGAGGGGATTGGTAGGAGTGGTTTAAGCCAGTTAATAGTACCACAGAGCTGTTGAAGTTCCACCAATAAATAAACTTCTTTGGTGTTCAGTGTAAAGGAAAGGAGATGGATTTGTTTGGTAATGAAAAACCCCAGGAATGCATAAGGGGGAACTGACTGAATCTTTTCGGGAGCCACTTGTAGGTTGAGAGCTGTCAGACCGTCCAGGAGGGTCAGGAATACCTTTTATACTCGCTAAGCATTTGGATGGGCTATAATGATGTTGTCCATATAATGAACGAGCAGGACATCCTTAGGGATGCTGTTTCATGCCTCAGATACATAGAGTTGACAGATGGTAGGGCTATTTTTCCTGCCTTTGGGTAATACTGTCCATTGATACCTCTGAGTGGGCTTTTGCATGTTTGGTTCCCAAACTGTGAAAGCAAAGTGGCACCTGTCAGGGCGCGCCAAGGGGATCTGGAAGAAACAATTCTTAATGTTCAGAGTAATAACGTGATAAGAAGGAGGAATGGCTCCAGGGTGTGGTAAACCGGGTTGGGTAGTTCCCATCTTTACCAACTGGTCATTAATGGCCCACAAGACTTGTAATAGCCTATGACGACTGAACTTCTTGTGGACAACAAAGATGGGGGTGTTATGTCTACTAGTAGAAGGTTCTAGGTGACCCAGTTGAATCTGCTCAGCAACCAGCTGCTTGAGTGCTGACAATTTGGGTTCAATGATGGGCTACTGCATCACTCATATCTCATCATCTGAAAGCCACCATAGGGGTACAGAGTCAGGTCACCATTTACAATGCGGCTCCTGGTGGGCAGTGGCCTCTAGAATTGGGGGTGATCATTAGAGTAAGATGGATATGGTCACCCTGAAAGGTCAGTCTTATCATGAGCTATGGTGTCATCAAAGAAGGTACGGTTATCTGTAGTCAGGATGACACTCATGTCCTCCAAAATATCTCTCCCCCAGAGATTACAAAGGACATTGGCCACAATTGGGGAAAAGAATCCTTGATTACCATCCAGGTCCTTCCAGTGTACTGGTTGGACGATGGCTCAGGTATCCTACTACCACCAACTACACTAATGGGGGGGGGTGAAACTTCCAACTGGGAAATCTGAGGGCTTCTGTGTCTGTTAGGATGGTTACATCTGCACCTGTGTCTATCAATCCTTTGACAGGCAGGCTGTCAAGGTAGACCATCATCATAGGAGAGTGTGGAAAAATAGGCAATGTCCAGTATATTTTAGGGTTACCTTTATCCCGTCTTACTGGTGGGGTTGAGGGCCACCCCATCTGGAGTTTAAAGGAGCAGAAGTAGGCTGGTGGGTGTCTTTAGATCTGGAGTGGATGTCTCAAGCCCAATGGAAGCCTTTACCACATTTGGGGCAATGGGTCTTGGGGCATGCATTTGGACAGTCATGGGGTAGGTGGCCAGTCCTACCGCTTGCCCAACATGACCAGTCAGATGGATTGGATGGGAGAGAGCTGTCGTAGACCTCTGTCTGTCTGACAGGAGGGCATCTATGGAAGCAGTTAAGGCAGAAATTGGGCCTGCATAAGGATCAAGGTCTTTAGTGGCCAGGACCCACTTGTGGATCTCATCATTTCTGACTGTGTCCCTGTATTGTGGGTGGGAGCGTTGGGGCGCTTCCATGTCAGCTGTTTGATAAGCATATCCTGTGTGGGGCCTGGGTCAGCTCTCCATTCCACTGCCTGACTCCCTGACTCATGCAAGGAAGTCTGTAAATGACTCCCCTGAAGATTAGAGCAGTAGCTGGACAGATGCTGGGGAGGGTTGGTGCATGCCTTGAGGGCCTTGAAGACCAAGTCAGAGAGCTGCTGAAAATAAGCGTGGAGGCTGATGATGGATTGGGACACTGGGTCAATGTATTGGCCAAGTCCTATGAACATGTCCAGAGTAATATCGAGACCATATTGAATATTAAGACAGGCTTGGACGGGCTCCAGCACAGCCTTAAGAAGGTGGTACCAATCATAATATGTTTGAAGCTGCATGACCCATTGTCTGAGGACTTGTTCAAAATAAGGAGAGTCGGGTGGACTCATTGGCTGCCTTGCGAATGAGGGAGAGATCAGTAAGGGGTTAGGTATCCATGGCTGGTTGGCCGCATTGGGGCCCAGATCAACCGGGTAGGCCTCAGTTGGCCGCCCGTATGTAAGGGGGGGGCATGAGGGCAGATGCAGGCTGTCGCTATGGGGCACTGGGCAGGAGAGATGTGAGTGGCTCTGCCATGGAGGCCACAGCGCGGAGTTACCACCAAGGATACTGGGGAGGGAGATCAGACGCATAGCCAGGGCATCAGACTGGGACGGGGTGGGGGCTTGGAAGGAGGCACTGAGTTAGATGTATTGCCCCCCTTGTCATCAGAGGACGAGGGGCATCTACTGGTCCCGGTACTGGGTGGTGGTGGGATGATGGAAAGGTCGACACTAGCCTGCTCCTGACCGTGTTTGTTACGGGCGGTTATGACTTCTTCAGGAGGAGAAGACTTCAAACTCGCTGTGATGGCAAGGGGAATAGGGACGAAAGAGGCAGAGGAACAATCCCCGAGCCAACTTCGTGCTTCCGGGCGAGGAAAAGAACCCTCATCCATAAGTCTGGGTCCCACATGTTCTCAGGACAGATCCAGGGTGCCAGTATCGCAGCCTCATTCCCCAAATCCTCCAACTCTGCAGACTTAACCTTAAGCCCCCGAGTTACAAGAAGGGATTTGAATGCCCTGACTTGGGGCTCCTTGCAGCGTGATGGCAGGTGCCCATCTCATAGACAAAACAAAAGCAGAAGAGACAAGAAGTGTGTCGGACCGAGTGTCTTGTGCTTAGTGGGGGACTTCTGTGGTTCATTAGGCCACAGCCATATTGCCCACACGGTTTCTACGGTGGAGGAGGGCCAGTTGGGTGACCACTCTGGGGTTCCGTCTCCTGAGGGTCAGCCCTTATGTGGAGACTCTGGGCGAACCGGGCATGAAGAATGTACCTCCCTAATGTTGAGACTGACAGACACACAGAGAAAAACAGAGAGAGGCCGCCTAGCTCTCTCCTTTCAGGGCAAAGAACACGGAACACAAAAGGGGCCAAGTTACCAAGAAAACAAACAGTAGGGGGCGCTGCATCATGCTGCGAGAGTGGAAGGGCATCCGTGAGGTTGCCAGCGAGATACAACGAAAGTACAGCCCTGGAAAGGGAGTTAAAATCCGAGCCAAGATGTCAGAACCCGTGTCACACTGGTAAGGAGATCCACCTCGGGCACCAGCTGTTGCTGGATCCCTCCAACAGCTCTTCGGGGTGGGGGATAAGAAGGTGCACAGTCAACCACACAGACTCTTGGAAGTCAGGTGAGAAGCTGAAAGCAGACTCATTTATTGAGGAAAATAGACATCTCTATATTCCCCTTCTCCACTTCCCATTGGTCCTGTCATTGGCATTGCGTTGTCCCTTTCTCGTTGGCTCATGTCCTGCATCAGTGGAGTCGGGGTATTTAGGCAGGGTTTAGATTGGCTCACAAGGGAAGCAGCAGTCATGCATGTGCTATAATCTCTCCCAGGGCCGCCCTGGATAATGCCTATAAAACAGAAGAATGGTAAAGCCTAAGGATATGAGATTTAGAAGTTAGTAGTATAGGGGAGGTAAAGAATTCATGCTTCTTCTATGCCCAGGTTTTGAGTCACAAGAGTAAAAGAAGCCATCACCTGAGAAGGGTGAAGAAGCACATCTTCTAAAGGCATGCAAGTTTTGTTGGAACAAGAAAGTGAGGCGAATGCATCACATTCTAAAACATATATTTATAAGTGAAAAAGGTAGATTTTCTAGTATTTTGGAATCCCCACCAATCCAGGAGAAGGGAGATATCCCTTAGCTTTTCTTCTCTCATTTTACTCTCTCTTAAGATAAAACATTTGTAATTAAATAAAATAAAAGTAATTCATGTGCAGGAATACCATAAATTACAATGGTGAGCTATTGTGCTGAAAATACAGAGTTTTTTCGATATTATGCACTTATGGCTTTTAGGTCCCTATTAAAATGATAAATCAGTAGTGTGTGCAGGTCAGGATAATGAGTGAACATACTTGAAGAAGAGAAAAGTGGGCTTTTAACAGTACAATATTCTTCTTTTTAAAAAGGCATGCATATTCTTTTATAGACAGGAACACACATTTATCAATAATCTTAATAACTGTGTACACAAAAATGATCAAAGAGCTCACACTAGGAAATAGGCCTGTGTATGAAGATACACACACACACACACACACACACACACACACCAACACACAATACTGTAAAATTTTGCTTGCAGAAAGTAGTAGAGGCAATGATCAATCTAAAATGCTTTGCTAAGTGAAATAAGTCATATACACTATACATGAATGAGTTTATCTATATGGATTATTCAGTGAAGATAACACTGCAAAGACAGGAATTACACAATTAGCTGCCTGCAGTATTGAGGAGGATGGAAAGTCATGGATGGCACAGAGACATTAGGCATCAGTAGAATGATATAAATGGTCCAAATGTGCTTGCATGGATGTGTTTGCATGCTTCTTTTAATTTACTTAAGTATCAAGGGAAGGGATAGTTTAAAATTAATAAACATTAGTGCATGTCAAAATGAGAAGTACGAAGGTCTAAAACCAGAATATGAAATGGTCTGGAGAGATAGCTTAGTGGGTAAAGAGCTTGCCTTGTAAGCAGGAACCACTCGATAGTGTCCTCCATGACCATGTAAAACTCTGGGCATGGCACCATGTGTCTGTCAACCCAGTGCTTGGGAGAATGAAATGGGGGATCTCTTGGAAGAGCTAAGAACAGCCAACTTAATTTAACTGGCAAACTCAAGATCAGTGAGAGAAACTACAAAAAGAAATTTAATAGTGCTCTTGAGGATGACATCCAAGGCTGTCTTTTAGACCTTCATCACATATAAGCAATCATGTACATTCACACCTGCACATATGTGTACCCAAAGATGCACACAAATATGCACATGCATGTACATATACAAAGAAATATATTTAAGTAACAGAACTATGGAAAAAAGCTAAATGTAGTGCAAATAAATTTGAGGAAGACAATCAATTGTGTTGTTTTAGTATTTCTTCAGGTTTTTATTTTTTATTTCATTGATGTTCTGATGGGAATAGTTATACATAATCTCCATTGATCCAGTTGTATATTTTTAGAATAGTTCACCATGAGAATAGCAAAAAAGAGGCAAAAGTGGCAAGCACATCTTTTCTACGGACAAGGGAAAACACACTTGAAAACAAAGTCACACATAGTTCTGTGACAGATTAACCTTTAGCATGCTATGCATAATAGTCTATCTATAGTTCAGAGAGTGTGTCCAGTCCTGTCTGAGGTGGTGTGCTCTTTGAGAGCTTGGTAAATCTGCTCATATACCCTTGACCAAAGTTGGATCACCCTCTATTCTAGGAAGATTGTCCTCTTTGGCAGATTACACAGCTTCAGGAAGGATGCACATGGAGCAGTAAGGGAGGAAGGGGCCACCCATCCAGCCTGGCCGACTAGTCTAAACTCTGGCATGACAGGTGACACAGACAGCTCACCCTCAATCCAGTTGTGTGCTCTTTATATTGAGTCTGAAAATACATTCATTGCACTCAAAGCAGAAGTTTAACACAGGTAGAATACTACTAGAAAATTGTGTGATTTATCTCGTGTGTGTGTGTGTATATGTGAATTTTTGTTTTATCTTTTTTATCAATATTCCATACATGACTAAGAAACACATGGAAAATTATCCATGAATGGTTATGGTAAACATTGTGAGAAGATAATAACAATGTTTTAGTCTTAAGCAACTAGAATTATCCTTAACTGGGCTGACAAAAGCAAAACAAAGATGAAAGACAGGAATCAGTTTTGAAAATGTTGAATTTAGTATCCTATCTAACATTCAAATGAAAACCCCGTGTAGCCACGTCGGCATAGGAATTTGACATCAAAGTATAGGTCTAAGCTAGAAATTAACATTAACATTTGACATGTCAACCACTCTTTAAAGCTACTAAACTTTATTTACTTTATTATTTTATATACTGGAACTGCATCACCTGTAGAGAGATGAGCTAGAGGGGAGAATAGTTCCAAGGAGAGAATCCTAATTAAAAACTAGTGTATAGATAGGTGAGTTCTTAAAGGAGAGAATACTGTAGGAGTCTGGATGTGAACAAGAAAGTTTGGCTCTCTAAAGAAAAGGATGTGGAGATTTCAGGAAAGGAGACAATGGTCAACTGTGCCTCATGATAGCTTCTGGGGAGCTAGATTAAATTAGTGAGTATTGCACATTGGATTTATCAACTTGGAGTCCAGCTTTGAAAAATTACCTACAATGTAATGTTCAAACTGGGGATGAGCAAAGAGGGATGCCAAAGGAAGTAAAAATGCCCTAGGTAAATAAATCATATGGTTATTATAGCAATTTATAATCCTGATGGATAATAAATATATTTAAAAATAAAGTACTTTTTGGGTAGCAAGAGGAAAAATTACTGAAGTGGGATTAGGAGGGGACAGGAAGCACTTCCTGAGTGAACACATAGCCTTAAGCTCATTAGTGGTGCAGTTCTTATCAGTTATCTTGCTGGCTGCAGTATCCATATAGGACCGTGGTCTTATGTGAGCCTGAAAACTAGATATTACTTATACTCACATAGGAGGAACTACTGTGATATTTCAGCACTCCCAGTGATTTCACAGTTTGTTACAGACTAGCAGAGCTCAACTTGCAACATCGAAACATGAGTTGTCTATAGTCCCCTGGAGAAAGGAGGATATCCATGTATGGAACAAGTGATTAGGTACAAACAGGGAAAAACAACTGTTCATGTTTGTGGAGAAAAAAAAAATTATATCTGTGTGAAATTGGAGGTAGAGTCTGATTTGATGAAAAATGATTATAACCAGATGTATGTAACAGATAGTATACGAAATCAAATTGGAGGGAAATTTCTTCTTTTATAAAAGAAGAGATAGACAAATATGGAAAGTAAAGAAATCATTACACCTGAAATATTGGTTTCAGATAAAGTATAAAACTGATTTCATAGGTTTTAATACCTGTAGTAGATAGCCACATGTTGCTGGGATGAACTTCCTGACCAGGCTGTTATGGGAAGAAGGAATGGATTTATTTAAGCAGGGGAAGTTCTGTCATGGCAGGAGAAGCGGGTCTGCTTTCTTTCTCAGGTCTACACAGAGAGAGAAACACCCCCTCCAAAAAGCACACAAGCACACTTAGGAACTATAGCAAAGCTCAGTTAATTTGCATATATTTAGAATGAAATTCCAAATCCACCCTCACATATTAGGGCTGGACCCTAGGATCCACCCAGAGTGATACCTCCTCTAGCTAGGTGGCTACAGATTCAAATTACAAACTTTAGCCGGGCATGGTGGTGCACACCTTTAATCCCGGCACTCAGGAGGCAGAGGTAAGAGGATCGACATGAGTTCGAGGCCACCCTGAGACTCCATAGTGAATTCCAGGTCAGCCTGGGTGAGAGTGAGACCCTACCTTGAAAAACCAAAAAAATTAAAAACTTTATTAAAAATCCTGAATATGTTGGCAGGCATCCATTTAAACTACCACATTCTACCCCTAGCCCCCAACAGATTTATAACTATCTCACATTGTATGTTGAGTTCAGTGAGAAACCAAAGATCCCCACAGTCTGTACTAACTTAAGATAGTTCTAAAGTACCAAATTAAGATTTAAAATGGTATCTTATCTGTGAGTCTTTTAAAATCAAAACAACTTATGTATTTTCAGCATATAAAGGTGCAGAGTAAACATTTCCAATTCCTATAAGGAATAGCAAAGACTGGAACAATGAAAACTCAGCAAACATCAAGCAAACATCAAACATCTGAAATTCAATTCCAATATCATAACCAGTGACTGACTACAGATTTTCCAATTCCACCCCTTCATCTGGGCTGAGTAACCAGGGAACATTTCTATCTCAAGCCAAGAGCTTCAATGGTAGCCCTTGCATATTCCTAATCTATCCAAACCATCTTCAGATCTCCAAGCAAACCACAGTCCAATGGCTTCAGCCTATCAGGGTCATCATGCCCTGCATATATGCAGCATCTCAGCAGCAGATTCTGGAACTGTGTGCACTTCACCAAAGCCATGGATTTTCCATGCTTCCCAAACCAATACCAGGTATGCAAGACACAGCCATATTCTTAAGTCAAGGACAGAATAAGTAGTTACCTTGTAGAGCAGATTTCTTCTACCCTCTGCTCTTTTCCAAAAGATCTTGGATTTCTATCATAGTCTTTCTCAGATAAAATCACCTTAGGCATTCCTCCATTGGTTTAAGTAGTTTAAGTGAAGTAGTTGGGTCATCTTCACTAATATTGTTAATGTGATTGACAATAGCAGCTTCAGTAACATAGTCAGGCTTGATGCCAGTAGAGTTTAAGCATGCTTGAGTTTTTCCAAATTAAAATTTTAAATCTCTTCATCCCATGTTTTTTAGCCAAGCAGATAATTTCATTATAAATTTAATCTTTATCAAACAATCTGAACCTAAGAAGCAGAGCACAGCCAGCACTTATGCCAGTTTCCTAATTCCAACAATGTTTTCTGCAGTCTTTTCTTCCCAGTAGAAAGTTCATAGCAAAGTCTCCAAGTTTATAAGCCAGACCACCAAATATCATTCTCTCTGCACTTAGCATTTTCAAACTCTAATCAGAATAGTTCATAAAACTTGGGTTACCATTCCAGGATATGACTTCATTGCAAGTATCAAGTCCATGCCCATTCCTCCAAAGCAAAAGTTCCCCCCAAAAAAACACTTTGGCAGATTCAGCTCCTGCTCCTCCACACCCCATATTCTGGTAACAATTTTGTAGTAGACACCAAAATGTTCCCTAGTATGACCTTCCATACCAGTCATCCTTATTGGAGAAAGGATTTACTGAAGCAAGGGCAGTTCTATCATGGCAGAAGAAACTGGCCCACTTAACGCAGGTCCAAGAAGAAAGAGAAAAGCCACCACCAGAGAACAGAAAGCACAGTTAAGGACTCCAGGCAAAGCTCAGGCACTTTGTATAGCTAAAGAATCTCTCTCTAGCCCCTCATCTAAGTTTTTAGTAACACCTTCAGAAAAAGAACCCAAATCTCCTTGGAGAAATTCATGATTATAAGTAAAAACTGACAAATGTCGAGATAACTAGGGAAAATCTTATTATTCCACAAGACACAGCAGTGCTTTCAGAGTGATAGGGCGATAGGAGGAGTTTCTAAAGGTGCCATGATAGTCCAAGTGCAGAACACTTGAAGTGATTTACTTATCTATTTATTTATTTTGGCTTTTCAAAGTAAGGTTTCATTCTAGCACAGGATGACCTGGAATTCATTATGTACTCTCAGGGTAGCCTCGAATCACAGTGATCCTCCTGCTTCTGCTTCCCAAGTGCTGGGATTAAAGACATGTGCCACCACACCTGGTAGAACACTTGAACTTTAAATAGAGTGACAATTTTTCATCAAATAAGATTGCAAACTATTATCATACAATTACATCAATATATTGAGAAATAGAATGGTAATTTTATTGGAATAGAACCTTCATCTAGTCTCAGAGTATTTCTACTATAATACAAATAGATTACCGAGGGAAAATGACAATTGTAGGGAAGAATTCTGGAAGGCACCACCATATTTGAGTTACCAAACATGACATCTCTAATTTCTTATTGTAACAAATTCAAATCATGGACAACGTGTGATGATGGAAAGAGAGAATACAACATAACTTCTATGCCATTCTTGCCACAGCTTTATTCCCACAATGTAACCATGGAACAATATCAGACAAACACAAATTGGGAAAAAAATTCCCACAAAATTATTGACTTATAATATTCATAGATGTATTAATTCTGAAAGTCTAAAAAGAAACCAGAAAAAAATAGTGATAACCAACTATAGATAAAGGGGGTATTTCTTGTTTCTGTGTTGTGAGATACACAGTACTTACATAAGTGTTTTTGCTTATGCGTGGCTACTGGTGTATATGAACATGAGTGTGGAAGCAATAAAAATGAGTCATTTGTCTTCCTAAATTATTCCAGAATTTTGTAAGTAGGATCTCTCAGCGAAACTGTAACTCACTGTTTGTTTTTAATTTATTTTTACTTTTTTTTAGCAATAGCATATATTTATGTTTTAATACATACTAAGAACAAGGACAAATCACCTTAAATGTTTCAATGTTCTAATACTGACAAAGAAAAATATTCTTAAACTATTTTCAAAACTATCTGCTAATTAAACAAAATATTTCAAAACAAAAGGCACTTTTCTTTGTATGCACTCAGAAGACAAAGGTAGGAAGATCACTGTAAGTATTCTTGAGCATAATCAAATTTAGTTTTCTTCCACAAGTTTATGAAAGGCTAAAAGTTTAAGAAAAAAGGAAAAAGCAACAAATATGCATATGATTTAAATAATCTACATTTGTGTATGAAGTGCAACATTTTTACCTTCAAATGAATTACATACTTATTAGTGACCAGAATGCAGCCCTTTTAAATCTAGAAAACAATTTAGGTGTTTCTCCTTCTTTAAGATATACATTTTCTTTAACAATTAAGATTACTTTCAGAACATAAAGGTCATTCTTTCATTACAACAGCAAGTTTACATTTTCAGCTTATTAAGTACATATTTTATCTGTGCAGTGTATTTGCAAGCATTGTAAACCTCTGTTTCAGGAGCTCTCTTTTTTGTACTAGAAAGTTTTCAATAGTATTGGCTTCTTTGAAGAGTCCATCTATCTCATCAATGTAAGATGCATCTACTGCTGCTCTCTCACTTAAAGTCCTTGCATAGGTAGATAACAGCAAATTACCTTCCTTGCCTATATCACTCAAGTCTTTCTCCAGGGATTCTGGAGAACATTCAGAAAAAGATGAGTCCAATTTTCCATGAGAGGATAGCTGTGGACTATCTGGTACTTGAGTCTCCACTTCTCTTGGTCTCTTACAATTTCTAGAATCAGATTTTACAAGATGATTTGCCATCTTACCTTGGAGGCACACCCTGTGCAGCCCGAGCAAGCGCAGATCAGTCCACGGGGGGAGGGGAGGGGACGGTGGCGGAGGGGCCTGCCTGGTCAGCAGAGGCGCTGGGAGCTGGCGGCGCGACCTTTTTTTACTTTTTAATTCTAGTAGGCCAACAAACTTTGGGGATTCTCATAGATCTACCTTTAGAATACAGGGAGATCACATGTTCATTGCTAGGCCTAGGTATGATATGGGTACTGAGGAAATGATCTCAGATCCTTATGCTAATATGGAAAGTACTTTCCTGACTGAGTCATTTTCCCAGACCCTTAAAGATGGTATATTTAAAGTACCAACTAATTCAAAAAGAATAAATCTTGAACCAGGAGTGGTAGCTTACACCTTTAATCCTAGCACTTGTGAGGCAGAGGTAGGAGGAGAGCCATGAGTTCAAGGCCACCCTGAAACTAGTGAATAGTGAATTTCATGTCACCTGATCTAGAGTGAAATCCTACCTCGAAAACAAAACAAAACAAACAATAAAAGATCCAGGCATGGTGGCATGGTAGCGCACATCTTTTAGTCCCAGCACTCAGGACACAGAGGTGTGAGGATCACTGTGAATTTGAGGTCACCCTGAGTTTACATAATGAATTCCATGTCAGCCTGATCTAGAGTGAATCTCTATCTTAAAAATCCAAAAAAAAAAAAAAAATAGTATGAATCTGTTTTGTATTCATTTGTCAAAAGAGCATTATTACTACAATTATCAAAATTACATTCAGTCTAAATACAGTTGAAAATCACACATAAGTCTTCCTTTCCTCTTGCACAGCTTTTCTATATCACTATACTCTATCTTTACAGGAAGCGCTCACAAAATAGGGGATTAGTGAGATAGCATGACTGCCATGGAAAGTTGCTTTTTGTAATATAATTTTCCCTTGAGGTTACAAAGAGAGAGAGAGACAGAGAAAGAGAGAGAGAGAGAGACTCTTTTCTCCATTGCAGAGTATTGTTTATTCTTAGGAAGAGAGGAAAACAAAGTATTGACACAACATTCAAAAACCTTTAAGCCTATCTTCCTTTGAGAATTTTCAAATGACTTAACCTTTTTATTAACCAATAAGTAGAAAATGAAAATCAGTGTATTTGCAAAATTTACTTGTTTATTTGTCAAAATCAGATGCAAGTAAGAATACACATTTTATTAATACTCTAATATTTAAACATGCTATGTGATACAAGGAAAATAGGAATCCCATGTATTTATCAGATTAAGTTCCTATTCTTTTCATCACGATATAAAAACTTCCACTTGTGCTGGCACACACCTTTATTCTCAGCATTTAGGTGGCTGAGACAGGAGGATCACTGAGAGTTCAAGGCCTGTGCTAGAACAAAACCCTACCTCAAAAAAATGTAAAAACTAGAGGACTACTGGAGGCTAAAGTTAGCCTAATCTTTCTATGGTTTTATTATTTTTGCCAAATTTTAACATAATCTTTAATAAATTGAAATGTATGAGATCTGAATCTATTTGATGTTTACTATTTTTTTTTAACATTTAATATTTTTATCAGGTACGTTTTCCTAACGATTCTTATAAAGTCACCAGTTCAGGAGTTACATCATATTTAAATCCTTCTACTTAAATGGCTGTATTTTTATATGTCTTTTTTTTAAATTTAATTTATTAGTTTTCATTTCAGTGAATACAGGCAGTTTGGTACCATTATTTAGGCTCATCTGTGATCTACCCCCTCCCATTAGACCCTCCTTGTTAATGAAAATGGGTCGTGCATTGTGGAGATAGCCCCCAGTTATTAGTATGATAAATGTCTCTGCAAATCATGACCCAACATGTAACTCTGACATTCTTTCCGCCCCCTCTTCCGCAAGATTTCCCTGAGCCATGTTGGGTTCATTTTTGGTCTGCTTCAGTGCTGAGGTGTTGGGGACCTCTGAGGCTTTGGCTCTCTGATTTGGTAGGAGTTGATTTTTCTCTGCGTTGATCTCCTTCCCCTTTGTGCTGGTATCCAGTTCACAGGAAAACATCACCCTTGCTTATTTCACCAGTTGTCCTTAGTTTCAGTTGGGCCCCTTTTGAGGTATGTTGGGGCAGCTCTCTTCTTAGGATCTGCATCCATCTGGAAAAGAGAAGCAGATTCTCCAATGGAGAGTAAGTTAGCACCCGGAAAATTGAGATAACACTTACTTTTTTGATAGAGAGTTTGATAGGTGTAGGCCCTCTTATACCCCGTGATTGATGGTAGCTTGATATTGTAGAGTGGGCTTGTGTTTGGGTATGGTTCTGACTTGTTTCCCAGCTCCAGCTAAGGGTCTAGTACCACTAAGTGGATCAGTTAGCCAAATCAAGAGCAATTGATTCCTCACCATGGCTGTGTACCACTATTGCACTTGTGTGGGCATCACATCCGGTTATTTGTTGCTAATTAGGTTAAACAATGTGTTGCTTGGACAGATCTTGGTCATTTCCCCCAGTCGCCTATGTAGCGCCTTCTGGCACTAGACACGCTGACTGTCTGGGGACTGACTCTCTCCTGGCTTCCAGCCATGTCATTCCATTTTACGCGTCAGCTGTGTATGGAGTATAGGGTCTTATCACTGGCCTTTGGTGGGTCATCAAGTACTCTGACAGAAGTCTGTCATTGTTTTGGGAAACCTTGTAGGTTTCTCTGATCAAAAGCTCATTGTGGATGGTGGGCCCAAGCTGGAAGTGGGGGTTACAGGTCAGTGTCCACTAAGAAATTGAGGAAAATGATAACTAATATACAAGAGTTAGAGAGGAGAGAGATAGAGGGGAGAGGGGGAGAGGGAGGGAGGGAAGATGTAGGAGATTTAGGTCAGTCTTGATCCTACCCTCTCCAGTGTCTTGTGGTTCAGGTGTTTCCTGTAAGGGTCTAGTGAAGGTTCAGCCATTTGGTCTGTCTTTTAGGAAGTAGAATTTTATGGTACCATTGCCATTTGGGTCCAGATTACTGTTTTCCACTCTTTGCTATTATAAACCTATTATTAATTTGTTCTGCATTTGTATAATTCTGTTTAGTTCACTGTGTACTTTTATGTCTGAAGATGCTAAGGTAAGTATAGATTTGACCAGTGTCTGCAAATTTCTGAGGGTAGATGATCCATATTGCAGGATATTCATTAGACCCATTTGCTTTGAACAAATTTAATTTTTTGAGGATTTTAAATAAAGAAATTATAACTTTGTCATACCTAGATATGAAATATATAAATGGTGTGCTTTTAAAGGCATTGCAATGATGTCAGTCATTGTCAAACTGTCAAGAAGATGAAATTGAACATTAGGTTTTATTAAGATGACACAAAAATCTACCCACAAAAACTAAATCAAATGTGGTGTTTTATTTGTTTCTTTTTATGGATGGGGTGTGTGGTTAGGTGCACGTCCTTTCTCTCAAACCACTTATATAAACAACTTCTACATGTCAAAATTTTACATAATGATTATTCTAAAGTTGTTCAAATTTTCAACAAGTCAGGTTGACTAAGCCATGCATATTGAAAAGCAATTATTGCTTAATGGACTTTTTACAAGACACTATTTGCAGTGCAGCTGCTAAGTTGCTATAAATTCTGCTTGAATGTATCATGCAAATATCAACACCTGTGATATTTCCTCATCATTGAGCTTACAGTCCATAGTGTATTCTTAGTCTTATCTTTTCTGCTCTATAGATGCTTTACTTTCTGCTTATTTACATATTTTATATTTTGTCTCAGCAGAATATTACTCATTTTACATAATCTGTATCATGTTTAATAATTACTGAGTGTTGTTTTGAGGGAAAGCTTTGTGATACACCTTTCATTGCTGCTGAAATATTTCTAATTCATACAAACTAAAGAATAAAGAACGGATTTGGACACAAGATTTGAGGCGTTTTGGTCTGTGGATGGCAGCATCTGAACCTTATGACAATGAGATCGTATGAGGGAGGACGCTGTTTACCCCATGATGTGCAGTAGACAGAGCGAGAAGAAGGTACTGGGTAACAACAGTTCCCGGGAAACAGGCCGCAGA
Source organism: Jaculus jaculus (assembly GCF_020740685.1). Taxonomy (NCBI): domain Eukaryota; kingdom Metazoa; phylum Chordata; class Mammalia; order Rodentia; family Dipodidae; genus Jaculus; species Jaculus jaculus. The sequence goes on along the minus strand of NC_059102.1, from coordinate 184,927,819 downwards.
AACTGACTTCCTCCAGCTAGTACCCGCATCCTTAAACTTCAACACTTCCAGAAATAACACCATGATTGTGGGACCAAACACTAAATGCAGGAGCATATGAGAGGCATTTTTCATTTAGGAAATAACATTCCTTCCCTCTCCTCAACGTCTCATGATGATCTTATAATGGAAAAAGAAAAAAGTCATTTGGTTCAATTTTAAGAGTCCCCAAAGTCTTAACCTTTATATCATTGTTTAAATGTCAAACACAAATAACTTCTTAGTTTCAAGGCAAACAGTTATCTGCGAATCCTTTGAAATAAAAAAAAAAAAAGTTACAGATTTTCAATATATAATGTCACAGAGAAAATATTTCTCTTCCAAAAATGAAGAATGAGATATAGACAGCAATAAAGAACCAAAACAAGACTAAAGCCTTGCAGAGTAAACATCCAATGCTATAATAAATGTCTACCATGTGGGGCACACAGGGTCATAGTCTCAGCACCAGTACTCATACGCAACTGAACCCAAAATGTCCCGGTTACAACCCACATGGCATCTTTCCCCAGCACATATCTCATGCCTGTGTGATCTCTATCTTTCTGGGATCTCCTTTCCATCTTTGTGTTCATTTCACATCCTTGTACATCACAATTTCCCTGGCTGTTAACAGGAAATGCAATTCTCCCACCCTTTAGATAACCTCCGACATTTACATATTGTTCTTGTAAAACCAGCATCACATGGTGCCTACATTTGCTTCAATACTTACTTATTATCCTTGGATGAGATAAGTTCTGGAATGACTAAGTAAGGGGAAACATTTCTATACATGACCCTTGTAAAAGGAGAGTTTCCCAGAGAGATCTTCTTCAGAAGTCCTTGAAATAAGAAGACACTGTGTTGCGTGGTTCTGGTTAATTCCTGAGGTGACCTCATGACATTATTCCCATTGTCAGATGCAAAGTGCTGACCTCCTGTTTAATAATCCTAATTTATCCAACAACTGTCCTCTCTTTGCTCAACACGGTCAAGAGCAGAGATGGTACTCACCTTTATTCAGAAAGAACACCAGCCTGTGAATGGTGCTGCCTCCTGGTAGGGTGGGTCTTCCCACCTCAATTTATTTATCCCAGAAAATTCCTCATAAGTAAGCCAGGGGATTGGTCTTTTAGGTGCCTCCAGATCCATTCAAGCTAACTGAAGATTAACCACCACAGGACCATTTTTTTCAAGTTAACAAATTTTACTTAGTGACCCTTAGAACAACTTTTCTTGTACTATCTCTCATAATTTTGTACTAATGAACACTAATGAGTTGAATAATGCAGCGTTTAAATGTATTTTCAGGCTTCTTTCCATGAGTGTACCCTCCAATATGCATATCAAATGGGATTTCCCAGATGGAAAAGTACTAATCAACATAAAGCTTGAGTTTCTGAAAACAGATAGAAACATTAGTGCTCATTTTATCTTATTTTACCATATTCATGAGCTTTAAATGTGTATCTACAAGATATAGAAATTCTGAGAAATGAAAAAAAGTAAAAAACTTAAAAATGCCAAAATGTAGAAAAAGAAAGACAATATAACAGTACCAGTGTCCCAAGTGTAATGAATTTAGTGTTTCAAATTCCCTGAAGACTTGAAAAAAAATATTTATATTAGTTTATGTGCACTGGTGCACAGAGACAGAGAATGGGTACTCCATAGTGTCATGCCACTACAGATGAACTCCAGATGCATGTGTCACTTTCTGTACCTGCCTTTCCAACAGTGCTTGGCAATTAAACCCAGATTGGTATGGTTAAGTACATTCCACTGAGCCATCTTCACTACCCCACCAACAGTTTTTTAATGAAATATGTTTTCAGAAACTGATGCTGAATCATGCTTGTCTTTAAATTTTATTTATTTATTTTTATTTATTTATATGAGAGCAACAGAGAGAGAAAGAGGCAGATAAAGAGAGAGAGAGAGAGAGAGAGAGAGAGAGAGAGAGAGAGAGAGAGAGAATGGGCGCACCAGGGCTTCCAGCCACTGCAAATGAACTTCTGACACGTGCATCCCCTTCTGCATCTGGTTAGCATGGGTCCTGGGGAATCGATCCTTGAACGAGGGTCCTTAAGCTTCACAGGCAAGCGCTTAACCACTAAGCCATTTCTCCAGCCCTTGTGCTTGTCTTTAAAGGAAGTTAAAACCTCAAACTGCAGGTTACAAAAGTGACAACAAAAACATATCACAGGCAAAAAATAACATATAAAATTTTCAATAAAAATAAATCTAATAAATAGAATGAATGTTCTAGATATAGAATCTACTGAAAGTAAATAATAGTAATTATTGTCAGATGACTCAGTGGTTAAGGTACTTGCCTGCAAATCCTAATTACCCATGTTCAATTCCCCAGTACCCATGTAAAGCCAGATGCACAAAGTGACACATGCATCTGGAGTTAATTTGTAATGGCTAGAGGTCTTGGTGCGCCATTCTCTTCTCTCTGTCTCTTTCTCTTTCTTCCCACTCTCCTCTCCGTGCCCCTCTCCTTACAAAGGCAAATATGTATATATATATATACATACACACACACACATATACAAAGACAGAAGTATTCTGGTAGAGGGAATATAATACTGAATTACATATGCCTAAGTGTTTTATTTCTTAAAAGTTACATGTTTGGGACTGGAGAGATGGCTTAAGAGTTAAGGCATTTTCCCGCAAAGCCAAAGGATCCAAGTTCAATTCCCCAGGTCACACATAAACCAGATGCACGAGGCAGCACATGTGTGTCAATTCACTGTTTCTTTCTTAATCTCTCTCTAACTATCTGCCTCTTTCTCCCTGTCTCAAGTAATTTTGTTTTTTTGTTTTAAAAGTAGTATATTTTGACAGGATACAGATACAATTAAAATCTAGAGTAATCAAAAGTCAATAATAGGTAAATCTAGTTGTTCATTATGAACAATAATAAGTAGCTTTAGAATAACATTCCTTTTGTATTTCTAAAGACAATACAAAGGGTTTTTTTTTTTTTTGTGAGTGGCACAAGGGAATCAGAGAAATGTGTATACTTTGGGTATATGTTGATCCAGCTACAGAATGGTAGGGTGAGGCACTTTTGGCATTACAAGTATATATATAATTTTAAAAGATGTCTTGCAAGCTTTATCAAAAATACATTTTAGGGCAAAACTTTATATTCTACAATCATGTTTCATAGGATATGCATATTAGCATTCTGGCCTGTGCTTCATCTTGCAATCTTAGTTGACAGGAAATGCAATTGTTTTCTGTAAACACCTTCTGGGTTAATCTAAGTGTCTGACCTTTCCATAATGTAGCAATTCTCTTCATAGTCATTTCTCTTTGTTTATCTTGTGAAAGATTCTTTGCATTTATTTATGCATTTGTTACGTTTCAAGAAAGGAAAATAGAAACAATGATGATCAAGTGTAGCATTGACAGCAAAAGAGGTATGTTGTTCATATAATTTCCCTCTATCAATTTCTATTAATGGTGAATCTTTGCAGTCCTTTACCCTCTCCTAGTACCCTAGAATTCTAGGAAAAATAATGTACATGTAGATATTTCTTGATATTTTTAGTAACATTAATTTCATTTTAAAGTGGCAGTCATACATCTAGCAACACAAGTTTTCTAAGCTATTCAAATCAAATTTATCTATTGTTTTGAAAATTATATTCTTACATATACTTAGGGCAACAACTCCCAACTGGGTGCAAAGAGGAAAGAAAACAACATAGAAGAAAAAACTACTTCTAGAGAATATATAATTTTCTAATTGAAAAAGGGAAAAATAAATCATTTTTAAGTAAATCAACAACTAAAACTGTAGCAAGTAATCAGAAACTGAAAGGATACTAGATAAAAATGGGAAAAGTCTGATGGAAAATGTACTGGAATTCACAGTAAAGATCTCTATCAAAATGTCCTTGATCTTGAAGGTAACCTCAATGAAATCTTCTAGAAAATAGATCTTGATCCAATTTTCTGATAGCAGCTTAGGTGGAACATCTTTCCATGTGCTTGTTTGTTACCTTTAATCTTCTCCAGTGCATAGGAACTTCACATCATTAGTGTGTTTTGAAAATAGGTTGCCTCTTATCTTATGAAATTTTACTCAGGCTTTTCATGTTTTGAATAACAGTGCTTTACCAGATATATCTATTGTAAGAACATTTATGCCTTGTTGTCTCTTGAACAATTGTCTTCAAATAGCTGAGCATTTCCTTTCTTTTGTATTACAATTTTTACTTTATTTCTATTAGCATTCAAACAATATGGTTTCATTATGGTCTTTTTCAAACATTTCCCTTTCACCTCTTCTGTCCTGCCCTCACCATAGCCTCCTTTCCTCTTGCACATTTCATGTTTCCTCTTGTTCCCTTCCCCATTCTCATCAAGTTCTATACCTTGCACCTACTCTCAGACCCACTAGCTTACATTCATAGGTCCATTAAAAGTTAGGATCCACATATGAAAAGGAGAATGTGATTATTATTGAATTCCTAGCCCTGGGTTAACTCACAGTATAATTTCCAAATTCTGTCCATATTCCTGCTAATTTCTTCCCTTCGTGTTACTTTACAGTTGAATAATGTTCCACAGGTCACATCATCCCTTTGATTTTGTACCTAAATCGTCATTACCATACCAAATGTTTTTAAGATTTTCTGCGCCATGTACCAGGAATTTACAATTTTCCTTTATACATTTATGTTTGTGATACACTTAGATAAAACTTTTTAAAATTGTGTGTATTTAATGTGGTGTGTTCAAGTGTGGAACATGTGGTGTGGTGCCTGCATGTGTATATGGCCCTCAGACACCCCATGTGCTCCCTGTGGTGGCCACAGCAGAACTTCAAGTGTCCTGCTTCATCTATCTTCTGCCCTGCCCTTTTTGTTGCTTAAGCCAGGGTCTTACTGATACGAGTTTCCTCCTTTGCTATTCAGCCTGGGTAACTCCCTGATCACTGCTCCCTTTTGTAGTACTGGGGATACAAGTGTGTCCATGCCCAGCTGTTTCTATGGTGTCTGGGTATTTGTATTCTACGAATCATGCTTGTAAAGGAAGCATACATTAAGCGCTGTGCCACCTCTATAGCCCTGAGAGGACTTTTTGATACGAGGTGTTTTTTTTTTTTTTTTTTTTTTTGTTGTTGTTTTTCCTAACATCATTTGTCAAAAAGACATGGTGGTGCATGTGTTTAGTCCCAGAACTCAGGAGGCAGAGGTGGGAGGATCACAGTGAGTGAGTTCCAATCCACCCTGAGACTACAGAGTGAATTCCAGGTCAGCCTGAGCTAGAGTCAGACCCTGCCTTGAAACCAAACAAACAAAACAACAACAACAACAACAAAAATACCATCTTTTCATCATTCTGTTACTTTTCCTCCTTAAATCTATGTCTGGAGTCTCTACTATATTCTCTTAATCCATTTATTTAAGTTATTTAAAAATAGTTGAAGTTTGACTTGAAATCTGGAAAATGTTACCTAATCTGTTATGTTCAAAAATTCATTATATTTTACATGCATAGTATGTAAATTATTTAAGCAGCTATTTCTTATAATATTATATCATAAACCACCCCACAATATTAGTACTATTATACATAAAAATGAATTTCATATATGTTTGAAACAAGATGGGTACTCCTGAGGATAAAGAAAGTATCTCTCTATGGATTTGGGGATCAAGGCACTTTCTGTTTTGCAGCCTCATAGACTTCTTAATTAGGCTCTAAAAACTAGGCCTGTGGACAAAATTATGCTGACATTCTGTCTTTATAAGGCCAGAGAGATAAAAGAAAGTATTCTAAATTTTCAAAAATGTCAAGGAAATTCAAAAGTAAACAATACTTAATAATTTAAATGTAATGCTGTGATGGTAATTTTTATATAACTTCCATCCTATAAGTAAGCATATTGAAGTCCCTTCAGTGCACATAAGATATTATATCATGAACATCAACCTTTATATATTGATATCCACTGCATTTATGAACAATTACCAAGTCTTTTGTTGGTAGGTAATTAAATGAATCCACAAGTAACTGAATTATGTTCAAAGTGCCATGTGTACAGAAAATATAACATAATATTACTTACTGCACAGTTGAGCTTCGGTATGTGACCTTAATGAGATTTTTGTTAGTTTGACATTTCTGAGAAAAGAAAATTAAAGGAGAAAAACTTCATGTAGGTTCACAGTTTTTGACAGTTCAATTCAAAGTCAGGTGGCTTAATTGCTTTGCAACTGACACAAGGCAAAAAACATCATGGTCAGAGGGGATAACTGAGCAGAGATGCTCATTCATGGCAGTTGAAGCAAAGCAGAATGATTAGATTCATCCTTGAAAGACATGTCTCTACAGGCATACTTCTCCAACCAAGCCAAGGCTTGTCTTCAAATGACCATTCACCTATGAATTTATTAATAGATTAATACACCAACATCATCAGTGTTTCATGATCCAATCCCCTGACAACAGCATCACCAGCTAACTATGAGGTTATTAAAACATAAACATCTCAGGGAGACACTTCATATCCAATCCATAACACAACTCCAGGGAATGATTACCTGATAAGCTGTTACCCATTGTATGCTACTTTACCTACACTCTGGTGGCTACATAAGCGGACTATGAAGGGTAAGCCAAAAGCTCTTTTTAGTTATCGGTATCCCAAATCCAAAATTATCTAAGCATGGATTTTATCAAAGAAATCTTTAAAAAGAACAAGAAACATAACCACAACAGCATTTTAATGCTTCCATTCAATCTAAAATTCATAACAGAGTTGCAATAAGTTAAATTACTCACTTGATTCTGACTTCAGCATGAAAAAATTTTGGCCAATGCTTTACAGAACATCTTCTTTGTCCTGTTAATTTAGTCACGGACTCCCACTCACTGTGACCCTACCTCCAGGAATTCTACTTGTGAGTTTTTGTTCATTAGCAAAAAAGGAACATGATAATGCATAACTTATTGTCCTACCATGGGTGTGAGTTCTGAATGGATGAACTAAGAACACTTGAGCAGTGTAATATTTTATAGCCCCCAGTTGCCCCCTCAAAAATAACTATCCAGAAAGCAAGGCAAACATGCATGGAGTAGTTTTCAAAAGAAAATATGTATTTATAGATTAAATAGGTTTTGTTATCCTAAAAATGTTATGAGTAAAACCAAAACATAAATAAGACAGACAATAAATTACCAATATTCTTAATATTATTAAAGTGTTACTAAAAGCAACTCTATATAAATCTCTGTAAAATGCTTTATGGTCTATTTAGGCTGTGGTGTAAAATAATTATTAGACAAATTTAAGCTTGCTCGTATTCAGAGCAAAGATATTGCTTTAATGTAATTTTTACTGGATATGGGAAATTATGCTATAAAATTTCTTTGTCATCAGTGGATTTAAATTAAGAAAATGGATGCCAATGCTAGTGGTTTGGAGGTCCTCTATTAACTGCTTTTCTCCCTCTCTTCCAGTTTTCTTTTCTTTAAATATTTTATTTATTTGAAAGAGAGTACAGAGAGAGGAAGAGGGAGAGGGAGAGGGAGAGGGAGAGGGGGAGAGAGAGAGAGAGAGAGAGAGAGAGAGAGAGAGAGAGAGAGAAAGAGAGAGAAAGAGAGAGAGAGGAAGAAAGAGGGAGAGAAGGGACACACCAGGGCCTCCAGCCACTGCAAACAAACTCAAGACACATGTGACACCTTTTGCATCTGGCTTACATGGGTACTGGGAAATCGATCCTGGGTCCTTAGGCTTCACATGCAAGTGCCTTAACAACTGAGCCATCTCTCTAGCCCCCAATTTTCTTTTATCCCTCATTTAATTCATTGCTTCTCCTTTCCTATAGAGCTTTCTTTTATGTACTTATTCAATGTTATTAATTATTATCCATTTCAGGATCAAGGCAACACTTTAAAAAATGTAGTTTATTGTGATTAAATGTGAAAAGATGTTTAAGGATGGAGGATATCATGTCAGTCAGTTTTAGTAAAGTTTACTCAGCAAGACACAGAAGCACTTTGATGATAAAGAGAGCAAAGCCTAGGGACCTCATGACTGGGAATTGATTCTTGGCACTCTGCAATGGCTCCTCTCCTGTTAGCTTTGGCTGCCTAGAAACCTATAACTTCTGTTATCACATAAGATAAAGTCTATGCACCATTACTCTTACTTACCTTTCCCCTAATGACCACTACTCACGAATTCAAGGGAATAAAGAAAAAAGTAAAAGATCTCATAGTCTCCATACTGTTACTCAACAACAAAATTTTGTAGTTATAAGAATCTTGTCAGTATTATTTTTAAACTTTTTTAACAAACCAAAATTACATCATTGTTTTAGATCCTTCACAAGTATAACACTGAACATTCTCCTTTAAGGAATAAATAAATAAAGCAAAAAAAAAAAATAATTGTCACTATATGATTTTCTCGAAAAAAAGATAATGGTAAAGACCATTGTTGGGAAGCCTGGAACTGAAGAACCACCTGTACTTGGCCATGTTCCTGTGTTTAAGCACAGGACCCATTTGCATATGAGTGCAATGTTCCTATTGTTGGTAGACATATCTGAGTTCTAAAATATCTTTGTAGACCATGCATTCTCTTTTTAGACATGAGTGGATTGATTAAAATAGTCAATGGGAAGCCAGGCATGGTGGCACATACCTTTAATGCCAGCAATCAGGAGGCAGAAGTAGGAGGATCACAATGAGTTGGAGGCCAGCTTGAGACTGGATAGTAAGTTTCAGGGACAGAGCAATAACCCTGCCTTGACAAACCAAACCAAACATAGCAAAAATGCATGGCCCATTTCCATCAACAAAGAGGGTCCATTGGGATGGGGTAGATCATGGATGAGCCTAAACAATGGTACCAAACTGCTTGTATTTGCTGAAAAGAAAACTAATAAATTAAATTAAAAAAAAAAAACTAAAATAGGGAGTGGGTCTGGGAAGAGAACTCAACTATTAAAGGCACTTACTTACAAAGGCCTGCCAGGCTGGGTTTGATTCCCCAGCTCCCACATAAAGCCAAACACAAAAATTGGTATATGCATCAGGCATTCATTTGCAGCAGCAAGAGATCCTGCCATGCATGCACATGTGCACATGCACACATACATGCATAAACACACACACATATACACCCCCCCACACACAAGCATTTTTAAATATAAAATAGGTAATGGGCAAAAACCAATAAAGGAAACTAATATCCAAGTGTAATTAAGGCTTATTTCTAACATAGGCTCCATTTTTTGAAACAAGTTTGGTAAAATAAAGGCAACTCTCTCTTTGTGTACTATCCATTCTAAAATGAGGTATAGGGTAACCTCAAAATATACCCTCTCTAATTTTTAGAACTAGAAAATATATCTTATATCATAAGAATGAATACCACTATATGTGACAAGAAGTGGAATTAAATTGAGTCCTCAGAACATGAACCAATCTTAGACTTTTGAGTATTAGCTCAAAATGCTATTGTGTGTGTCTTTAAAAGAAAGATAAAGGGTTTATAATATAGGCTCAACAGGAGAGAGAACTGAATAGATATGGAGGAAGGACATCTCTGACCATAAGCCAGGGAAACTACAGAGTAACCAAAGCCCAGAAGAAGCAAGAATGAGATGGTCACCTGGAATCTCAGAGACAGTGTTGCTACAGCCACCTTGATATCAGTCATGGAATACTGGTTTCAGACTTTAACCTTCATAACTGTGAGAGGTCAAACTTTTGTTGTTTGCACCAGTAATTTTTTGAACATTCATTACAGTAAAGGGAAAGAACAAATTGCATTGTCCAGTCTTGGAAACTATTTTTGAAAGCATGATGTCACTCAAGGAAAATGAGAGATGTGATTGGGCAAATTACACAGTTGTCAAAATGATCGGGTTGCTTTAGATGATGCTGTGGTTGAAGCCAATTTGTATACAACCCCATGCTATGATGGCAATGACATCTTTTGCTGCCCAGCTGCTGACTGCTGGCATGTGAGTGTAGACTTTTTGTCAGCAGGCTTGAGATATTTTTAAGCTGTGGAAAGTGCCCTTTCTTCTAAGTGGCTCCATTATACTTAAATTCAGAAATGGCAAGTGCATTAAAGGAATGCACATTAGGTGCAGGGATGTGTACAAAGCATTCAGGAGGTGTCAGAGGAAATGTAAAGTAGTGTGAGTGTAACTTGGGATCAACAGGAAAGATAATCATATGGGTGAATGTTAGAAAAGAATTGATGTTACATAGAAACCTTGTCAGTTTCTAAGTGGTTATCAGTGACACTATGTTGGGAGTTGACATGTGTTGGGGTGAGTCAGCAAAGAGTTTGCAAAATATAATGACACCCAATGTCAGTATCTTAAAGTTGTTTATGTGTAGATAATATCCAGATATCTCCATTACTTCCTGGGCCATAAGAATACTTTATCTACACTAAACATTTTTGTCTACAAACACTGAGTCACAGTAATTTAAGGATGCTATCTCACTAGTAACTCCAAATTGTAAAACATAATCACCTTACCCATATGTAAGTAAATGAATTTTTGGTAGATGATTGGAAACTCTGGTAAATTCACAGATGAAAATTATTGAAAATTTAGTATTGTAAAAAGAAAATGTGTCTGAAAGGCTTGTTGATAACATTTGATACATATGATTAAGTTCAGTTAAGTGTGTACACATGATTAAGTTAAGGACTCTTAAAAACGTTTCTGTGTCTAGTAATCCTGCCCTTACTCTTATTAACTCTTACTAATTACTGTAGCATTAACACTGGTTTAAAAGTATCTACTTCAGGAGAGGGAATAGAAATGATAAAGTAGGTTTAAACAATATTTTGAAGTAAAAATGGAGGCTTTCAGTTTAGTTATAATATTTATTTTTATTTATGTAACCATCTATTCAATAAAGCAATATTCAAGGAGGTACAAATAATTATGAGTTCTTTGAAGATAATACACAAAGGAAATTTTATGTTTCCCATCCATGCACATTGCATTAAATGATTTTTTCCTAAGTAAAAAGTGACATTCCTTACAAGCTTCTGCTAAAGTCATCATATCCACTTCTGAAGAAGCAGCTAAAATATCTCATTTTGTGAACCAAAGACAAAATTTTCTTTTTACAATTAAGGCACAATTTGAAGTATTTAATACACTTTGAGTGCTCAAACAGGATATTATGTCATGTTTTTTTCTGAAATATTCTGTTAATCATTTTCTTTGAGGTGGAGTATTCCTGTTTAAGTTTCATCTATACCATTGTTATCTTTTAAATAGTAATGTAGTTTTCAAAATAAAAAAATATATATATTATCTCTAATAATTACACATTTTTCTCAACTCAAATCCAAGTTCTTACTTTACTCGGGGCTGACACTATAGAGCTACATAAACTATGGGCACTCTTTATGTTTGAAGGTTTGCTTGGGGAACATGGACTGGTAAGAGCACTGAGAAATTTCCTAATTCTTTTCTTTAAGTTTTTTTTTTTTTGTTTGTTGTTGTAGTTCATTTTAATTTATTTATTTGAGAGCACGGACAAAGAAAGAGGAAGATAGAGAGAGAGAGAGAGAAAGAGCATGGGTGCACCAGGGCCTCCAGCCACTGCAAACAAACTCCAGATGCATGTGTCCCCTTGTGCATTTGGCGTGGGTCCTAGGGAATCAAGCCTTGAACCAGGCTCCTTAGGCTTCACAGGCAAGTGCTTAATTAGGCAATTTAGTGCACTGGTTAATTTATCTTTGTGAATTTTTCCTATTTAGTATGAAAAATGTGGTGCTATCTATATCACTTCATATAAATTTCAAGTTTAACCAAGAATATGTACTTTCTAGACAATATTTGTTCATGGTGGATTTTTAAAGTAAAATTTGATATGATAATGCTACCACTTTGATCTGCAAAGCAGAACTATTCCAAATATTTACTGTAGTAGAACTGATGTGAGATCCATGCATATCAGTTTGTAGCTGGGATGGCTTTCCATGATATTTAAAACTTTATATCCACAATTATAGGCGGCAATTTGCAGATGCTGAATTGAAAAGAACACTTGAAGTGTAGATCTACAGGTAATAAGCAACCTAAGCTTGAAGATAATTAATCCTCATAACATTTCTCTTTCTAGTCTTAATATTTGAAGAATATTACATATTACATAGGATTATCATAATAATAATAGCTAATATATTAGTATATGTGCTTATCACATTTTAGGCAATTACTAAATAAGAAAATTTAACAATTATGTGGAAATATATATGTGGGCATTATTTGCCCAAATTTGTTTTCTAGAATATTTGTTTTAGTACAGAATTTAATCTTCCAGTAATTTTTCCTAAAACTAGAATTTTGTGTCCTAAATCATTAGTTAAATTGGTAGTCATATAAAAAATTAATAATTTCTTATATTCTCCCACATATTTTATTGAAAATAATTTTATGGATATTTCTAATTCATAAATATAGTAATGATATAATGATATAAGTTAAACAGTCAAAATTACTTGCAATACAGGACAGTTTTCAGGTAATTAAGAGGTCTTAAATAATTGAAATAATGTTTGAAGTACATATGTAAAAATGAAAAATAGAGACTTTGAATATTGCAATTTCAATTTGGTATATTTACATTTAAAACCTTTCAACCTCACATTATTGATAATCCAATGAATGTCAGATTAGGATATAAGGTCATGTCACTTGGGGGTGTTTTGAAATTGTACAGTATTTATTGATTATTTTCTTATTGCTAAAATGATGACATTGTAGAGCAACTTAGAGTAAAGTAACAACACATTTAAACAGATGATATGTTACATAAACTTGTACAGAATTCAAATAGCTTTATGACTATACAACTTTAAAGTCACTCAATATTCTGTGATAGAAGATAGAAATTTGTCTTCACCAGTTTTGTTGTATCAAGAAAGATCTAAATTCAAATACATGATTCCTTGAGAAAAGCCTCAATAATCCTTATTTGAAATGGTTTTTTTTTTTTTTTTTTTTTTTGGTAAACTGAAATTAAACTTGTTTTCCACCCTTTCAACCTGAGGTGCCTGTCTTTAGTGGTGAGGTGGGTTTCTTGAAGACAACAGATTGAGGGGTCAAAGTTTTTGACTCATGCTGTTAGCTTGTATCTCTTGTATCTTGATGGGTGAATTAAGGCCATTGATATTTAGGGTACTGACTATGAGATTTGATTTGATTCCTGCCATATTGTGATGATATATGTGGGTTGGTGTTTTTATGGACTTTGAAGTTTTTGTGCCTACTCTGAGTTTGGTTATTGTGATCTGCTTCTTGTAGGCATTTGAGGTTGCTTATTTGTTTCTTCTCTGTGGAGAATTTCCTGAAATACTCTCTGTAGGTTTGGTTTTGTGTTCATATAGTTGTAGAGCTGACTTTTATCATGGAAAGTTTTTCTTTCACCATCTATTATGAGGGATACTTTTGCTCGGTAGAGTAGTTTGGGTTGGAAGCCATAGGTTCTTATACTTTGCAGTATTTCAATCCAGGCCCTTCTACCTTTCAGGGTTTCCATTGAGAAGTCTGGAGTAATTCTGATGGGGTTACCTTTGAAAGTGGTGTGCTGTTTTTCCCTAGCTGATTTTAGGATTTTCTCTTTAGTGTCAATGTTTAGAGTCTTAGTGACAGTATGTCTTGGAGAGTTTCTTCTTTGGTCCAGTCTGTTTGGAGTTCTGTTGGCTTCTTGAATCTTGATGGGTCTTTCTTTGAAGAGACTGGCTTACATTTTTTATCCATAAATGATAGGGCTCATTACAAATTGTCCACATTAAACTTTCAACCCTAGTGTTCAATATGTTCTGCAAACAGCAGCTCTAAAGCACTACTTGAATTTCTTAATGATATTCCATATCCTTCAAGTTGGCCTAGCAAGTATAGTGTTGTAGAAATTGATTCACTACAAGCAGGTAGTAGGATTAGTGAATTCATGTTATGAACAGGTTAGAAACATGTTTATAAATTATTCCTTTTACGTTTTAAGATAGCTAAAATAAGGTTTCAGTGGAAATTAATCTTAACAAAATACACATAACTTTGGGATTTTATTTCCATTACCTAACAAACTCTACCAAACTATACTCTATACTATATTATAACATATATCTGTACTATAAAAATTATAATATTAGTGGTTTTATAGCCAAATTTTTGATGTTCTGTAGAATGAAGTTTTGTACTAAGAAGTTTATTTACAGGTAGTAATTATTTTCTTCTCTTATTTTATTTATTAGAGAGACAGAGAGAAGGGGTGTGTCAGGGCCTCTAGCCAATGCAAACAAACTTCCAGATACATACACCACCTTGTGCATCTAACTTTATGTGGATACTGGGGAATTAAACCTGGGTCCTTTGGCTTTGCTGGCAAGTACCTTAACCACTACTAGCAGTCTCTCCTTCCCTGTTTTCTTTAGAATTAAAATTTGTGGTCTATGAATTTTAAATTCAGCAATCAAATTTTTAACATCTAGAGTACAGAAATCATGCAAAGTAATCAGAATCTTGTGTAGTTTCAAGAAATTTCATACAATGCAAGTGTTAATAATTTTGCATATTACTGTACAAATTGATTTGTCACACCTTGTAGTACCATCTGCCCTTTCCTGATGCCCATTAAATAAAATAATAAGCCTACGTTTTCTGAAGGGCTGTGGTCAGTAGAAATGAAAATTCAAATTCCACTTCTTAGTCCTGCCTTCCTAAAGAATTCCACTCAGTAATCATTGAGGCATACCTATGACACCCTCCAAGGCTCAGAGTACATTGCAGAAGATGGAGGGGGCATATTTTGGAGCACTATCCTACATAAATGGACTATCCTGTGCATTCATGTACTCACAGTGGACCTTCTTTTCCCACATGACCTGCACAACACTGAGCCCATCATCATTTTGACATAGATGATGGAGGAGGACAAAAAGAATGAGAAATCAAAATAGGGGTACTACTTGCAAAGAGGAGGGTTAGTAGATGGAGAACAAAGAGGGTAATGGGAGGGGATCATGTTCATATTATTGTGTTAATGCATTAAATTTTTCAATTAAAAAGTAATTACTTGAGATCTCATGTGAAATTTAACAGAAATGCAGCCAAAAGCAAATGAAATACTAGGTATAACAAGGGGACAAGGGAAATGTGATGTTGGCATCAGTTTGAACTTCAGGAAAAAACACATCTCATTTGAAGCCCCCTTTTTTTTTTTTTAGATTATACACTTAATAGGATTTATATCATACTCAAAGAAGAATTCACATAATGTTGCATACAGGAAGAAGCAAGTATACCTATGAAATTAAGATGGATGCTAGCTGTTTTCTAAATGCATACTACATAATTTGCCATTTTGGACTGCTTGCATTTTTTTTTTTTTTTTTTGAGGTATGGTTTCACTCTAGCCCAGGCTGACCTGTAATTCATTATGTAGTCTCAGGGTGGCCTTAACTCACAGTGATGCTCCTAACTCTGCCTCCCAAGGGCTGGGATTAGAGGTGTGCACCACCACACCTGGTGTCTGCTTGCACTTTTAAGACCTAATTAATTGAGAATGTCTAACATGTGAGGTTAGGTTCAGGAATTATAGGTTTCAGAAAAATGTATAATTGCTTATAGCAAAATTGTACTATATCAAGTCATATGATTTTTGGCTAGTATTCCTTGACATTGTAAAACAAAATGTGATCTAATTCTTAGGAATCATATCAAGAAAACTGTGGGGCTGGAGAGATGGCTTAGCGGTTAAGCGCTTGCCTGTGAAGCCTAAGGACCCCGGTTCGAGGCTTGGTTCCCCAGGTCCCACGTTAGCCAGATGCACAAGGGGGCGCACGCGTCTGGAGTTCGTTTGCAGTGGCTGGAAGCCCTGGCGCGCCCATTCTATCTCTCTCCCTCTATCTGTCTTTCTCCCTGTGTCTGTCGCTCTCAAATAAATAAAAAATGAACAAAAAATATTAAAAAAAAGAAAACTATGCTTATTTAAATGTAGCCTGGCTTTATCTTGGTTTTCATACCTATTACCTGATAGAGCACCTTAGGTGTTTTTCACAGGTTACCTGAAAATGGCTTAGGTATTCAGCCTGATAACTAATAGCAAGTGGTTGTCCCATTCGGTTATATTTTACCTCATAAAATATATATTCATTTAAATCATAAGAATCTGCTATCTATGTTTCTATATTTTCATGGGGTATCATCATAGAAGTAATTTTATTAAGGATTTATAGTCATGTGACTTGTTCAGGATCAAATGATCCACACTGAAACAAATTAAATACTCAAGCAGATTTCAATAACTTGTTTCCAGTTTTTGATGGCATGATCATATGAGAATAAAACTTCAAACAGAATGTGATTTCTTTTTCTGTTAATAATTTACATGAGATTATTTATCCTCTTTTCCAAAACTGTACTGTTTACAAACACTAAAACATGGATGCTTCAACTTATATTGTTAAAATATACAAAATTTTAGAAGTCTCATTTAGTGTTGAGTTCTTGGTGACTGCTTACTTTATTTTATGCTTTGATGAGTATTGAGCCTCCTCAATATTTACATCTTCATGTAGAGTGTTCTCTGAATAACAGTAAAAGTCGCACTCATATTTAATCTGTCACTTCTCTGTAGTGTTTTCCTGGCCCTGGCAGGTATGACAGATGTTCCTTGGGAATGTGATAGAGACAACTTGACTCTTGCTCTTTCTGCTTCTCATTTTAATGAGTCTTGGAAATGCTGGGTTGCTTGGATTTGCTGCCATCTGCAAAATCAGGTTGTCTAACCACGAGTGGGAGTGGAATTCATCAGAAGTGATAAATATACATGCTCAGGGAACATTGAGTAAGAGCGAGAGATCCATGTGAGGACATGGTGAGGCAGTGTCCTCCCTACAGGAACCAATTGGGGTATTCATGACCCCACAGTAATTACGATACCCCCACTGAGGGTGGCCCTCTGTGGAGTGGAGATAGAACAGCGGGGACACAAGAGCATAGCCCAATGGAAATACAACTAACTTGTAGTATGATCATGTATTAATGTTCTCAGTAAAAAGTATTTTAAAATACTTTAAAAATGTATAACATTCTTGGCTAAAAAGACAAGTAATTCATTCTTAACTTAGTAAACATGTAACTATGATTAATATCATTGTTCTTAGAGAAATAAGAAAACCATTGAATTTTCAGAGAAGACTAATGCTAGGATGCATCCTGAAGAATGGAGTGTAACAAAGATTTGAGGAAAAGGTTCGTCAGGAATGAAGGGTCCCTTCAGCTAGCAAGAAGATATACTGCCCATTGCTTATATGTGAGGAATAGAAAGAGATGCTTTTTAAAAATTTTTCTAATGTTTTGATTTTCTCACAGTTACAAAACATATAACTTTTATATTGATGAAGAGCAAACTCAGTGCCCTCTATAGTGAAATTTAGAAAAATAAATTCTGAGGAAAACAGCCCTCAAATATGCTTAAGATATATTAAAATTTAATGCTCATTTCCCTGGAATCAAAAATGTAGTTTTGCTCTTTAACAATGAATATGATCAGTCAAAAAGGCATCCACCTAACCTTGCTTCTCCTTGTGGGGAAGGAAAGGCAAGATCAGTGTGTCCTTTAGGGTCTGCAGGTCCTACCAGAACTCCAGTGGGAGAGCACTGAGGAGCAAAGTAGGAAATCCACTGATTTCCATGCTCTTAGGTACTTACCAGTTCCCCAAAACCCTCAAGTAGTGTCATCCTAGCCACTGCACCAGCCACTGCACCACAGACCAAGTTCAACCCCGCACTACCTGCAGGCTACCTGGACCCAGGCCAGCTGGATCACACCCTTCCTCCCTCCAGTCTCCCTTCCTATCTCCCTCCCTCCTTCCCCTGTCCTCCCTCCCTCCCTGTCTTCCTCCTTCGTTCCACCACCAGTACTACTGTCTCAGCTGGGACCACCACACCAGCTGCTGCCCTTCAACACCTTGAACCAGTTTCCTCCTGAATTGCCTGCAGGCTATGAAGACCCAGGCCAGCCTGCTAGCATTTATCCCCCCCTCCTGTGGCTTTCCTCCCTCTTCCTGCAACTGAGACCACTGCCCAATCCCCAGTTTCCAAGTCCCACATGGAGGTTTCTAATGAAAACATAAAAGAGACAACAGGATCAGAACCCCAAAATGAAGACAAAAGCTATGTAACCCTTGCCAAGCAATTATCAGAACTTGCAGAAAATCAACAAAGGTGTAACATTTGTATGAGCAATGTTTATTTATTTATTTATTACTTTATTTTTTTTTTAGTTTTTTTGAGGTAGCGTTTTACTCTAGCCCAAGCTGATCTGGAATTCACTATGTAGTCTCAGGGCGGCCACAAACTCATGGAGATCCTAACTACCTCTGCCTCCTGAGTGCAATGACTAAAGGTGTGTGCCACACCACCAAGCTCCAACAATTGAATGAATGCTGTCCTCACTAGATTAGATTTAATAGGGAAAAAAAAAAGAAAAAAAAGGAATTCTTCCAAAGACTGATTTGAAGGAGAGAGGAAAAAAAAAAAAAGAGGACCTTCATAATCAGTTGGCTAAGCTCAATGAAGACATAAATAAACACAAAGATGAATTTCAAGAAGCATTAAGGAAATGGGGCTGGAGAGATGGCTCAGGGGTTACGGCATTTTCCTGCAAAGTCAAAGGATCCTGGTTTGACTCCCCAGGACCCATGTAAGCCAGATACACGAGTGGGTTCATGCATCTGGAGTTCATTTGCAGTGGCTGGAGGCCCTGGAGCACCCATTCTCTCCCTCTCCATCTCTCTGCCACTTTTTCCCACTCAAATAAAAAAAGATATATTTTACAAAGAGAAAATCAGAAAATGGTGTTAAAAGGGAACTTGAACAAGGGATAGATACTATACATAAAAAGGCAATAGAAAATAAAAACCAAATTGAACAAGGCCAAGCATGTATAGTAGCTCTGAAGAACAGAGTCAGTCATGTGGAGGACAGAACCTCGAGACTAGAAGACAAGACAGAAGAAACAGTTCATGAATCCAAAAATTTGAATAAGTTATTTTTTTTTCCCAAACAGAACATGCAGGATCTATGGGATACCTTTAAATGTCCCAATATTCAGATCATGGGTATATAAGAAGGGGAGGAAATTTAGAACAAAGGCATGGAGAACTTATTCAACAAAAGTGAAAGTCCTAAAAGCAGTTAGAGAGAAACAACACATTACATATGAAGGTAATCCCATTAGAATTATCTCAACTTCTCAATGGAAACCCTGAAAGCCAAAAGGCCTGGAATGGAACACTGCAAAGTCTAAGAATCTATGGCTTCCAACCTAAACTACTCTAACCAGCAAAAATATCACTCATAATAAATGAAGAAAGAAAAAGTTTCCACAATAAAACTCAGCTCTACAACTATATGAACACAAAGTCAAACCTACAGAGAGTACTTCAGGGAACTATCCACACAGAAGAGTCAAACAAACAATGTCAAGTGCCTACAAGAAGCAGATCACAATAACCAAACTCAGAGAAGGCACACACAGCTACAAAGTCCAAGAAACCACCAAACCACATAAACCAGCACAATATGCCAGGGATTAAATCAAACCTCACTGTTATTACCCTAAACATTAATGGTCCTAATTCAATTCACCCACCAAGACACATAAGCTAACAGGGTAGATCAGAAAAAAGCAGTCCCCTCAATCTGCTGTCTTTAAGAAACCCACCTCACCACTAAATACAGGCACCTCCTCAGGGTGAAAAGGTGGAAAATGGTATTGCCAGTGAACAGAAATAATAAAGTAGGCATTGTTATACTAGCATTGGATAAAATACACCTCAAATCAAAATTAAACAAATAAGACAAAGAAGGCCACATTTTACTTACCAAGGGAATGACCCAACAAGAGTATATCACAATCATCAATCTTTATGTATCAAACACAGGTGCACCACAATTCACAAAACAAAACCTACTTGAAAACAAAACAAAAATAATCACCAACACCATCATAGTCAAGGACATCAATACTCCACTATCAACAAAAGATAGATCATCCAAATAGAAAATCAACTAGATCTAATGGACTACTACAGAACATTGTACCCCAAATCTACAGAATACAAATTCATCTTATCAGCCCATGGAGGCTTGTCTAAGATAGATCATATATTGGGCCATAAAGTCTGAATCGATATATTTAGTAAAATCAAGATAATTTCCTGTATGATATCATATTACAATGCTATATGGTTGCAAATTAACAAGAGATGTGCCTGGAACTCCATCATCTCCTTAAGACTTAATAACACACTTTTAAACAATAAACATGTAGTGGATGAGATAAAAAATAAAATGGAAAATTTTCTAGAATTGAATGACAATGAGAACCCATCTTACCAAAACTTATGGTGCACAAGGAAGGCAGTCCTTAGGGGAAAATTCATAGCAAAAAATGCCTTCATAACAAACATAGACAGATCCCAAATCAATAAATTACCCATCCACCTAAAGGCATTGGAAAAAAAAAAAAAAACAAGAATACAAACCCAAAAGCTCAAGATGAAAAGAAATAATCAATATCAGGGCATAAATTCATGAATTGGAAACTAAGAAAACAACTAAGAAAATTGATGAAACAGGAGGGACTTCCGGCCAAGATGGCGACCACCTAGCTGCACTCCAGATACCAGGGAGAAAAAGATAGATGCAGATCCTATGGAGAGAGCTGCCCCAACATACCTCAAAAGGGGCCCAACTGAAACTAAGAACAATTGGTGAAACAAGCAAGGGTGATGTTTTCCTGTGAACTGGATACCAGCACAAAGGGGAAGGAGATCAATTCAGAGAAAAATCAACTCCTACCAAATCAGAGAGCCAGAGCCTCAGAGGCCCCCAACACCTCAGCACTGAAGCAGACCAAAAATGAACCCAACATGGCTCAGGGAAATTTTGCGGAAGAGGGGGTGGAAAGAATGTCAGAGTCACATGTTGGGTCATGATTTGCAGAGACATTTAGCATACCAATAACTGGGGACTAACTCCACAATGCACGATCCATTTACATCAACAAGGAGGGTCTAATGGGAGGGGGTAGATCATAGATGAGCCTAAACAATGGTACCAAACTCCCTGTATTTGATGAAAAGAAAACTAATAAAGCAAATAAAAAAAAAAAAAAAAAAGAAAATTGATGAAACAAATGCTGTTTCTCAAAAAAATAAATGAATAAACCTCTGGCCAATTTGATCAAGCAAAGAAGAGAGAGAGAGAGAGAGAGAGATGTTTCGAATTAACAAAATTAGAAATAAAAAAAGGAGAGATCACAACAGACCTATGTTTCTAAAACCTCTACTCCACAAAATTGTATAATCTGGAGGAAATGGATGAATTCCTGAGCACATACCACCTACCAAACCTAAATTCAGGGCAGATTAATCTCCTAAACAAAGCTACCATACACATCAAGATTTAAAAGTTATCAAAAACTTTCCTCGAAAGAAGAGTCCAATACCAGATGACTTCTCAGCTGAATTTTATCAAACTTTCATGGTATAACTGAAAATATTTTTTTCTCAAACTGTGCCACACAATCAGAGAATAGGGAAAGGTCCCCAACTCCTTTTATGAATCTAGTATCACCCTACTACCAAAACCAGACAGAGATATAACAAGAAAAGGAAACTATAGGCCTATTTCGTTAATGAACTTAGATGCAAAGATCTTGAACAAAATCCTCGCAGACAGAATTCAACAATACATCAAAAACAGTATCCCCTGGATCAAGTAGGCTTTATCCCTGAAAAGCACGATTGGTTCAATATATGGAAATCTGTCAATTAATATACCCATAAATAAGCTTAAATAAAAAAAAAAAAAACACATGATCATTCCAATAGATGCAGAAAAGACCTTTTACAGAACACAACATAACTTCATGATCAAAACATTGGAAAGCATAGGCATGTGCAGTTTAAACCTTCACATAATAAAGGCTATAAATAAAGCACCTAAAGCCCAATAATACTCAATGAGGAAAGACTTAAAGAATTCCTATTGAGATCAGGAGCAAGACAGGAAGTGTCCACTCACCTCTGTTATTCAATATAGTACTGGAAGGACTAGCTCAAGCAATAACATAGGATAAAGAAGTAAAAGGGATACAAATTGTAAAGGAATAAGTTAAGTTATCTCTATTCACAGACAACATGTTTCTATACGTTAGTGACCTAAGAAACTCCATCTCAAAACTATTAAAGGTGATTAATTCCTTCAGCAAAGTATCAGGATACAAAACCAATGCACAAAAATCAGTAACCTTTCAATATGCAAAGGACAAAGATACAGAGAAAGAAATTAGCAACATTGTCCAATTTTCAATAGCAACAACAACAAAAATATACTTTGGAATAACACTAACAAAGGATAGTAAGGAATTATATAGAAAACATAAAACCAACCAAGAGAGAAACTGAGGAAGACTTGAGAAAATGTAAAGACCTCCATGCACCTAGATAGGCAGGATTAACATTGTAAAAACAGCAATCTCACCAAAAACAATATACAGATTAAATGCAATACCAATAAAAATCCCAGCACTTTTCTTCAGAGATAGAAAAACATGATTTCAAAATTCATATAAAATTGTACTAGGCCTCAGATATCCAAGCATATCTTCAGCAACAGAAACACCACTGGAGGCATCAGTATATTTCATCTAGAGCTATATTACAAAGCCATAGTAACAAAGGCAGCATGGTACTGGCATAAGAACAGCATAAGAACAGGATTATAGACCAATGGAACACAATAGAGGATCCAAAATTTAGGTCAAGCAACTACAGCTACTTGATCTTTGACAAAAGCCCTAACAATATTGGCTGGAGAAAACCTAGCATCTTCAACAAATGATGCTGGACAATCTGGACAACCATATATGCAAGAAGATGAAACTAGACCCATACATCCTTCCATGCACAAAAATCAAGTCCAAATGGATCAAAGACCTGGAAACTGCTACTACTGGAAGAAAAAAAAAAAAGTCGAAGGAACTTTCCATGATATGGGAGTGGGAAAATTTCCTGAGCAAAATCACTGTAGCTCAGGGACTTAAATGATCACTCAACCATTGGGATCTCAGGAAGCTGAAAAGTTTTTTCACATAAGCAGAGCCAATAGCCTACCCACAAAATGGGAGAAAATTCTTGCCAGCTATACAACTGACAGAGGCCTAATTCCTAGAATCTACAAAGAGCTCAAAAACAAACAATAAATAAATCAAACAACACACTCACAAAGTGGGGCAGAGAACTTAACAGGGAGTTCTCAGAGGAAGAAATACAAATGGCAAACACACACTTAAGTAAATGTTCCACATCCCTAACTATCAGAGAAATGTAAATTAAAACAACTATGAGCAGGGTGTAGTGGCGCATGCCTTTAATCCCAGCACTGGAAAGCAGAGGCAGGCAGGAGGTTTGCCATAAATTTGAGGCCACCCTGAGATTACATAGTGAATTCCAAGTCAGCCTGGATTAGAGCAAAATCCTACCTCAAAAATCAAAATAATAATAATAATAACAACAACAATAATAATAATAATAATAATAATAATAATAATAATAAATAAAACAACCATGAAATTCCACCTTACTCCAGGAAGGATAGCAAACATTAAGAAATCAACTACAAATAAGTGTAGAGGATGGGGAGAAGTAGGAAAACTCATTCAGTATAGGGGGAAATGTAAGATGGTACAACCACTATGGAAAGCAATATGGAGGCTCCTTAAAAGGTTGACTACAGAGTTACCAATAGACCTAGTTATTCCCTTACTGAGCATTTACCCTAAAATCTCTAAGCCTCTGTTCAGTGTTATTTGTTCAACCATGTTTATAGCTGCTCAATTTATAATAGTTAAAAACTGAAATCAATCCAGATGTCCACCATTTGATGAATGGATATCCAAGATTTGGTATATCTACATGATGGAATTCTCTTAGCAGTTAGAAAAAATGACACAATGAAATTTGTAGAAAAATGGTTGAACTTGGAACAGATCATTCTCAGTGAACTCTCCCAATCACAGAAAGTCCATGCTCCTTAATAATTTTGTTCAATATGTTCTCAATGCCTGTGACCTGGATTTCCTGTCCTTCTGGTACACCCATGATTTGGATGGTTAGCTGTTTTAGCATATTCCACAATTCCCTTGTATTCTGTTTTTAATATGATTTTTTGAACTTAGCAAAAATTTTTGGTCTCCCAATCAATTTCTTCTGTATTGTCTTCCAGGTCAGAGGTTCTGTCTTCAACATGAGTAACTTTGTTAGTGAGGGGTTCTAGGGAGCTTTTTTTTAAAAAAAAAAAAATTTGCTTGATTTTTCTTTTATTTTGTGTTATTTTACATTTTTTCATTTGTATTTTGCAGAATGATTTCAGTTTGAGTTCTGATTTTCTTGATGCTTTCTGGACTTCATTATTGCATTTGATAAGTATTCTTTAAGCTTAATCAATTGGTTATTGATATCTTCTATTTGTTGACTCACCTTTAATTCATTTATATCTCCTTTAAGGCTTCTAATGTTTTCTTCAATTAAGTTAAGCTTACTGTTAAAAGCTAAATTCTCTAAGAGATGATTCTGCTCACTTTCATTGATATGATTATTGACTTTTTGATGGTTTGCTTACAGTTCAATAATTCCGTTGATCTGGATCACATTTTCTTCTTATTTTTCTATGATTTCATTGGAGGCTTCCTTTGTAGGGCTAAGCATAATTGGCAGTGATCTCTCAGTTTTCTTTTTCTTTTTCTTTCTTTCTTTCTTTCTTTCTTTCTTTCTTTCTTTCTTTCTTTTTTTTTTTTTGTTTTTAGTTGTGGTCTACCCATTTTGTGGAAATATTTTATTCTATTGAGAAGGAAGCAAGCATTTGTACTTGTAGGACTTTAGGAGTGTGTTCTGTTTTAAATGTGAACTGATTTGGTGTTAGATGGGGTTATGACCACAGGTGTGCAGATTGTCCAGATTGCTAATATATAAAAGTTACCTGGGGAATTGGGAAGTCAGGAACTGTGAGCTCTGGCCTACTCACTCTACTTGCATGCACTCTTCAGCACACTGGGATCATGGATTGGAGAAACAGGAGCCAGAAAGCTGTAGAACAAAAGGCAAGGGGTCAGTTCTTATAGTGACTGGTATACCCTCTGATTCAAGAGAATAGGGATTTGTATATGAAAGGGTTAATCAGGAAACCAAAGTAAATGACCTGCTTCTGCAGCACACACACAGGGATGCAGCATCCTCAAGGCAGCAGCAGGGGTACCGGCTTGAAGGAAGTGAGCAAGCGGACTACTTCCACAGCAAGCTTGCCAAGTCTAGACAGCCAAAGTGAGCTGCAGGAGAACCTACCAGAAACTAGGGAATGGGGCGAGGATCATGGGAGGGCCATATGGCCTACTCACTCTCCATGTTTATCCTCTTGATCCTATTTTTAAACCAGGTGGTGTGATGAATCCTGTAGCCAGACAATGTTGAGATGTGGCCTTTAACCATCATTTATACCATTTAAGTGAAGATAAGATGTTTAGAATTCTGGGGATTTCATGTAAATCTTTTTTGAAAGGATTTGAAGTATGACAGAAAGATGACAATGGGAAAGAAGGAAGGAGAGTGAGCAGCAAGGAGGAAGTAAAACTGAGAGAGACAGAGGGGGAAATCTTAATACTCATCTAAACTACTAAATTTGCAAGGCAAATTTTAAATTTCATTTTCTATAATGAAAATCCTTAAGATGCTTCTTAGTAGTATTTTGGGAACGCTTAGTATTGTTGTGGGAACACTTTCCTTGTTCATTAAAAATATGAAAGAGTGGAAAAGGGACATATTTTTCTTATAAAATATTTTTCTTTCTCACCTAGGTACCAAATTTTTCTCTCCATAGACAATTATAATGAGTGATAGCTGACTTATTCAAAATATTAAATGTTTATTTCCTCAGACTCCCTGTGGCTTTTCTTCTTGCTTCTAATCCTTTTCTCTGCTTCCTTGTAAAGTGTTCACACCAATAAGTAGAGAAATCAAGCAGCATGATGAAAGGAAGCAAACATAAATTTCTAAGTCAGTAGCAGAGAGAATGAGTTTTCCCAGGTTGTCTTAGTTCAATACCTAATAGGTCTGTTGCTGTCAGGTTCGCATTGCTAGCAGAAATCACCTGACCAAGAAAAGCTTTTGGGTTTATTTTGGCTTACAGACTTGAAGGAACACTCCACAATGGTAGGGAAATTGATGGCATGAGCATAGAGTGGACATTACCCCTATGGCCAACATCAGGTGGACAATAGTAATAGGAGAGTGTGCCAAACACTGGCATGGACAAACTGACTATAACACCCATAATCCTGCTCCTAACAATACACAACCTTCAGGAGGCTTTTCAATTGTTATCAGCTGGGGAGACTAGCATTCAGAATATCGAAGTTTATGGGGGACACCTGAATCAAATGACCACATTCTGCCCCTGGGTCCCATAAACTGATATCCATACCTGATATAAAATACAATGCATCCAGTATATTTAAGAGTCCCCATAGTTTTTATTAATCCTAATGATGTTCAAACATTCTCATATTCAGAGCTTTTAACTGAGCCATAATGCCAAAAATACCCCCCAAACCCATAATAGTACAGAAATAAATATTCACACTACAAAAGATGGCATTAGGCATAGCAAACATATATTCATCCAATACAAGATTTAAGCAGGGAAAACATCAAACTCTGTAGCTACAAATCCAACAACTCCAGTTAGTGACAGGTCCCCCACTTCCAATAATTCTAACCAGCAACAAGTCTCTGGAGTTCAATTTTGCCCCTCCAGCTAGGCTACTACAGTCCTAGAAAACTTCATTCAGGGCTGGCAGCTTTCCATAGCAGCATCTCCAGGTTCCAGCATCTCTAATGGGTCTCCACTACAAGCCAGGGTTCATTCTTATGGCTCCATCAGATCTCTATGCAGGCATCTAGCAAACCTACTTCACACTGCCCATGGCCATTTCCAAAACACAAGGCCATTTTGCATATTCAATGACCCTCTCATTCCTGCATTTCTTATACTCCACAATACCAAGTAGGGTGCCAATTTGTTAATCCAGGGGGGAATAACAGACTTTGAAGAACAGGCCACACCTTGAGTACTCAGGCCCCTTCAAAAGAGTCTACATTCTTTCCGTGGTTCCAACCCAGGTCACCTGGTTCAATCTCAATGGTTGTAATCTCGCAATTGTAGCTGAATAGGCAGCAGTTTCACCCTAAAAATTTATTTTTTCTGTGCCATATCCTTCTTCTCACATCAGTCCATTTCTATGCAATGTGACCCTGCACAACTTCTCAGTACTCGGGCATAACAGCAAGCCTCTTACACAATCTTCTTCTAGCCCAGTCAATGCAAAACTCTCACTCTCACAAGGCAAACCTCACAGTCCATATTTCTTACTGCATTCAGGTTTTTCAACTCTGTCCATCAAGCTGTACTTAACAGAACTTCAAGGTATCTCTTAGGCCAAGGTTTCAAATCCTTCCACATTCCTCTTGAAAATCAACTCCAAAAGGCCAAAGCCACAGTCAGGTGTTTAGCAGCAATGCCACTTTTAGTACCAACATTACTGTTGCAGGTTCATACTGCTGGCAAAAATCACCAGATCAAAAGAAGACTTGGGGAACAAAAGGGTTTATTTTGGCTTACAGACTTGAAGGGATGCTCCACAATGGCAGGGAAAATGATGGCATGAGCAGAAAGGGTGGGCATCACCCCTGGCCAACATAATGTGGGCAATAGCAACAGGAGAGTATGCCAAACGCTGGCATGGGGAAATTACCTGTAACACCTATAAACATGCCCCCAACAAACACCACTCCCAGGAGGCCTTAATTTCCAATTGCCATCAGCTGGGGAGACCGGACCAGCATTCAGAATACCTATTTTTATGGGAGACACCTGCATCAAACTACCAAAACATACATGTTCAGGCACTTCTTAACAATAAGAAGGGATTTGTTATCAGTAAACCTATATGTTTGGCTTTCTAAATACCAGCTTTGCTAGAAAATTATTGTCCTTTATTGTTATTCCCTCTAAAAGTAATCTGTTATCATTTCCAACCATCCAATGAATCAAGTGTCTCTTTATCATAGTGTTCCTGAGGGAAACTAAGGGCAATACAAAGAATGTACCAAACATCTGAGGCCTATATTTTTCAGGAAGCATTACTTCTGCTTCTTGGGGTATCAGAAACACATTTCATAGCTGTAAATTAAAAGCAAAGAACCACACAACAAAATATACCTCCAGTCTATATGAAACTAACAGGAAATGGTTTTATTAGAAGCAATACTTGGAGTTATTGTACAATGAAGACCAGTGTAAGAATGAATGCACTGAACTTAACTTCAAGAGTTGATATGCTAGGAGTAAAAAGGCATTTTTCTTTTTTCAAGATAGGACAGCTAAAGACACAGAGGAATTGGGAAGACAAGCATGCTTCCATGATGATCCTGATAATCAGCAACAGGGTGTAGGACACAGACCCTGGGGATACTCAACACCTACAAAATCAGAGATACAGAGGCTGCTAAGAGCTCATCACTGAAGTAGAATTAAAACTCCCCCACCATGGATCAGGGGATTTTGCTGAAGAGAGGGCCTAAAGATTATAAGAGCCACAGGTTGAGACATCATGCTCAGAAGCATCCTCCCCTCCCCCTGGGAAAAAAAAAAAAAAAAAAAAAAACAACTAACGGCTATTCCCACAACACATAAACTACAACTTCAGGGAATATCTGCAACCCCAATAAAGAATGTCCCCAACAAAATGGGGGCAGAAATGAAGGAAAAAAGGGCACTAACTCATGGTGTAGCTATACAAAATTTGTTGATAATAATAATAATGATGATGATGTTGATGATTATGATGTTAACTGTGAAGGTTTACAAAAGGAAGGCAGGTTAATACAGTTATAACTGAACAAATCAAATGCACTAAACATTGATGTTTTCATTTTTGTCTTTTTAAACAGTATGAAAGAATCAGGAGTAGGCCATAAGCAATGGAGAGGTCTCCCATCAGCATCTTGTAAGCAGTGCCCAATGGTCTCCACCAATTCTGTCTGTGGTTCAGATGGTCATTCCTATTCTTCGCAGGTAAAGACAAGAGCAATGCATGTTTACTAGTGGCTACAACCACTATTTGTTCTATGTATCCTCCAGGTAATTTATTCACCTTGAAAAATGACATGAATAATCCCACTAGCTAAGAATGCATACACACACATACATACATACATACATGCATGCATGCATGCATGCATGCATGCATATGTACTTACATACACACACAGAGATTCCGCCTATGTCAGAATTTTACTTGTACATGGATGTGTGATGTGTACATATGACTATATATTCATATGCACATGTGGGTACATTTGCAATTGTGTGTGTGTCCCAGAGGTTGACATTGGGTGTCTATTGCAGCAAGATCTTTTATGAAAGCACCAAGTTTACCAATTCAGTTATTCTAACTAGCCAGCCTGCCCTGGGAATCAACTGTTTCCATCTCCCAAATACTGGAATTTGAGAGGGTCATTATACTCCCTCAACATTTTGTGGATTCTGAATTTTATTCACTGAACTCTTACCTCAGTCCTCACATAGAATTTTTAAAACATGATAATTCAATTTATGAGAGTGACAGAGAGAGAAATAGGCAGAGAGAGAGAGGGAGAATGGGTGCACCAGGGCCTCCAGCCACTGCTAATGAACTCCAGACACATGTGCCCCCTTGTGCATCTGCCTAACGTGGGTCCTGGGGAAATCGAGTCTTGAACCGGGGTCCTTAGGCTTCACAGGCAAGCCCTTAACCACTAAGCCATCTCTCCAGCCCAAGCCATTAAATATTAAAATGAGTATTTCCTTATCCCTTCTATAGAGGAAGCCAGAAAGAGCAGTAATGCTCATTATTGTTACACTAGTATTGTTTGTCACTGTATTACTGTAAAATATCTTATGGTACTTTTAATTATCTCATTCAAGCTTCTAAAGATCCATTTTAACATATGGGAACACTGAGGTTCAGAAGGGCATGGCACTGTGACAAGTTAAGTTAGCATTAAAGTAATAATTCAGTGTCATTTCAAACAACACATCTTCACTTCCAGATGAACTTCCAAGCCAGGCACAGTTATGGAGAAAGGAATATTTATTGAAGCTTACAGATCCTGGAGAAGTTCCATAATGGTAGAATAAACTGGCCTGCTTTTACAGGTCCAAGCAGAGAGGGAGAAGCACAAGCCAAAAGCCAAAAGCCTCACAGCACAGCACACTTCAGGAACTCCAGCTAGCACACTTTGCATACCTTTAGATAGAAATCTCAAACTTACCACCACACCTTAACATCCACCCAGTGACACTGCCCCCAGCCAGGTGCTGCAGATGCAAACTACAAACAATAAAGAACTGAATATATTGGGGGCCATCTATTCAAACTACCACACCTCAGTTCTCACCATATTTTGCCTACTATGAAATTAATTACAATATATGCCATTGTCATTATGAGCATTTTGACTTTGTGGAGGTCTACTTAAAAAGTATATTTTGTCCAAGTGTTTTCTCACAGTTTCCCCCTGTTTTTTGCCATTAAAAATCTTAGTGAAATTACTAGAATGATAAAAATTGTAGGATGGGGCTGGAGAGATGGCTTAGTGGTTAAGCACTTGCCTGTAAAGCCTAAGGACCCCGGTTCGAGGCTCGGTTCCCCAGGTCCCACCTTAGCCAGATGCACAAGGGGGCACACGTGTCTGGAGTTCGTTTGCAGAGGCTGAAAGGCCTGGTGCGCCCATTCTCTCTCTCTCCCTCTATCTGTCTTTCTCTCTGTGTCTGTCGCTCTCAAATAAATAATTTTTTTTTTAAAAAAGTTTTTTTTAAAAAAATTGTAGGATGATAAAGTTTGGTGTAGGTGACGGCCATAAACATATAAGTGGTATATATACTGTGTCCAAAGTAAACTTAAGGGCTGGAGAGATGGCTTAGCGGTTAAGCACTTGCCTGTGAAGCCTAAGGACCCCGGTTCGAGGCTCGGTTCCCCAGGTGCCACGTTAGCGAGATGCACAAGGGGGCGCATGCGTCTGGAATTCGTTTGCAGAGGCTGGAAGCCCTGGCGCGCCCATTCTCTCTCTCTCTCCCTCTGTCTTTCTCTCTGTGTCTGTCGCTCTCAAATAAATAAATAAATAATAAAAACAAAACAAAACAAAGTAATCTTAAGAAGCTGCCATGCATCTATCTTTATTTATACTTATATTAGGGGACCTATCAACCTAATTTTGACCACAATGAATTTATTGTGGTAGAGGCTTCAGGTTTATAAGTTTGGAAAATTAATATTAGCACTAGGGTGAATCAATCTATCTAATATCATTCCGCAAACAATAAATGATTTGCAAATCACAATGCAAGCTTATTAAGTTATCAGATGGGGAACAGAATACCCAAACTGATAGCTAGAGATACTTGGAAAGCAAATCAATCCTAATGTTCATGGTTGAAGGGAGTTAAAGTCTTGGAATATTTTTCTAGCACTCTGTTTAGATATACCTATGCATTTATAACATTAGAATTACCATACACATGGCGTTAATGCTGATGTGCTTGTTTCCAGCATATGCTTTTCCTTGGAACTGGTTTCTGGTAGTCCAAGCCTATGTGTATGGGTTTTCTTTAAGATGTACCTTTGGATGATGTTCCTTCCTTGCCGAAACTGGTTTACAGGATATCAAATAACTGTCAAATTATTTCTTCAGGCTTAAGACTACAATGGAACCGTTGCTTGGTAATGTTGTGGTTATTAAGTAGTTAAAGCACAGTGTTTACATACCCACCTATCACCACTAGAGGACTGAGTGTGCGTTTTGATCCTATGGGATATCCCATTGCTCTCCTCATGCATGGGGTACACGTGAAGCCTTTGCAGACAAAACACAGAGTCTCTAATATTGACAATGAAACTAATCTTCAATATAATCCACATTAAAATGACAGTTTTAATTTCACCTATAGGATACCCCTTTTAATAAATCGTTCACTTATATAAGTAAATAGAAAATGAATGAGTCTAATGAATATTGTGCTTAGCAATCCTACACTGCCCTCAGTATTTCTAAAGATTCTAATTTAAGTGGTGACTCCCCACTTTGAATAGTCCATGTTCATCTTAAATGTTAGCAGCAAGGACAATGATACTGAATCATATGAAGCAAAGTAAATCAGATGGAAATCATGTCATGTTAGAACTTAACTCCAAGTCTTTATACTTATTAATGCTTCTAAAAATTTTGATGAAACTGAAATTGAGAATGTTTTGTTATGTGAAGCAGTATTGCTCTTGGTTGTTTATGTGCTAGGCCCAAATCCAAGATCATAGAGGGAAAGACTTGTTTCCTAGATTGTGTTGTTTTCCCAACACCCCAAAAATAGGTCAGTGAAGGGATCCTAGGCCTTTCTTCTGTCTCTTGATTGAGCTTTGTCAGTAGAGGTGAGCACTGTTGTGTCACATCTTGAACAATATTTGGGTAACATCCCAGCATGGTTCTTATTATGCTTTTTGTTGTTGGCCACCATGTTATTTGTAAATTATTACTAGCTTAATTTATGGAAAAGAAATTATCAGTGCTATTCCCATCACAATACTTAAGTGGTGGTGAGCCATTATAAACTATAGCAGAGGCATAATCCAGAACACAGAAGAGAGTCTTAAAAGGCATATAAAGGGTGAGAGAGATGTCTCAGTGATAAGGGCACTTGCCTACAAAACCAAACAACTGAGGTTTGATTCCCCATGCCCACATAAAACCAGATGCACAAAGTGGCATATGCATCTGGAGTTTATTTGCACTGGCTAGAGGCCCTGGTATACCCATTCACTCTCTCTTTGTATCTCTCTCTATTTTGCTCTCTTGTCTTTTCTGTGTATAAATAAATAAAATATTTTTATAAAAGAATATCACAGCCTTTGTGGTTTTCATAAGTATTCTTATAACATCGCCTATGTATTTCCTAATTAAGAAAAACAATTGACATTTTAATGTAGCTTTTCTAAAACATTCCCATGATTTGTATCTTTTAAATCCAGCAATGCCAGAAACAAACAAACAAAAAAAACATCAAAATACAGCTCAGTTCAAGCTTATTTGAAAGGTAATCATTCTTGAAATTGACACAATAGAGGAAGGTCTTTGTTTCTTTACTTCAGGCAATGGAGATTTTGATTGTATTGTCAAGCTTCAGTAAGAAACTAGGAATTGTTCCCCAGTATAGCATCTATATCAGACTATGGCTATATCTGTCATTTTATGTAAATCATGCATTACATTGGCTATGGGAACAAATCAATAAATAATATGAATGTTTTATAGCTGAGCAGGTTTTCCATAATATGAATTCCCAAAAGACAGCTTTTTTTTTTTTAATAGTAAGTAGTTATGCAATGCTTGGTCCTTGAACTAAGCAAGGATGAATTCTCTCTAAAAAAAAAAAAAAATGCTTAAATTGTGTGTATGTGTTCTTTTGTGTGTGTGTGTGTGTGTGTGTGTGTGTGTGTGTGTGTGTATTCTTTGAGAGAAGGCAACTAGAAAGTGTATCTATCCTATGCTACAGTTCTCAGTTCTAGCAACTGAGAAACTTCTGAAATAGCTTGGGTATGAGACCCTGTGTATAGAAATTTAAAAGCTCAGTAGTGTATTTTATGGGTAGCTATAGTTGAATTCCTTAATAGCATTGCCTTTGAATTCTTAAGTAGATGTGCAAATAGATGTATATACTAGAAAAATAGCATTGGCATCAAAGAAGCAATTATTTTATGTTGCAGAATGCAATATGTTACTTTGAATTTCAATATTCTGCTTATGTATTTAATTTTCTGGGCCATGTTTTTATACCTGAAACCCATTGTTACTTTTACTTTATTGTGACTAATTCTCTTAACTGGTTGTGGACTTTCAAAGGTGGATCATTTTTTGTGTTTTAAGTGTTGTTTTAAATTTTAATTTTTTATTAATTGGTTTTGTATTCAGCAAATACAGTGAGTTTGGTACCATTATTAGGCTCATCTGTGACCTACCCCCTTCCCTCCTTGTTGAGGTATATGGGTCATGCATTGTGTGTTGTGTTCCATGCCTACTATATTTAGTGTTTTGCTCTACCTTCCTTCCTATGAGCAGTTTGGGCAGAGATGGTTTTATACGAGAAACAGCAGTCAGAAACAGATGCACACTATTTCTATTGTTGCTGCTTATCATATTGTGCTCAGCTGACTTTTACCTCAGCTTGATCAAGATTACAACCACATATTTCCATGATTATTTATTATAATAGCATCTTATTTAAGCACTAACCATTAAATTTTATCCAGAAATCTCAGATAGATATCAGAAGACATCTAATCACTGATATGTCATATGCCATAAAACCAACCTCTCTTAGAAAGAGAGATCCAATTGTGAAAAACAAAATGCTTTGCTTGCCTTATTTTGACTTATTTTGACACTCTATGCTTAACTTCTGGGATCATTATTTGAATTACAAATATAGATAGCTACCAGGAGCAATATGACTTCCTAAAATTGCTGTTTATAATGAAGTAAGAAGCTAAAGGACCCATTCAAAGCAGCCTAAATGGTAAATTATTATTCACATTTTATAAAATTCTATCTTGAGATTTTAAGCATGATATCATACACATTTGTTAATTTATAAATTAATGTTTTAGTGTAGCTCATTTGAGATGAGCCCCTTATATTTTCTGGTTGTTTTCACAGAAATCTCGCCTTGAATTTCACAATGATGTTTAATCATTTTTTATAACAAATTCCCATTTTAAATCTAATCATCTTTTATGAATTTTCAGTATCTTTACCTTATTACTCTAATTAGGTCTACTGTAGCATTTTGTGGATCTGCTTACCTGTGTCTCAACTTACAAGGAAGCTTTATTATTTTCACCACTAGGTGCCAAGGTACTTATTAGTTATGTATGTAAGAAAATGAAACCACTACCAGAGCTCAGCACAATATTAACCAGGTTGTTTTTTTGCTTTGTTTTGTTTTTGCCATCACAGAGTAGAATAATGCCATCATATAACTACTGTTATAAATAAATACTATCACATAAAGTCACTTTTGGAATTTTCATGGTGTTTTATTTCTATCATTATGTATAGTTTGTCATTTAATGAAATACCTTATACTTTATAGTACATCATAAAATTTATAAGAATACAATTATTCTAAAAATGTTAAATTTATTTGATATCACATTAGTAATCAATGTATTAGGCACACACTTGTTATCACAGTAGAATTTTTAGTAGGTAGCATTACAATTATTTACTAAAATGTTGAGCAATAATATTAGGTAATAACATAGCTATTTTTTCTACTAACAATATTTTGGTGTGTATATGTATAGTGTGTATATGCATGTGAGCAGATGTGTGTACCCCATGTGAACACATGCAAAGAGAAGGAGTAGGGCATTAGATGGCTTTCTCTTTTACTCTTCTATCTTTTTTTTTTTTTAATTTAATTTATTAGTTTTCATTTCAGTGAATACAGGCAGTTTGGTACCATTATTTAGGCTCATCTGTGATCTACCCCTCCCATTAGACCCTCCTTGTTAATGAAAATGGGTCGTGCATTGTGGAGATAGCCCCCAGTTATTAGTATGATAAATGTCTCTGCAAATCATGACCCAACATGTAACTCTGACATTCTTTCCGCCCCCTCTTCCGCAAGATTTCCCTGAGCCATGTTGGGTTCATTTTTGGTCTGCTTCAGTGCTGAGGTGTTGGGGGCCTCTGAGGCTTTGGCTCTCTGATTTGGTAGGAGTTGATTTTTCTCTCCGTTGATCTCCTTCCCCTTTGTGCTGGTTACTCTTCTATCTTACTTCTTTAAGACAACATCTCGCTAAACTTGGAGCTCACTATTTTTCAGTTAACTAGCTGAGTAGTGAATCTGTTGGGTTCTTCCTGTCTGTATTGCAATCAACATGGGGTTTATGGTCATGTGTTGCCATGCAAAGCTTGTTATATGGGTATTATTAACCATTGCATCATCTCCTCCGTACTACTAATAAAATATTATTCATTTTTTGAGGTAGGATCTCATTGTAGCCCAGGCTGACCTAAAATTCACTATGTAGTCACAGGCTGGCCTTGAATTCATGGTGATCCTCCTAACTCTGCCTTCCTTGTGCTGTAGTTAAAGGTATCAGAACTAATTTAATATTTAAAACAAAATTATGTGACATATTCATTAGTGATCCCCAACCTCTGTATGAAAAGAAAGAAGTCTATAACCTGAAGTAAACCAGAAACCTCAAACTGGAACTCTGCCCAGACTTCATAGAGTTAATCACTGTGCTATACATAGTAAAAGAAAAAAAAAAAAAGAAGAAGAAGAAGCCAACATGATTGAGAGTGAGGCATTTTCTATGTGTGGATTTTATATGAATAATCTCTCTTTCACCATCCAATATTCATCTTTTTGTCAGAAAAAAAGAACCACAATAATGTGAAGCAATATGGCAGATTTGAAGGTGCTGCCTATCATCCAGCACATAAAAACTAATAAATTCTCTATATAGATAGGTTTTCCAGTGTATAAAGATAAATGCAGCATATGAAATTCTTACTTTGCTAGTGTTATTCTAGCTGGTGTATTCTTAAATTTTCTAGGGGCCTTAAAGACTAATGTACTGTTAGTCTTTGTAAAATCTCATTTATTTTGTCAAAGACACAAACTCATGAAAAATGATGTTAAAATATACAAATGTCCTAATAAAAGCTGTAAGTTAAATTGTTAATACAAAATTCAAATATATATATATATATGTATGTATATATATATTTAAATATATGTGTTTGAAATATATATATAATTGAAATATATATATATAATTGAAATATATATATATAATTGAAATATATATATATAATTGAAATATATATATATAATTGAAATATATATATATAATTGAAATATATATATTTGAAATATATATAATAAATAATATATAAATAATAAATATATATATTGAATTAATTTATTACACATAGAATTGCTATGGCTTGGGAGATAATTCATTTGGTCATGTGCTTGCTGTGCAAGCAAAAGTACTTGAGTTCTATTTCCTCAACATACATTAGAAATGGAGAAGAAAGCTTGGTGTGGTGGCACACACCTTTAATCCCAGCACTCAGGAAGCAGTGGTATGAGAATTGCCATGATTTTGAGGCTATTGTACTATGCTTTCTGTTCATTTATACTCATTAAACAAACAACTATAGATAACTATCACTGTTATAAAAAAAAACTCATCAACTATGCTTTTCACATAAGTCATGACTTAAGCACTCTCAATACTCAGGGTCTTAATTAGAAAGGCCTTAATCATGTCTTTCTCTACATTTTCTGCTTTTTTGTGTGGAGGAGGGTTGAGGTACAGTCTCACTCTAGCTCAGGCTGACCTGGAATTCATGATGTAGTCTCAGGGTGGCCTCAAACTCATGACAATCCTCCTACCTTTTTTATTAGTTATGGACATATTGAGTAGGTAAACAACACATATTGGTACCATCCTTTACCTCCTCCCTGCCCCTTTTCTAAAGAGGCCTTCCTCATTGGGCATGAAGGGCAACCCCATGGGGATTGTGGGTCATGCATTATGGTGGGTGATGCAATGTCATTGTTTAAAATGTCCCAACTTATGGTTTAACAACCTCACCACTCCCTCTTTCACAAAATTTCCTGAGCTATACTGTGAGCATTTCATGTCTACTCTAGTGATGGGCACTTAGGAGCCTCTGGATCTCTGGTTTGGTCGGGGTTAATTGTCCTCAGTATGTATATTTATAACCTTTGTCCTGATATCAGATTCACTAAGAAAGCAATACTCTTACTCATTTCTCCAATTCTTCTGTGGTTTCAGCTGAAGCCAGGATAGAGTGCACTGGTTTGTTTATCACTTCAGGTCCAACTCCTATCTGAAAAGGAGAAGCAGATTCTCCAACTTAAAATGAATCAGCATTGGTTAAATTGGATAACCATTATTAACTGAGAGAGAATTAACAGGGTGTAGACCCTCGTATAGCCTAAGGTTAGTGGGAGTTTGATAATGGAAAGCAGAATCATTACCTGAATATGATTATGACTTGTTTTCCAGTCCCAGATATGGTTTCCTTTCCTCTGACTGGTCCTGTTTGCCAAAACAAGAGCATTTGGTCACACACCATGGCCGTGTGCCACTATTGAACTTGTGTGCACATCATGTCAGGTTGTTTTCTACTGAGTCGCTTAGACTTTGAGTTGTTTGGACAGATGTTGGCCACTTTTCCCCAATGGCTCATATAGTGCATTCCAGAAGTAGATGGGCTAATTGTGTGGTGACTGGATCTCCTCCAGATTCCAACCTTGTCTCTCTGTGGTCTCTGTTTACAGTGTGTGGTGTCTTCAGCAGTAGGGTCTTATCATTAACCTTTGGGGGTTAATCAGTGCTGTGACAGAAGTCTGTCTTGTTTGTTTTGGGAGATCTAGTAGTTCTCTCTGAGCAGCTCATTGTAGATGTAGACCACATCCTGATACAGGGATTTAGGGGCCAACAGTGAGGGAAAAGAAAAAAGAAAAAGACAGAGAAGAAAGAAAAAATAGGAGAAATTTGAGGATAGGTTTCATTTCAACCCCTCCAGGGTCCTTTGATTCAAATGCTCCCCTAAGGTCCTCTTGACGGTTCCATCTTTTAGTCTGATTTCCAGGATGTAGGATTCTATGGTACCAGTTCAATTTGGGTTCAGTTTTTTTTGTACCCCCCCCACACACCCTTTCCCTTCCCCCAAGCGCTACTCTCCCTATTGTCCAAGCCTCAAGATACTATTCACTATATCACCAATTCAGTCTTCTCCAGGTTACCAACTGAAGAAGAGTGACATCATGGGATTCTGTGATTGTATGAGTTCACTTAGAATGATCTCTTCCAAGTTTGACCACTTTTCTACAAATTTCAATTTTATTTTGTCTTACTGCTCAGTAGAATTTTGTTGTCTAGATATACCACATCTTCTTTATCCATTCATCCAATGATGGGCACCTGGGTTGATTTCAGTTTTTAGCTATTATGAATTGAGCAGCTATAAATATGGTTGAGCAACTATATCTGAACAGTGATGTGGAAGTTTTATGGTAAATGCCCAGGTAAGGGAATAATAAGGTCTGTTGGTAACTTTTCATTTTGTGAAGTAGAGGTTTTAGAAGTATACCCTAATGATTCTTCCAATTTCATTGATGTCTGTTGTGATATCTCCTTTTTCATTTTTGATTTTGTTAATTTGAGACTTCTCTTTTTTCCCTTGATCAATTTGATCAGAGGTTTGTCAATGTTTTTTTTCAAAGAACTAGCTCTTCATTTCATCTTTATTAGTTTCCAATTCATTAATTTCTGCTCTAATCTTGATTATTTCTTTCCATCTGGAGCTGTTTTAGTATGATTCTTCTTGTTTTTACAGTGCTTTAAGGTGAATAGTCAGGTTCTTGATTTGAGATCTCTCTGTCTTTGTAATGAAGGCTTTTAGAACTATGAATTTTCCCCTTATGAATGCTTTCACTGTGTCCTATAAGTTTTATCATTCAATTGTAGGAATTTTACAATTTCTTTTTGATGTCTTTAATGACCCATTCGTTGTTTTAAAATGCATTGTTTAGTCTCCAAGAGCTGGTGGAGTTCTTGATGTGTCTCTTGTTGTTAATTTCTAGCTTTAAAGCATGGTGATCTGGCATGATGAAAGAAGTTACTTCTATTTTCCTGACCTTATGTAGGCATGCTTTATGGCCTAATATATGGTCAATTATGGAGAAGGTTATGTGTATTCTGTAGAGTTGAAATGGAAAGTTCTGTAGATATACCTTAGTTGTAGTTGATCTATGATGTTGTTGAGCACTGTTATTTCCCTGTTGGTTTTCTGCTTGGATGATCTGTCTATTGATGATAGTGGAGTTTCTGACTATTATAGTATTGTTTTTATTTGTTTTAATATCAAGTAGGTTTTCTTTGATAAATCATTGTGCTCCTATGTTTAGCACATATATATTTATGATTTTGATGTTTTCATTTTGGGAATGAGTTTCTTTTGATTTTTCTATGATCTCATTGGAGGCTTCCATTATATGACTAAGCATTGTTGGTGGAAATTTGTTTTCTGACTTTCACTGGCTTTTTTTCATTGTTGTCTACCCATTTTAGGAAGACTCTTTATTTTATTGAGGAGGAAGCAAGTTTTTGTCCTTTGGCCCAGACACCGTTTGACTCAGGTGGACAGGGATGTTTTTACCCAATGGCCAGTCAGGATACCAAATGAAAAGACCTGATTCTGCAGCTCACACAGGGACCAGGTCTCCACAAATAAGGCACAGTGAGACCTACCAGGATCAGGAGATTGGGAGGAGCAAGGGAACAAGTGTCTCACCTACTTCATGCTGCACCCTCCAGCACACAGACCAGTGCATGGAACCTCATGCATGGAGGTTGCAGGAGCCTGGAAACAGGGGTCTGGCCTACCCATTCTAGACTGCTGTGCCTGTCCACACACTGTCCTCACAAGGAACTCATTTCATTTTTAGAGTAACCTTTTCTCACTATCATTTTATCACATTATGTAAATTTTAATGATGAAAATGAAAGTGGCAATGCTACATTATATTGTTTACTAACAAATGAAATTTTTGTTAAAATTTATGAGAAATTTTGCAAATACTATGATTTCTCATAAATTATTTTCTTAGCATTTATGTACAAATAAACAATTATTTTCTTTATTTTTATCAAGTAGAAATGTGTATGGATACATCTTAAGTTGGCACCATCACTTCCTTCCTGCCTGACCCCACTCCACTGAGGGCCCTTCTCAGTGGGATTTCTGGTATTTCCCCTAGGTTTGTGGGCTATGAGATGTGACAATATCCATCAGTCATTGTAGCTAGGGATGCCCTTGGATATTGCCTTCCTCTCTGTGGCTCTTACATTCTTTCCACCCCCTCTTCTGCAAAATTCCTTCAGCTGTGGTAGCTGTGTTTTAACTCTTATTTAGTGTTGTGCTCTCAGCATGTTCTGCATTTCTGTTTTTGTTCATTTTGAGTATCCTCAGTGTCAGTCTACATGACCCTGTTGCTGATTACCAGGCTCACTATTGAAGCAGCACTCTTGCTCATCTGGCCAATTAGCTGTGGTTTCACCTGGGCCCTAGCTGATGTGTGAGGGGTGGTTCCTCTCATTTTAGCTGCCTTCTGGAGAAAAAAAAAAGAAAAAAAAAGATTCTCCGAAGGAGACTGAGGTCAGAATAGGTCAATGGGATAAGCATTATTAAGTAAGAGATTTTGGTGGGTGAGGCCTCTCTTTTGGCTAGTGGGAGCTTCTTGTTGGAGTTCATGGTTTTGGTCTCCAAAGGATTCTGACTCTGTTATAAGTTCTAGCTAAGGATTACTTTCCAGTGAATGGATAACTTAGCCAATCAGAGAACCATTGGTTACCAATCTGGGCTGGGTGCCATCTTG
This sequence comes from Jaculus jaculus, assembly GCF_020740685.1. Classification (NCBI taxonomy): domain Eukaryota; kingdom Metazoa; phylum Chordata; class Mammalia; order Rodentia; family Dipodidae; genus Jaculus; species Jaculus jaculus. The sequence continues at coordinate 184,886,123 of NC_059102.1, read as the reverse complement.
TCAGGCTGGTTGCTTTTGTATAGCAGTGTCCTCTGTTAACACATAAGGTTGTTATTCATTTTTCCCTAAGCAGCTCATTTACACCATCTACCACAATATGGGCAGATTATCTGAGGACTGGCTTCCTTCCAGACTCTAGCCAGATATTTCAGTGTTCTCTGTCACAGTATGTGGGTGTCCTCATCAAATGTTTTAGGGTTAGGCTTCATCCCACCTTCTCCAGGGCTCTTCTTGCCTGACAATTTTTGTTGAGGGTTGTTATTAAGTCTGCTATCCAGGAGAAAGGTTTTTATGGAACAAATTCATTTTGGATTTAATTTCATGAGAATTTCCCCACCCTCCTATCCCCCCCTTCTCTAACCAACTTCCATACCTATTATCTGACACAGAGTTGCCTCTCAGGTATGCCTACAACTCAAAATGTTAAAAGTTAGGAACTGCAGATGAGGGAGAACATGCAGTGTTTGTCTTTCCATGCTTGTGTGAGTTCACTTAATATGATCTGTTTCAAGTCCATCCCTTTTCTACAGATTCTACTGCAATATTTTCTCTTACTCCTAGACAGAATTCCATTGTGTATATGTACCACAGCTTTGGTAGTGTGGTATTTATTCAGGTATGATCCAGACTTTCATTTTGTTTATGCTTAAAAATATTTCTAAAACAAGCTGTGTTTAAATAGTATATCAATATGAAATGGGCATCGTTTAAAGGGAAACACTTTCTGAATAGTAAAATCTGTTTTGATACATACTTAATGGTGACTTATTGTTTTGTTGTCCATAAATCACTAAAATTGTTGTTAAACATGTCATAAAATATACCATGAGTTAAAATTTTCATATGATCCAGTCCAAAATGCACTACAATAAGGTGAGAGAACTTAAGATAAATCATGTCAAATTTGAAGCTTCAGAGTTCCATAAAACTAATTGTACACTAAATAAAGTATTTATATCCATTTATCAATTTATTTCTTGTTTAGATTAAATTTAGGGCATTTTAAATTACACTTTTAATTATCAAAATATTTGATTCGTTTTCAAAGGTTAGTTCCTCTAAATGGGCCAATGTTCAACAGAAAATAAGTCCAACACCATTAATATTTTTTTTTGTGTTCATTTGTTTCCAGGGTACTTAAGAATTTTTCTGTTCAACTAGAGTTATCAAACAAGGAAAAACAAAATGTTGCAGAGATGTGAATAATTGTGTTAGTCGTTGGATGCATTCAGCACTTCGTGATATTAGCTGAGGCCGAATTGAATTAGTCACTGGTGCATTTGCTGATGCGAGCCAGAAAGTCTACACTATTTAATTTTAAAATAATTTTCTCTAAGTAAATTATGGGTAGCCTCTAAAAATCATATTATGCAAACATTAGCAAGATCTATTTCTTTTAGGGTAGCGAGATAGTCACAAAAACTGGGAATATGGAGCAGGTTTAGAATTTTTAATAGTGTCATATGAGTAGCTATAAAGCTTGATAGTAACAAAGGAACTAAAGGTATCCGGGCTTATGTTTCTATAAAGTCTGATATTTCTGAAGAAAATGAGGACAGATTAAGGGAAAACTGAACTAATTAATAAAGTACTCATGTCCCATAATATGTTATTTTATTCATTTTATTTTATTTTGGTTCTATCCTTCATTTAATATTTATTGAAGGCTTAGTTGGTGACAGTTACTAGGCTTCATAAAAAAATGATGACTGAGATAGCTATTATTATTCAAGTTATTATGTGGAAAATTTAGATAAGGATATTTGGGAAAATTACATCCAATGTCACCTTTAATGAATAATACCTGTCAGAATTGACTTCAGAAATCTCATTGAACTTGAACCTCTAAGAATTCAAATTCAGAAATTTTCTCTATCTTTCTTTTTAAGGTATATTATCAAATTATAACTTTACTGTGGTCACTGTGAAGTTTCTAAGTCCACACCCAACAGTGCACTGAAGAGGTATTCTAGTCAGTTCTAGTCACATTCTAGTCAGTTTTTCTTTCCAACTCAATAAAACAAGTTATAAAATCTCAATTTTTAGAGACAATTGTATATTACAATGTCATATCAGTACCTCACATTTGTTCCAATGAGAGAACAAAGTGAGGATCTTGTGAAAAATAATTTGTATATGAAGGTAAAAGAACTATTATATGCATGCATATTTGCCTGTGTTACATATGAAATTGAGGTATATGCATTATATCATTATAAGTATATGCAGATAATATACATAAATATACATCTTTGGCATGTATTATAAGTTTTGAGTCTATTTTAATATTTATTTATTTATTTATTTATTTATTTATTTATTTATTTATTTGAGAGAGAGAGAGAGAATGGGCAAGCCAGGGCCACCAGCCACTGCACTTCAGATGCATGTGCCCCTTCTGCATTACTTGGGTCCAGGAGAGTTGAACTGGGATCCTTTGGATTTGGAGGCAAATGCCTTAACCATTAAGCCATCCCTCCAGCCCCTGCTTTAATACTTCTGTGTGTATGAGTGGATGTATGTGAGTGTGGGAACATGCATTGCCATGAAGTATGTATAGGTCAGAGGACAACAGGCATTGATCCTTGCCTTATACCTTGTTTAAAATGGGGTCTCTTATTTCATTGTTCACTACTGCTTTCATCAGGCAGGCTGACTCACAAACATCCCAGACATTTGCTTTCCTCATTCATCTAGGAACACTGGAATTATAAATGCTGACTACAACTTCTATTTTGTTTATGGACTCTGGAGATCTGAACTCAGGAACTTAGTATTTCCTGGCAAATGTTTCATTTGTTTTGCCAAATCCTTAGCCCTCAAATATGTATTTTTCAATCATTCTCTCTATGTTATAATAGGTTATTTAGTGGAATACACATATGACTGCATAATGACTTTATAACCTTTGGGTCCAAAATTTAAGAGATCAGTAAGATAGCTAAAAACATATATGCTCAAATAAGTGAAAAATAGCATATTTAAAGGAGTTCAAGATGTACTGCCAAACTGCATGGCATGCATCTGTATTAATTCCTTTAAGCTGAGTAAAAAAATATAATTTAAGAACTATTAGATTTCTCAATGGCTACATTCCTACTTCATTCAGGAATGAATAAATTATACATGTGTGTAAAATTTCCCCTTGGTAATAAATTTATATTAATTGAAGCACTTGCAAATAGTATGCTTAACATATCTACTTTTACTGACATAACTTAAAACATATGACATATATGTTCATATTTCTATCTTATGCAGTGCAAGCTAGAATATCAAGCATGTATCTTGGGAAAACAGATCTCTGTCAAATGTGAAGGACACTGTCCTTGTTTCTCAGAGAAGTCCAAAAGTGCAAGCAGAAGTGTTAAGAGAGGTAAGTGGCAAATATTTATTAAGAGCTTTATATTCATTTTACCATTTCAATATACTTTTCAATAAATGTAATCATGAAATATGCAATAAATCTTTTTTAATATCAATACCAAATAATAATTATAACATTAATGAGCGACTTATTGCTATTTAATCTTAAATAGTATAGGAATATTTTTTATATTTTATAGGTGTCATATTAAATGAAAGTTTAAGCTTTCTTTCATATTTGGCACTATATATAAAATTTCTGAAGCAATACCCACTAAAAATCATTGGATTTAAAATACATGACTTAAATCCATCATTTTTTGAGTAAGGTCACTGATGGTAACATTTTAATCAGATATGAATTGTCAATTATCTGTCAATTATTAAACTTTAAGTTATAATGTCAAGCCAAAGTGTGCTGTACAAGTGTGTTTCTATGATGTTATATAAATTGTCTTCCTAAATTATATGCCATTTTATTAAAATATCAAATAAAACAATATGCTATATTTACATATATAAGATTACTTCCCATAATTTACATAGTAGTATTTTCATATTCATACATAAAAATGTATGCATTGTTAAAAACTCTCAATGCTGCTAATTTTCACACAATTCTAGAGAAAAAGTGTATCTTACAGAGCAATATAATGAACATTTGTATATTTTGTAACTCATGCAATGCCCTTAGCATAGAGAATAATATTTTCCATTTTCCGGAAAAAAATTAAAAAATATATAAAACTAGAAAACTATGGAGTTAATGTGAATATTCTTTAACATAAAATATTTATGTTTAATATGGTATGTATGTTAGATTTTATTACTTGAACAAAGTACATTAGAGATAACTTTTAAGGTGGACTGGTTTATTAGGGCTCATGGCATCTGAGCCTGGAATAGCAGAGTGCATCATGGCCAAAATGCCATGGGGGAGGATGAACTCATAGTATCTAGGAAAGCAAGAGAGAGGGACAGGGGTCACAAATTCCAAATCAAGGGCTTATCCTTAAACTTCCTTCCACTATGCCTTAGCACTTGACCACTGAACCTCCTCCCATAGCACCACCAACTGTAGGAACACGTCTTCAATCCAGGACCCTGTAATGGGCCTTCAGAATTCATGCTATAGAACGTGGTATAGTTGATGGTCAGTCTGAGAATCTCATAATCAATATTTTATCACACACAGGTTCTATGAGTTTTAATTATGTCACTTAGTTGAGACTTTATGCAAATAAGTGAGTCTTAAGAAAAAAATTGGATAAAGTTAAGGAAGGAATTGACTATAATAAAGGAACTACCTTACTTTATTGCTCATAAATGACTTAATTGATTTCTAAATGAATTGTAGATGTTAAGTCATATACACAAGGATATTAACTGGTTGAAGGGGTTGGACAACCTTCTAGGAGCCCAGTTTTTAACCTCCCCTTTTGCTATCTCACATTATTGTAAGGTCAATTTTCAATGATGACTCCTTCAGTATTCTCCTCCTCTATCTCTCCAACAGCTTAAATTATGACTTTCATCATAATCTTTAATATATTAATCATTAACCTAAAGCTAAATGTAGTTTTCTTTCAATTGATGTTCTTTGTTATTTGTGGCTCTTTACATTTCCAAATAAGTACCGAAATGAAGAAACAATGGAGTACATGTAATGATAATCTGTACAGGCACACAGTAAATCCTACTGTATTTAATATCCACATCTTACAGTTTTCACAGAGGACAGTAAATATAGTTGAGAGGTAGCTGTGATAGAGGCTCTTATAAAATCACAACCCTTAAAGAATATTTCTGTTCAATAGTATTCCAGATTTATATGACACTGTGTTTGATATGATACCACTTCAGCTTATGCCCTCACACAGTGTGAGAGAAACTCAATATGTATTCACTATGGAGGGTAACACTTCTGAGAAGTCCCCTTGTGAATAAACAATAATTATTTTGTGTTATGTATATTTTCTGCATGGTATATCACTATGTCACGAAGGAAACTTTTCTTAAAATCCTATCATCAGGAGATCAATATCATTTGTGTCCAATTGTGTGTAGAAATAAAAGTGAGAAAAATTTAAACTTCTCCTACTCTGACAGATTGTCAAGGCAGAGTAAGTACAGGATTTTGCTAGCTACTGTGGAAAAAGCAGAACAGAAAATCTTGAATGTCATTTTTTCAGAGTGCCAAAGGCCAAGAGACTTGGGAAATGTAAAACTGAGTTCAGTATCATTTCTAATCTTCCAAGTGTCATTTATAGTTGGAGGATGTCTTATGTAGACTGTACAGTGCAAGAAATTTGATTTAATGTCATCACTGTTATAGAAGAAATGAAGAAATATCTTTCAATAAAATGTTTTTTAAATCTTTCTGACTTTCTACCTTTAGGTCATATTGATATCAGTGTGCTTTCACTTTGCTAATTGAAGAACAAATCTTTTACATGTGCCTGAACTACATTAAATCTAATAAAAAAAGATTTTCTTGTTACATTGATAAAATAAAGTTCTTCTCTATTCTCCTAAAGTGTTCCCTAAAGAATATGAATAAATTGGCCAAAGTGTATAAATTCAAGTATACAAGATAGATAAAAACTGATATTTGCAATCTTGTATTCCTGAATTCTGACTTAAAGTCGATAAACAAGCCTTCAGTAGTTAAATACTGTATATTTTTAATGACTTTCCTACTCCTTTTTCCCGTTTCCTTCATGTTAAGAAAGAATTTACAACCTATGGCACCACCAGAAGATGTATTTGTCACTCATATGGAAACGTATCATTTGAATGGCATAATCAACTCTACTCAAAGATTGTTAGCATTGAAGTTGATTTTAATGTGAATGGAAATTTTCATATGCCCAGAAATAAAACAGGAGATTTATTCTTTTAACCAGGGATTATAAACAGGATGTTGTCCACAAAATGCACAAAATGTTATGTGTTGTGGCAGACAACTTCAGGTTCTCTGAGATGAACTTTCAGACCAGGCACAGTTATGGAGGAAGGGATTTATTGAAGCTTACAGATTCAGGGAAGTTCCATAATTGCAGAAGAGGGTGGCCTGCCTTCACTGGTCCAACAAGAGAGAGAGAGAGAGGGAGAGAGAGAGAGAGAGAAGCACAAGTGTAAAAGCCAAAAACCACATAGCATAGCACACTTCAGGAACTCCAGCTAGCACACTTCACATATGTTTAGATTGAAATCTCAAACCCACTACCACACCTTAAGATCTGCTCAGTGACACTGCCTCTAGCCAAGTGGCTGTGGCTGCAGATGCAAATTACAAATGAATAAAGCACTAAATATATTGGGGGGCATCTATTCAAGCTACCACATGTGTATATATGAAATGTACTCTTAAATCTTATAAACTGTGCATAGCATCAAAGAGCAAGAACATGGGAAAATATTATATTCAAGAGTTATGTGATGTGGTTAATACCAACAAACTTAAATAAGTTACTGTATAGGTATAATAAATTATACAAATAACAGTGATTCATAATCACAGTAGTCATTAAACATATATGTATCCAAAGGATCCATATGAATGTTCATTTGACTGATTATGTCAGGAAGACAATATAGTTGACCTTTTCCTTTCTGTAAATTTAGATATTGTTCCATGAGTAATATATTTGTCTTTAAATTACATGTTGTTTCATATATATGGCCTCATAGAATTTTACAATTTTATTTCTTTTATTAAATAGTTTTGTATTCAGTAAATACCATCAGTTTGGTACCATTATTAGGCTCATCTGTGAGTACCCCCTCCCCTTGGCCCCTCTTTGTTGAGGTATATGGGTCATGCATTGTGGAGTCAGCCCACAGTTATGGGTAAGATAAATATCTCTGCATATGTGACCCAACATGTGGTTCTGACATTCTTTCTACCCCCTCTTTTGCAAAATTTCCCTGAGCCATGTTGGGTTCATTTTTAGTCTGCTTCAGTGATGAGGTGTTTGGGGACTCTGGGGCTCTGGCTCTCTGATTTGGTAGGAGTTTATTTTTCTCTGTGTTGGTCTCCTTCCCCCTTGTGTTGTATTCTGGTTCACCAGGAAAACAGCACCTTTGCTTGTTTCGCCAATTTTTCTTAGTTTCAGCTGGAGCCCTTTTGAAGTATGATGGGGTGGCTCTCTCCTTAGGATCTGCATCTATCTGAAAAATAGAAGCATATTTTCCAACAGAGAGTAAGTTACCACCAGGACAAATGAGATAACCCTTACTTTTCTTTCTAGAGAATTTAATAGGTGTAGACCCTCTTGTAGCCCATTATTGATGGTAGCTTGAAACTAGAGAGTGGGCTTATGTTTGGATATGGTTCTAACTTGTTTCCCAGCTCCAGCTATGGGTCTTGTACCACTGAGGGGATCAGTTAGCCAAATCAAGAGCAGTTGGTACACCCCCATGGCTGTGTGCCACTATTGCACTTGTGTGGGCATCACAACAGGTTATTTGCTGCTAAGTAGGCTAGACCATGAGTTGCTTCTACTGATATTGGTCATTTTCCCTCAGTCGCCCATGTAGCACCTTCTGGCAGTACATACGCTGACTGTCTGGGGACTGACTCTCTTCCAGCCTCCAGCCATGCCGTTCTATTTTACACGTCAACCACATAAGGTGTCTTCAACAGTAGGGTCCTTTGGTGGGCTTAAATTGTATCATATCTAATATTTTTGGCATTACTCAACATGCATCTCAACACACCCTGAAACAATGAAAAAAATTAACATACTGAGTTTGAATAGAAGTAGTCAGACCAAAGAAAGAACACGCATAAACTATTTCAGCTGGCTAACCTGGATGAGAAACCTCAGAATATTAAAAGAAAATAGAGCTCAAAGATGTACAGCACACATGGGAATTTCACTTAATGTGTTTTTGCTAAAATGCAGAATAATTTCAATCAAGTTGTATCAAGGAAAATAAATGTAGAAAAAAAGAGAGCCCAAATTTGAGTATTAATGTGTAAATTAAATTCACAAAGTTTAGGCATATCTTGGACAAGGAAAGAAATGAGACAATTGTTTTTATTAAGCTGGATGGTTAGTGAATCACTACAAAGAATAATCTTATGCTCTTATTCATAGTTTCAGTGTTATTTTACCTCAAATTTTGTATTATTCAAGGGTACTTTATTCATCAGATAATAATCTTTATATTTCCCCTTATACTTTAATCTTTATGAAGTACAGAAGTAAATTGATATTAAATTATGTAATTCAACTAACCTGTATGTTTATTCACACTGAATTCTGATTGCATTTGCATTACTTTAACCAGCATACAGAATTATTTTGTATTTTATATGTTATTATCCTAGAGGGTGGCATAGTTTATTGGGCAAGAGTACAGAATTTAGGGTCTAGTTTCCAATGTTGTCTGTGGTCAATGATATTATATTCAATTTTATGATCCTCAGTTTCTTCATTGGTCAAATAAAAATATATAAATTACAAGATTTCCTAAGTGGGTTTCTTCAGATTGAAGTATCCTTGCATTTCTATCCCATTTTAGTTAATTATGCATGTGCAATGATAATAAATTCTTAAATTATTTCTTTATTTTCAAGCAAAGAGAATAAGAGCGAGAGAAAGAGAGAGAGAGAGGTACTCCAGATGCATGTGGCGCTTTGTGCATCTGGCTTTATGTGAGTACTGGGAAATAGAACTGGAGTCGTTAATCTTTGCAGCAAATACCTTAACTGCTGAGCTATCTCTCTTGCCCCCTAAATAAATTATATAAATTCCTTTTCATGCATTATAATCTGTAATTCTATTAAGACTTTGAAAAACTATATTAAGTTACAAAAATATGGAAAGTTTTAATTCTGATATTTAATATTTTATATATACATTTAAATTTTGGCATGATTTATCAGTTGAATTTCATAGCCCAGACATCATTGACTATTTATTTTTCTTTTATGAATAGTTTACTCTTTGGTTAACACCAAAAAATAAATAAATGAGGACTGGAGGGATGGCTTAACAGTTAAAGCACTTGCCTGGAAAGCAAAAAGACCCAGGTGTTATTTCCTAGGATTCATGTAAGTCAGATGTACAAGGTAGCACCTGTGTCTGGTGTTTGTTTGCAGAGGCTGAAGGCCCTGTCATGCCATCTCTCTGTGTCTTTCTTTTTCCTTTCTTCTTTCCTCATTTCTTTCCTTCTTTCTCCCTTTCTCTCTCTCCCCCCCCCCCACTCTCTTTCTCTCTCATAAGTAAAACAAAGATAACAAATGACAATTAGTGTCCTAGCAAGGAAGGGGGCAATGGAAAACATCATTTACTGTTGCTCAAAGTGTAAATTGGTGTGACTATGATTGAAATCAGTCTGCAAGTTTCTCAAAATGCTAAAAATAGAACTATTGCATGGCCTAGTATACCCATCCTGGTTCTATACTTACAAGTCAGAGACCTATAGAGGTGCACATCCAGGTCTGTGACAAAATTATACATAATAGCTAAGAAATGGAATCAATCTAGATGTCTATCAATTGATTATAGAAAATTATAGATTATTGATTACTAGGTACAGGAAATGTACTGCATATAAGCAAAAGAATTTCACTCAGCCATGAGGAAAATTAAATTATTACATTTACAGAAAATGGAGCTAAAAATTATTATGTTAAATAAAATCATTGAGACAGAAAAAGAGAAATGCTTCATGTGTTTTCATATATGGATCATAAAATGTAGGTCAAGAACTCATAATGATTTAATATGTGAATTTTCTCCTTATAATATAGTCTAAAATGCAATGGGCAACCATCTCCAAATCAACATCTTTAATATGATAGTATGGAACAAAACAAGAAACAGGAGACAGTTGGGAAATTATCTCTCAACTATGTGATTAGACTAGACAATCTGTTCTCTCTTCCTTGTGAATACCAGTTGTGCTGAAATTTTTGATGTTGCTTTGCTCACCACTACTTCCTTATTAAATCTGTCTACTTTGTTTCCCATCAGTTTATATTCTTCCACTCTAGTTTTGATATGTGTCTCTATAAGATAAATGTTAGAATCAGCTTGTCATTATTCTCAAAATAACTTCCTTGAATTTTAATTGGAATTCAACTAAATTTATAGATCAAATTGGTTAAAATCAGCACTCCTATTGTATAAATTACCTTCTCATTGGTGAAAAGAAATATCAACCAAAAGCAACCAGTGTCAGGAAAAGACCTATTTCTGGCTAATACCTTTAAGGGGAAGGTTCCATCTTGACAGTGAAAGCATAGCAGGAGAAGTCAGCCAGTTCCACGACTTTACAGTAGCAGAGAAGAAGTAGAAAGCACAAAACTGCCAAGTAGAGGTGCACACCTCAAGGCCAGCCTCCAGTGACACTCTCCCTCCATCAAAGGTTTAAAGGTTCCAGAAATTTCCCACACAGCACCACACAATGGAGTCAAGCATTCAAACACATGAAATTTATGCTGCACATTCCATACCTAAGTCACTACACCCATTACTTCAAATGTGTTGTGATGCATCATATCATCTTACTACTTATTGAAATCTTTAGAATTTATTTTGTTGTAGTTTTGATTCATACAGACTTTCAAGTCATATATATATTCTGTATATATTCATATATAGAATATTCTAATATTTTATTTATTTATTTATTTATTTGAGAAAGGCAGAGAGAGAGAGAGAGAGAATGGGCTCATCAGGGCTTCTAACCACTGCTAAAAAGAAATCCAAATGCATGTGCCACCTTGTGCATCTTGCTTGCATGGGTCCTGAGGTATCAAATCCGGGTCTTTTGACTATGCAGGCAAGTGTCTTATCCACTAAGCCATCTCTCCAGCCCACATATGCATTTTAAATGCTTAAGTTTTATAGCTTTGTAGGTGCTAATGTAAGAATATTATGTTTTTTTAACTCTTTTTTTTAATATATTTTTTTAATTTTTTATTTATTTGAGAGAGACAGACACACAGAGAAAAAGACAGATAGAGGGAGAGAGAGAGAATGGGCGCGCCAGGGCTTCCAGCCTCTGCAAACGAACTCCAGATGCGTGCGCCCCCTTGTGCATCTGGCTAACGTGGGACCTGGGGAACCAAGCCTCGAACCGGGGTCCTTAGGCTTCACAGGCAAGCGCTTAACCGCTAAGCCATCTCTTCAGCCCAAGAATGTTATGTTTTTAAATTCAATTTCACTTATACTCTTAGGTATAAGGGACATTGATATATGTTATGTATTAACCATGTTAATACAAAATGTATTTGTGTATTATTAATACACTAACCATCTATTGCTTCTTATACAATATTAAAAACCTAATATTATAAAGTGCCCTGGTTGAGTTATAAATTCTGAATTAACCTTAATTTTGGAAACAAATCTTGCTTTATCATGATATCACAGATGGATAAATTATAGTTGCCAATGTTTTCTTAATAACTTGGCATGTTATTTCACAAGGCATGGTCTGAAACTTCTTGAAATGTCTTTATTTTCATTTTAATTCACAAGGCATACATAGTATCTAATTTCTTGAAATGTCTTTATTTGCTTCTATCAATCCTTTAAGTAAGGATTGTCTTAGAAAGTTTATCTGATTGTGTTTATTTGTCTTCCAGTTTCTGGATGATTTAATGTAGAATTGATAATGTTTTAACTAAGAACTTAATCGAATTTACCAGTGATGTTGATAATATTTGCAGCATATGTACATTTTTTACAATTTTATAACTAATAATTATTTTTATAGTTATAGAACTATTCAGTTTATATATTTCTTTTTTATTTTATTTTATTTTTCATTTTTATTTATTTGAAAGTGACAGACAGAGAGAGAAAGAGACAGATAGATAGATAGAGAATGGGCATTCCAGGGTCTCAGCCACTGCAAATGAATTCCAAACACGTGCACCCCCTTATGCATCTGGCTAATGTGGGTCCTGGGGAATCAAGCCTCAAGCCAGCGTCCTTAAGGCTTCACAGGCAAGTGCTTAACCGCTAAGCCATCTCTCCAGCCCAGTTTTTATATTTCTCCTTGAAGAACTGCCAGTAGTTTGAATCCATTGAAGAATAAAGCTGCTTCTTTTTAAAGGTTTATAAGAATGTGATAGTTAATAATATGATTTAGTATCCCTTTAAATTATAGGGAAATAGCAGTAAAGGCATTCCATTCAACCTTGATACTGCTGGGTGTATTTTCTAAGTCATGGCTATAGCAATTAAATGTTTATCAGTTTTATTGATATCTCTTGATATTTTGATCTTTTGGTGTCATTCCTTTTCCGTATTTATTTAGTGTTTATAGCTCCATTTCATTTGTGATGTAATTTTATTTTCTTATTATTTTTGTACTCAGTGTATACAGTTAAGTTGGTACCATCATTAGCCTCCTCCCTGACACCCCTACCCCACAGGGGCCCTCCTTGTTGGGGAATATGGGTCATGCATTGTGGGGTTAGCCATTAGTTATGGGTAGGAGGCAATGTCTGTGTATCATGACCCAAACAGTGGCTCTGACCTTCTTTCTACCCCCTCTTCTGAAAATTTCCCTGACCTATGTTGGGTTCATTTTAGGTCTGCTTCAGGGAGGTCTTGGGAGCCTCTGAGACTGAATATCTGGTTTGGTAGGAGTTGATTGTTCTCTGTGTTTATCTCTCTCACCATTGTGCTGGTACAAGCTTCACCAAGAAAACAGCACTCTTGCTTGTTTCCTAAATTATTCTTATGTTTTAGCTGGGGCCCTTTTGAGGTATTATGGGCTGGTTCTCTCCTTAGAATCTCCGTCCATCTTAAAAAGAGAAGCAAATTCTCCAATGGAGAATGAAGTTAGTGTCAGAAAAATGGGGTAGCCTTTGTTTTTTAGAGAGAATTTAATAGGTGTAGGCTCTCTTACAGCCAGTGATTAGTGTGAGCTTGATAATGGAGAGCGGGTTTGCTTTGGATATGGTTCTGACTTGATTCCCAGCTCCAGCTTTTGGATCTGTTCCACTGAGTAGATCAGTTAGCCAAATCAAGAGCAGTTGGTTTCCCACCATGACTGTGTGCCACTATTGAACTTGTGTGAGCATCATGCCAGGTTATTTGCTGCGGAGTAGTTTAGATGAGTTGCTTAGACAGAATTGGTCATTTTCCCCCAACTGCCCATGTAGCACCTTCTGGCACTGAATGAACTAACTGTCTGGGGACTGACTCTCTTTCAGCTTCTGGCCATGTCACTCTATGTTATGCACCAACAGCTTATGGTATCTTCAGCAGTAAGGTCTTACCACTAACCTTTGGTGTAATTTTATTTTTAATTGATTTCCATTGTGGAAGTGGGGAGGGCTTGGAAGATTTAGAACTGCTTTCCACAGTCTATTCATTCTCTGCTCCCTGGTTTTGGCAGGCCTATAACTAGTGCTTGTCCTTCCATTGCCATGTCTTTTCCATCATGACGGAATGCACCCCCGTGAACCTGTAGGCCATCATAATATGGCAGGTATCTTATCACCTAAGTAACAAGTAACTAAACAGTTAAGATCTATTTGTTTACATGGAGTCTCATCTCCCATAATAATTTGGGGTGGAATTGTAAGTTATAAACTTTTCTAATGTGTACTTTCAGTAAAACAAATTTCCTTATAATATTTATTTAATTGGTAATATACATTATAAGTTGCACTGTATTTAGTTCACATTAAATTTATGTTCCCTTGAGACTTATTTGTCTATTTAGAAATGCATTATTTTCCCAAGCACTAGAGATTTTACAGTTTTCTTTAACTTATTGATTTAGTTTTCAATTCCATCGCTTTATGAATGAATTTTGTATGATTGATATTCTATGACAATGTTAAGGCATGTCTTTGAGTTCAGAATGCAGCTTTTGACATTCCAGACTACAGAATGCTATCTTTGCACTTTAGAAGAGTATGAATTTTATAATATTTTATACACTTCATAGAAAAATGTACAGAGTATCATATTGAGAAGATTGAAAGATTTATAAGGATAATCTATACAAACATAGTAAATTCAGAACTTTTTTTTTTCTTTTCTTTGGTTTTTCAAGGTAGGGTTTCCCTCTAGCTCAGGTTGACCTGGAATTCACCATGGAGTCTTGGGGTGACCTTGAACTCCCTGCGATCCTCCTAACCTCTGCCTCCTGCTTTTTTCTCTATCATCAATAACAAAAACTTGATATCTCTAACTATAGCAGTAGACTTGTATATTTATTTTCAGTTTTAACAGTTTTTACATCATAGTTTGTTAATATCAAAAAAGTAACACAGAGAAAAATGAAGTTGAGATAAGTAAAGACTTTCCCTTCCTTTTCTGCAAATATACATTACCTATCATCATTCACATTTCATATAAACATCTCATTACATATTTTTCAGAAAACTAACACCACACATGTGCAAAAGAGTTTTTGTAGTTTAGGGTTGGTTGGCAGATCTTAAATAGAAAAAGGATTACTAAAGATTTGACTTTTACTGGATTTCTGGGATGGCCTTACACTTATTGCTTTAAGACTTTTAGAATATAATTTGGGATGTGCTTGGCTCTGTTTCCTTTAGCTCAAAAAGCTTTTCAAAAATGAATGTCACTGTCCATTCAACTGTTCTCCCTGAGTCTGCAAGTTAAGTACCACCTCCCTCTGCACGTACACATACCCTCCACTTGCCAAGGACTCAGGTGAGCCAATTAAGATGTCAAGGTTGACTCCATGAGCAAAGGAGCAGGTTTGTGATTTTTCTAATTAGTCAGTGAAATATCCATGCACAATCATTCTCTTTAACTATATTTTTATTTAATTAACTTTCTCAGCACACGATTTTTAAAATTTTACTCAAAATCATTGGGCTTGTTTATGCAAAATATCCATTTTATTAAAGAACAAATTAATAAAGTCATGTCATGACATCATAAGAAAGAAAGTAGAGTGATATTTTGTATAACATCTGTAAGAGACAATTTTCTTTGCTTTTGGTAGGCCTTGTCTCAAATAGCATGGGGACTTGACACTTAGAATAAAGTAATTGTCTTGTATTTGCTTTGTAGGAGGGAAGTAATAAACTATATTGGTAGAGTTCGACTTTTTTAGCAACATATTATTTTTTGAATATATATATATATATATATATATATATATATATATATTGCTAGATTGCTGGTTCCCAGAGGAACTTGATATTTCAGAGATTCACTTTATGAACTATACTTGAAAATTATGTGCATCCCTGTGAGAATATCTGAATGTCAGCCTTAAGAAAATTTAACTTTATAACTCCAGGTAATTCAAGATGATATTCAATATAAGATTAAATTCAGAGTTTTGATTTCTGGAATGTGGAACTTCAGTGGTGAGGAACGGTGACCAAAAACACCCTCAGAGTTGGGTGTAATAATAGTTACTCAATTTATTTTCAAAATTAAAGCTGAAATGCAAAAAGCTGATTAATTTCTCAATAATTGTTTTTGAATCATGTTATTCATTTTTTCATATAACAAATAATTATGTGTGTGTGAGATAAGATATAAACATGATAATTTTCCTGATATATGTACATGTTTTGGTGGTAATGGATAATTTTGATTTAGGGGTTGGAGAGATTGCTCACTGGTTAATGACAATTGCTTCAAAACTCTGCTAGATGCAAAAAGTGGTAATATCATCTGGCATTTCTTTACAGTGGCAAGAATATCAGGCATGCACACATACACACATATATCACATGTACATAAAATGTGTAAATAAATATTTTAAAAATGTATTTGATGTAACATAAACCTTTTGTCATTTTACATTTTCCTTCATATGTTACCTTGTCATACTTAAGACCTCTGATATTACTATTAGAGAAGTTATTACACTTCTAACTTAATTTATATGTCTACTATTAATATATTATAGCCATGACAAAAATATAATTATTTTACTTTTGTTTATTCTTAGATTGGCCTATAGTACTCAGTTATTTAATCATTAAGGCAATTACCTTTAATTAGTGTTCTAGGTTTATTTAATGTAGTCATTAATCACTTTACTGTTTGCCAAATGTCTTTCCATAATTATAGCATTTCTTTTGCAAAGTACTGTACTTATGAACTGTTCAACTTACAATGTGGTCTTTTATTTAATAATAAATGTAACTGCTTCAATGAAACACATTAAACAATGCCAATCCGACTTCATTTGTAATATTCTGGAAAAAAAAGCATTCCACTATAACCCATATATTAAATTCTCATTCCCTTTTCTTCACCAATATTTGCTCTGCTCTATCTCCTTGTCATGCATTTTGAGACTTAAGAGATAAAGAAAGAAAATACCTCGTGGGGACATATATTAGAAAGTACTGTTTTTATTATGACTTAGTTTTTATTATTTTGATCTTTATACAGTTTGTTAGAATGTCAGAGGCCAAAGGAATTTACATTTTTTGTGATAAGTTTTTTTCCATAGAAGCTCATATAATTATTGCTTTATCCTCAAATTGTATATTCACATTATATTTACATCAAGTAACTAATTTGATAATTCTTGTCTGTGGCTTTTCCTGGGAAGACATGAACAATCTGTGTAGCTGAGGCAGACAAAAGAAACAAATCTATCCTAATCAGGCTTGGTAAACCAATGAGTTTATTGACTTTACATTCAGGAACATAGGTGAAGGCTATTTATAGGAACATGGGCAACTAACACCATTATATCATCAAAAGTCCACCTTAGCATAGAAGACAGCTCACCAAAGCTATATTCCTGGCGATCTCTTACTCCACCCATGTGTCTCCTTTCACCAGAAAAAAAATTTACAGCTTATATAACTTATACCCTCACAGAGGGTATAACTGTATCTTTTAATTTTCTTTCTTGTGTCTTATTTTCTGAATCCATCAGCCCCTTCTCTTCCCTACAGCAGGGAATATTTCAGTATGGAGAAGGAACATTGTTAACATTTTCAGAAGGAAATTCTACAAAGTGATGTTCCACTCATTCATTATTTTGTTCATTCTTTTTTTAAACCTTTTTGTTTATTTTTATTTATTTGAGAGTGAAAGACAGAGAGAGAAAGAAGCAGAGAGTGAGAGAGAGAGAGAGAGGGAGGGAGGGAGGGAGAGAGAGAGTGAGCCACTGCAAACGAACTCCAGATGCATGCAGAAACTTGTGCATCTGGCTAACATGGGTCCTGGGGAATCGAGTCTCAAACCAGGGTCCTTAGGCTTCACAGGCAAGTGCTTAACCACCAAGCCATTTCTCCAGCCCTATTTTGTTTATTCTTTTTTTGCAATAGGATACAAGACTCATTTTAAAGTACAATGCTCAAATAATATTCTTGCTATTTCTTCCCAAGAAGGCAGGGACCACCACCATATCCATCATGTTATGCTTTTTCACATATTTACAGTCAAGCTTAGAGCTGTAATATTCATTATTACACTTACTCTAAAATTAGGATCTGTATGTAATGATCACATGAATTCATATAGCATTATTTGTATACTAACATGGGAAATGAACCATATAATAAGATAATACCAGGGCATGTGTAGTAAAATAAATCTATTCAGAGAGGCTAGTATACATTCACAGAAATTCTGAAACAAATTTTAATCAGAATCCTAAAAACTTTTATAATATGTGACCTAGTATTATTACTTTGGTACCTATACTTACAATGATAACCATAAATGTCACAGAATTGTCATGTGCTTCATTGATCCTTTGTGATAGAAAGCACCATAACATAAAAATCCGGAGAAAAACTAAAGTCCAGTAACAAAATTTCCTGCCGGCTGGCTGAACCTCAGACCATGGGCTTCATACATGTTGGTCTAGCTGTGAATTTGGCCCAACACATTTATAGATGGAAGAGTCTTTTAACAATGTGAAAACACTGAACACCTTACAGAATACCTATGAAAACCACTTTTAAAGTGGAAAGGTTTATTTTGGTTTCTAACTCAAAGGGTTTAAATCTGTGGTTGCTTAGCTCTTCAAAGTCTGTGATAAAACAGAGTATCAAGGTACAGTGAATGTGCTGGGGCCAATCTGCTCACCTCATAATAACCAGGAAGCAAAGAATGAAAAGGAAAATGAGAGAGAAAACTTGCAACTAGTAACATGCCCCCTACAACGTGGCTGACCCTCCTAAGGCTTCCATCAGCTTCACTGAGGCCATTAAGCTATAAAGTAATCATAAATTTATTTTTCCATTGAAGAAATTTGCAAACTAGTTTCCCAATTACCACCCAAAGAAACCCCCTCTGCACACTTCTGAGTAAAAGCTAGGGCCTCAACCCATGGACAAATGAGCCTAAATATTGCTTACTCTTCAAGATGACTTCAGTTTATATTAATATTAGCATTTTACAGACTTTATAGTATACATTCTAGAAGTTTAAATGGTCAGATCAAATTTCAGTATTAAATATGATTTTTATCCCTTTGAAGTACAAAAAATACATTTTGCACATATAAACTTGGAGTGATTTTGTATTCTAAGATCATAAACTTAAGACATACATATACCAATTCATGTATAACCATCCTGGCTATTTTCTCTTTATGTTGTGCCACTGAAAATTTTATCTTTTTTATATTATTATCTATTTATTTCAGTATATACAAGTTTTAAAAACAGGTTTATTACATTCCTATTTGCAGGTGCTGTTCTTATCTTTCTTTATAAGTCTCCTAACTTAGTTCCTTACAAATACTCCAAGACGCTAGACATATAGAGTGTTTGAGTACAAAGCCTACCTCCCACCTGCTCCCTTCTAAATTTAATCACTGCTCTCATTTTTGAAGCTATTTCTGGCTGTCAGGAGACCTGATCCAATTCTAGCCTACATGCTACCATGAACTGCTGAATTTATACACAATTTTAGGGTTTAGGTTGCTGTGTTATGAAACAAAGCTGGTGGATAGAACCTATGTGAAAACATAATATGATTAAGCAAAATATTGATTGAGCAAGTGTCATCAATCAAGACAATAAAAAAAAAAAAACATGGTGCTAATGTCTAGAGGGATGAAAAGGAAGTAAAAAGGAAGAAAATATTATATGGGAATTACTAAATTGGAACAAGTCAGTGTACATATGTAAACCTAAAGCTACTGTATGGAAAACCAAGGGGAAAGTGTGCAGATAAAGTGTGGAAAAGGTTACAGCAGCTGTGGAAACATTCTTCCCTCCACAGATTTTCCTGAATTTTACATTGCCTTGCAATGTTCACTGAGGAAGAGAAACTAACCATGGACCTATCAGAAAGGTCACATGAAGATCATGAGGTCAGGGGCAGGTCTGCAGGCCAGGGCTGCATCCGAGAACAGCATGCCACAAGAAGGCACTTCTTTTCATCTTCAACAAACATGGCACAAGGCAATCTTGACAGTGTTTAAACATGCGCCGAAATGTATTCTTTTGTCCTTTTCAGAAGTGCTGACCTAGAATTTTAAAGAAGTCAATAAAATGGGATTAGCTTTTTGTGAATTACATCTCACAGAAAACATTTTCAGTTTTTCCAGCAGAGGATTTTCGGAGGTACAGAAAGGCCTTGATTGCCTGGCTGTGCCGCTGCTGCCTTGACTTCGGCTTCCGTGGAGAAACTGTCTTTGTTGTGTGGCAGTTACCTTCAGGACCCTCTTCTAGCCAGTCTTGCATTTCCTGATCCACCTTTCCACAATGGTGCTCTACAGGAATAAATCATTCCAACCTAATTCATTGCTCACACATTTCTCTTACAGAAAAAAAATCTATAGATGAGATTGTTGTGGATAAATAATTGCAAGTTTTGGATAAACCCAATTATTTTCTCCCAGGGTCAGAAGTATTTTTTTTTTATTCCAATTATTTTCTTAGGGAGAAAGAAATTTTAAGTGACAACTAAGGCTCTTAATCTAAAAACATGTGTGTGTGTGTAATGGTGCCCTGAATAATGTATAATTTATTATTCTTAATAATAATAAGATAAACACAGAGAATAAGGGGCATGACAGGGCCTCCGGTGGCTGCAAACTAACTAACTGCATTCACCACTATGCCTCTAGCTTCACGTGGGAACAGGGAATAAAAACCCTAGTTGTTCAGCTTTGCAAGAAGGTACCTTAACTGCTGAGCAATCTCTTCAGCTCCCAAAAATAATGTTTTTATTCCAGATTTTATGCTGTCACCAGAGATTAGTTGATAATCACCAAACTGAGATAAGAAAACTAAGAGGTTTATAAAGGAATCAATGTAAAAAATAAGCTTTATACTTTTGCTGTGTATGTAGGAAGTGTGGTGCCTTGTATATGGTATAAGCATATGTATATACAGGTTCATGTGTGTATGTTATGTGCACACTCATGTGTGAGCCAGACATAGGTGTTGGTGCCCTCCTCTATTGCTCTTTCACCATATTGCCCTCAGACACAGTCTCTCACTGATCCTGAGGAGCCTTGTTTTGTGGTTAGACAGGCTCACTGGCAACCCCAGTGATCATCCTCCCTCTTCTTTCTCAGCAGTAGGATCACAGGCAGGTATGGCCATGTGTGGTTTTTAGTTACTGGTACTGGGGACTGGATTCAGGTTCCCACACATATGTAGCAAATACTCCGAGTCATCTCATGGGCCCAGCTCTGCATTCTTTATGTGTATGTATACACAAAGAAGCAATAGGAATGATAATGTAAAGTCTCTTAATGTTAGTATGTATCTCATCTGTCTTATTGAGGCATAATTTTCCAAAGGTTCTCTCTTATTTTGGTTCCCCCTTGCCTGTTGGACATGCATTCCCTGCCACATGTGTATGCTCTGGGTGTGCCCTGCCCTATGAATGCTGGAAAGAAAAAAAAAAAACAACAGATAGCATTGAATTTTACATAGTGCTTATTAGTCCTCTGTTCACCACTCATGATAGAGTTTAATTAGAAATGGATCCTAATAAAAAAATTAAAAATGTTACTACAATATGAAAATCATATCCATAGAGTAAAAGGTGTCACAAAGTATCTCATTGGACTGTTGCTCACTCTTCTTCCTGTGTGAGTGCACACATGCATACATGAGGAACTAGAATGAGATGAAAATTGCTACAGGGCTTCATTACTTCGTAAAGAGTGTTTGAATACAGGAACTGTGACATGATGCCTCCATTGGTGATCTGATGACTGCCAAGCTAGAAAGTGACAAGCAAGCAGGTAGATTACATTCTGTGCAAACATGAGATATTCACACCCTTGCTGACAGGCAGTCATGCGTGTGTGTGTCATGCTACTCCAACCAGGTGGCAATTTAAAACCGATGAGTTGCTTGTATCTCAAAGTTGCCAATGAATATTTTCAGATGAAGGTTGACCAAAGGTAATTGAAAGCATAGTGAACATGTTGGATTGGGGGGTGGAGGCAGAGAAGGGAGAACTACTATTAAAATATGTTGTTTGTAGATTACCTCACCTGCATTCTTCTCTAAGAGACATTACATATTTTAACTTAATCTTTCTAATTATAACAATCAATTTAATAGTTATCCCTTTAACTCTTTAAGGTATCTCTTTCCATGACACCTGACCTCTATCTTTTATATTTTTATGCCTGTGTGTGCATGTATATGTGTGTATACATTTGTAAGCCCATGTAGCACTCCATTAGCTTGCCTGTGGTAGCACTCACTTGCTTGTGGTGGCTAGAGTGATGAAGAGGCTGTCAATTTTCATCTCTCTTCAGCCCTTTCATATTTGAGCTCAAGCTTTTTGCTGATACCAGAGCTTGAAGTTTTCTCAGAAGCCCCAGAAATTCTTACATCTCTGCTCCCCTATATGATTAAGGTTCCAGTCATGTTTGGCAATGTCCAGCCATTTATACGCACCCTGGGAATTTAACTTAGGCCCTTGAACTTGCATAAGAAGTATCCTTAACCACCGAGTCATTGCTCCAGTCCACTTTTATATATTTTTTTAATTATTTATTTATTTATTTGAGAGAGACAGACACAGAGAGAAAGACAGATAGAGGGAGAGAGAGAGAATGGGCGCGCCAGGGCTTCCAGCCTCTGCAAACGAACTCCAGACGCGTGCGCCCCCTTGTGCATCTGGCTAACGTGGGTCCTGGGGAACCGAGCCTCGAACCGGGGTCCTTAGGCTTCACAGGCAAGCGCTTAACTGCTAAGCCATCTCTCCAGCCCCACTTTTATATTTTTAACTTGTGCTCCTTGTAGACCATTAGTGATAATTTGAAAAAATAAAGACAATTTAGTGTTGAAAAATTTTAAATGTAAGAAAATTTTCCTAGCCGATTATCCTGGACAAGACTTTTGCCATAAGAAAGAAGTGACTTGCACTTTTATACTCACCAAAAAAATGTTTTTTATAATTTTATTTTTATGATGATGATGATGGTTATTGTTAAACAAGATGTTTCATATGGATGCATCATGTGTTGGTACCTTCTTTTCCCTCATCACGCCCCCCCTTCCATTCTGGACACTCTTCAGTGATTTTGCAGGTACTCCCCATGGGATCGTAGTTTATGCATTGTGGAGCAGCAGTCAGTTATTTTGGAGAGGGAGGGAATGCCTCTGCACATGCTGTCTCTTACAACAAAGAAAGTATTTTAATACACAGAGCACTACCCTTGCCAAGTGGGGTTTACTACTGGTATACCTTTCAAAACATAATCCCTGAAGAATTCCAGAGGCCCATTATCCATAGGCTATCTTTCTTAAACACATTTTACATGCCTACTTTTTAAAACCCCCAGCAATCTTTCACTGACTGCCACCAACCTGAAATGTTTGCAGTTTTATTAGATATTATTGGTGTAAGATATCTAAAAAAAAAAAAAAAAATCTATTTGGCACTAGTAATTCCATGAGTGCTAATTATAATTTAAAAGTTCACAACACAACATTTCTTTACAAAGAAACATTTTAGTTTTACTTTTTCCC
This sequence comes from Jaculus jaculus, assembly GCF_020740685.1. Classification (NCBI taxonomy): domain Eukaryota; kingdom Metazoa; phylum Chordata; class Mammalia; order Rodentia; family Dipodidae; genus Jaculus; species Jaculus jaculus. The sequence continues at coordinate 184,862,857 of NC_059102.1, read as the reverse complement.
AAAAAGACATGGGGTCAATTTTCCAATCTATTACATACATTTTATTCCAGATGATTAAAAGAGTCATGAATTTTCCAGGAAATCTCATTTTAGTGGCACATAGTGTGATTAGTGAGATTAAAATATTATGGCATTAAAAATACTATTTACCACCTGCAATTTTTACTATTTGCCAAACAATCCTGTTTTTTGCAATTGACTTAATATCAACAAGTTGCCCTCACAAAATACTATGGCTATGATACAAGTTCCTATTAGCCAGATAACAATTAGCTCTTTATATATACATTTTTATACATATACATGTATAATATATAAATATGAAATTATGTAACATAACAGTGACAAAACCAACAGTGGATACAAAGGGTATAATGTGTTAATATGTTTATTTTCTTTAACATCAACTAGAAAAATTTTCTAGTGCAGTTTATTGTCTTCTAGTTTTGTTTCCAAATTATTTTCCATTCAATTTAAATAACCATTTATTTAACATATGTTAACTCTTGAAATATACTTTCTTTTTTTTTAATTTTTATTTATTTATTTGAGAGCAACAGACACAGAGAGAAAGGCAGATAGAGGGAGAGAGAGAATGGGTGCGCCAGGGCTTCCAGCCTCTGCAAACGAACTCCAGACACATGCGCCCCCTTGTGCATCTGGCTAACGTGGGACCTGGGGAACCGAACCTCGAACCGGGGTCCTTAGGCTTCACAGGCAAGCGCTTAACTGCTAAGCCATCTCTCCAGCCCTTGAAATATACTTTCTATTGAACATTAGACCCATGTGGAAAATTTCAAATCATTTCTGTGTGATATACCCTAAACTGTCATTAAATGCTACAGAATTATGGCAGATACAGTTTTAATAGCAGCATAGAGCTCTTCAAAGAATTTCTAAATTATTCTATTACAAATAGAATATATATATATATATATATATATATATATATATATAGAGAGAGAGAGAGAGAGAGAGAGAGAGAGAGAGAGAGAGAGATTATATATATATATATTAGATATTAATATATATTAGAATTATAAATAAGTTGAATTATGAGAAACTGTGACTGCAAGGAACCTAATCTCATACTTAGCACAAAAATTTCACAAGAAATTTAGAAAATTGCAAAAGTCCAAAATCCTCAGTAGAACCTTCAAACTTCATGTCCCCAACTAGTATATATTTGCTATTAAATTGATTTCTTTGTGGCCAATGACTAACATGGAAGAAGTCACATTCAATTAGAATATCTATATCAAAAATCTCCCATATGCAAGTATTGTGTCAATTACTATAGGAGCACATGATCACTACTTCCCATGTGCTGCATAAATTAATGGGGATTACACTGGTATCTGTAAAACCCTAAACAGTAATCCCCTGAAGATCTGTGGTGAACATTTCTGGCAGACATGTAGTGGATATGAATACATTACTGAATACCTCTTATGTGGAATTTGAAAGAAAAGATACTTAGGTACAATAGTTCTAGAAATTAAAAAATGTAAAACCATGTACTGAATTTGCAATTGTTAAAATTTCTCCCAAATTTGAACTTCCTAAAGGGAGAAGATGATAAGTCTGACATTTCTATCTTGGGTTACTGCTTGCAAAAAAATAGGGTTCTGACATTGTGGGGCTTGATAATGGAGAGACTGAAAAAGTAGTTTAACTCTAAGCATTTGAATCTACTGGCTCACATGCATTGTCCATAGGTCTCTCTCCATTAGGAACTGGCTTCTACCTCCACTATACTATGAATGCAGCTTAATTTCCAGCCCCAAGAGGAGACTGAACCTGGGGCAGTGAGTGGAGACCACATTCCCTGGGGATTTCAGTGCATCTCCTGCTCACTGCTGACTGGAAGAACTGACATGACATGAGTGAGCTGGAAAATCAGAGGAGAGAAACTATATTCTTAGAAACTATACTCTTTTCTGCATATTCATGATGTCATTTGCCAGTCTTAGAACTGAAACCAGAACTCATTGAGACTGATAGATTTATGGCACCCATTGAAGACTTTACAGATGAGATTTTGATGGTTTAGAACTTGTATGTGGTCAGTACAGCAAGCACAGAATTCTAACCACTGAAGTATAGTGTTAGAAACAGATACTGAAGAATAATGCTCTTCAGTATGCAAGGATATTCAATGCAGTTAATAGACTGCCTTACATGTGATTAGGATGTTAGACTTTCCTGGCACACACTCCATACAAAAATTAGGATTTCTTAAAAATTGAAATAAGGTAGAGTACTGGAAGTGATAAGAGATTATGGATGGATGACATTTCTGAGGTCATTGTGTGTACATGTACTAGGTGTGTGTATGCATGGATGTACATGTGAAAAAAAATATTTTGTATTTTATAGGAGGAATTTTATAATAAAAAATGGATAATTAGCCCCCCTTAGCAAAGAGATGTTAGTATTTTATGGAAAATTTTCAGTTAAAATGTCAGAAAAATAAAAAGCCAAAAAAGCTAAACTTGTTTTATCATAGTGATGCACTGGTTTCAGTACAGTATAATGGCTTTGTGTATGGGCTTGCTATTTAGGTCATGTCTTGTTTACCATATGCTGAGGATTTTGGGAACTCTGTTGCAATTTAGCTTTGCTTTATATAAATGTATGCTATATTTCCCAAACAATGGATTATAAAGGTCAAGCAGACAGTGGAAGCTCAGAGCTGATGTGATTGGTGGTGAGGGTAGCATAAAGAAATATCATTATACTTGCTTACTTGCAAAATAGGCCCACTGTGCCTGGGGGATGATCTATGAAATATCAGTTTTCTCAGCAGCTAATCCTCTATCTTCACTGTGCAATAATACCTTCTCCTCAGTTGAGGTTCCTCTCAAAGATGCCTGTTGAATGTTAGCCATACCAGCCCTCTTTTTTCCCAGAATTATTTTTCCATCCAAAGAACTATTTAAGCAATATGATTTTGATGAAATATATGCTTTTAAGAATTAAGTTCTTTATTTCTACCAAAATAGCATATGATATTTTAAATGCACTAAAACATTTGTTGACGGAAATCTTAAAATGGATAACAGCTCATGTGAGCTCACATGTTTTTATAACTTTGCCTAATAGAGCTAAAGAATCCAATTTATCCAAACTCTTTGATTATTTCTTAATTACTCTGCTCAGTGAACAGGGCCAAGCAAATTCTGCCAAAAAATATGTAAGTTAAATCAGAAATTGAAAATATGACTTATTTATACTACAAATCAAAACCATGTATTTATTCAGGGCACATAATAAACAGATTATCATCTTTGGATGAAGCTAAGGAATAAAATGATTATCACAAACAACATCTCACATCTAGAATCTGTACAAAACCTGCAGTAAAATACACTGGGAACATAAGCTGGCTATATGCTTGCCTGGTTGTAAATTATACACACATGTATATATATATATATATATATATATATATATATATATATATATATATATGAAAATATATTTAATGATAGTAGCATGACAAATTGTCACAAAGTAGATCAACACTATGAGATATTTTAGCAATATCATATGGTTTAACATAATGTTGTTTGTAAAAAGTCACTTTATGATTTGTGAAATGCAGGGCACTTCTTGGAGCTAATTTTCTTAATTTTTCTTATTCTGTGTGGGTCTTCATAGCTTCTATTTAGCCCACCTGGTGGTCTCTAAAGTGATGTACACACCACCCACGGCATATACAATAATATAGTCTTGTACAAAAGTGTATAAACTTGAAGTTCCATGTATTTTAAAATTTATGAAATTAAAGAGTAAATATCCCTATAATATACACATTGCTAGAAGTACACATAACCATGAATAACATTTGAAAAACTATTATATGTGTGTGTGTGTGTAAACGAAATGAGTTTTAAAATTTGAATGAAGAAGCAAGCTAGATCATAAACCTGTAATGCTGATTGTAATATTTTTCAGGCTTAATCTTTTCTTAATTTATTTTTTTTATTATTTGGGCTTGTAGTTTTTATCCAGGTGGCTCAGCGGCTGCAGGGTGTTTCTCCCTCCTCCCACCCCTCCCACCCCCGGCCTCTCTGAGTCGGGCCTGGAGGTCTGCGTGGGCCGGAGGGGGATGAGGGGCTGTGGAGAGTGGCTGCGGAGGAAGAGGACGAGGTGGAGTGGGTGGTGGAGAGCATCACGGGCTTCCTGTGGGGCCCAGACTGGTCCTTCCCCATCTTGGACTTTGTGGAACAGAAATGCGAAGTTTTTGATGATGACGAAGAAAGCAAATTGACCTATACAGAGATTCATCAAGAATATAAAGAACTAGTTGAAAAGCTGTTGGAAAGTTACCTAAAAGAAACTGGAATTAATGAAGACCAGTTTCAAGAAGCATGCACTTCTCCTCTTGCAAAGACAAGGGCATCACAGATGGAGAAGTAAGGACATTCCACAACAAAAGCAGGCCAAAGGAATATTTGAAGACAAAGCCAGTTCTACAGAAAACACTTGAAAGGATCTTCCCCCGGGCATGGTGACACACACTTTAATCCCAGCACTTGGGAGGCAGAGAGAAGCCTCTCTTTTCAGATGGCAGTGACTTTGGGATGACTCAGAATGCGCCATGGTACTGAGAAGAACTGTCAGAGGAGTGCTCAGCATTAAAATATCTATATCACATCATCCAAGGCTCAGAGTTCCATTCTAGAAGGGCTCGCAGAAAGAACATAAGAGCCAAAGGAAGGGTAGGACTCTTTACAGTGTGCTCCTCCAGACACAAAATGGCCTGGGTATCCATGACCTCATAGTGCCTGACACTACCTACACAAGACCATTATAATAGGAGGACAAGATCATGACATCAAAATAAAAGAGGGACTGATTGAGAGTGGGAGGGGTATGATGGAGAGTGGAGTTTCAAAGGGATAAGTGGTGGGACAGAGGGAATTACCATGGATTATTGTCTACAATTATGGAAGTTGCCAGTAAAAAAGAAAAACAATTTTAAAAAAGAACAACAACGAAAGAATTGTTATTTAGTTGCGGCGAACCCCCTGACCAGCAGGAGAAGAACGACCAGCAAACGAAGATCCTTCTTGATCACACTTTATTGGAGAGCCTCTTGGTTAACAGGAAAGCTGATGGCGAGGGGTGAGGGGCGCAGGAGTGTAGCTGCTTTTATAGGGCAGAATACTATGGGGCGCCTGCTGATTGGCTGCCATAGGCTCACCCGCCCACAGGAGCCACGGGATAGGCTCAGGACAAGGTGCTGCCTAAATAAGGAATTGTTTACCTCAAGACTGGCAGGAAGCCAGTGCCATTTTGTAATGGCGTCTGCATTAGCTCCCTACAGATCCCCCTTTTTTATTAACTTATGGCATAGCTCAGAAAAATAACCACCTTCCCGATCAGGTCCGCACCTCATGATGTGTTGACGGATCAAGGGAAGAAGTTCAACCTCCCCTTCCTCAGTGCAATGGGACAGATCCCCTGAGAGTGCAAAGGCGGCGGTCAAACGAAAGCTACCAGATCCCTGCCCATCCTCGTGCAATGGGTACTCTGAGACCCTGAGGGTGCAAGGGCCAGGGGAGCTATTTGCCTTTTAAAGCTGACAGCCAAATTTGGGGGGAGGAACCACTTCCCAAGGCAGCGAGTGCTTGAGAAATGACCATCTTGTCTCTCTTGGTCTGGGTTTGCAGGTGGCAAATCAACCAGAGGCAAAGTATGCATCCTCCCAGGCAGCACACTAGGAACATTCCCACTCCTACCCCTTCCTTAAAATGACAGATAGCAGGAAGCATTGGCGTAATTACTAAAAGAGAAGTTACTAAGAATGAACAGAAACAGTGGATGAACACACACCGGTGCAGGGGCAAAGGAAGTATTCCTCCCACAGCCATGTCCAATGTCATTAACACCCCCAGATGTATTGAGGCTCTTCCAAGACGCCCCTTCATCTCGTGTCTCTTTCTCTTCCACTTGATTCTCCGTATGGAGGGTCCCGGACACATTATTGCAAGCTACAAGTCCTCCTTGTAACAGTACAAAGGGTGTAAAGTCCGTGTAGCTGCCATTTTTCCCACACAAAATCCACTTTGAAAATGGAGTTGTAAAGAAGCGAGGAAGACCGTGGCAGAATGGGGCACCAGCATAGGTTTGGGAAAGGTTGACAGAATACCCCAACATGGCTCTCCTTCAATGGATTCCAGGCACAGGAGGAAGATTATCCACAAGACCTTCATCATCTCCGCCCTGATGGACATCACTGTCTCCTGGACCCTCCTCCGGAGATCGCTTGACTGTCCTCACCAGCCAGGCTGGAATCCAATGAGGGGAATCCTGTTCCTGTGGAAAAACACAAACAGCTCCCCTGGATCTTATTAACAAGATCCGGTCCTTTCCATTTATTATCTAAGACATCCTTCCACATCACCATCTCACTGGATGATTGAATCACATGTTGACTGTGCCTGTCAGCTGCAGATTTATTATTATTATCCAAGATTAAAAAATTAAGGGTAAAAAGGGCTAAAGACACTCTTTCCTTGGGAGTTGCATTTTCCGCTATACCCCCTTTTTGTTTAAATAAAAGAGCTTTTAGACTTTTATTGGCTCTTTCTACTATACCTTGACCTTGTGGGTTGTAAGGAAGGCCAGTGGTATGAGCAACCTGCATTTGGGCACAGAAGGCTCGAAAGCCACCAGATGAGTACACTGGGCCATTATCAGTTTTTAGGCGGTGTGGTTTTCCCCAAGCAGCCCAGGCCTCTAGGCAGTGAGTTTTGACATGAGAGACCCTCTCACCTGCCAATGGTGAGGCAAAAATAATACCTGAGCACGTGTCCACTGAGACATGTAGGTATTTTACTTTCCCAAACTCTGGAAGATGTGTTACATCCATTTGCCAAAGGTCTCCAGGACATAGGCCCCTGGGGTTAACACCCACATGTGGGGAGGGTAGAAAGGTGACACAAGACTGACAAGATTTTACAATGTCTCGTGTTTCATTTTTAGAAATAGAAAATTTCTTTCTCAAGGTGTTTGCAGGAGCATGATATAGTCTATGGAATTCAGTAGCTGAAGCTTTTGTATCTTCCAGAGAAATCATAGCGAGCCTAGTGGCCTGATCCACGAGGTCATTAGCCTGTGATAAGGGGCCAGGCAGCAACGAATGCTCCCGAATATGAGTTACATAAAAAGGGCAAGTTCGCTGCAAAATTAAAGACTGAAGTTGTAAAAGAATATTAGACACTAGACTAGCAGAGCGAACCGAAGCGGCAATCTCTAGGCCAACAACCGCATTAGCTACATATAGGGAATCCGTGAACAAGTTAAAAGAAGTAGAGAATGTCCGAAAGACCTGCAAAACAATTAGGCATTCAACAATTTGAGGGGAATCAGGTCTAAACATTCTTACAATAGGCTCCGAGCCCTGCTGTAATAATTCTGCGCAACAACGCAACAGAATAATCTGCACCTGGTCCAAAACCCTTGATAGCCTGAACCAAATCCTTTAGTTGTTTATAGGGAACTGGTTCATGTCTCCTTTGTTGAGTTACTGGATCCTCAAAAACGGGAAAAGCGGAGGCCAGCCGCAAACAGGTTTTTGTTTTAATGAAGCGGCATGTGTCCCCAGGGGAGTTATAGGGTGGGAGTACGGAAGGCTCTATCGACTGTAAAGGACCACACCCTTGGCCTTGAGGCCCCTTTGTTAGCAGAGGGCGCCTAGGCGGGGACCTATATTGTTCCCTTTTATAACAGGCGGTGGCCTCCTTTTGTCTTTTCTCTTCCCCTTTAAATAATTTTTTTTCTTCCTCCTCTGCAGAATCGGAGCTAGCCTCCTCATCTGTGTCAAGTACATTTAAATGTGCAAGCTCCTCAATGGGAGGATAGAGCCTGTCAAAGGCTCCTTTTTCCCCCTGGGGGGGGGCAATTATAGATTTCACCTGTTTCTCTGAGCTCATCTTGTAAACCTTTTTCTTTGTTTAATCCCTTCTTTTTTATTTTTTTTCTTTTTCTAGGCCTAGTTTTTGACTCCCCATTTGAATCTGACCCAGAAGGGCTATCCTGATGCCTTGCAAGAACTTCCCGTCCCCTTCTAATAAGTTCCATGTGGTTTTCTTTACTTAAGCAAGAGTGAATCAGCCACCAAAACAGCAGTGTACCCTTACCAATTCTGTCCTCTTGTTTTGCTGCCTCCAATTCTCTACCTAATTTCTCCCAAGTAGGGAGAGAAAGGTCCCCTGAGACCGCAAACCAGGGCGCGATCGTATCTAGGTCTTTAATAATCTTTTTAATTGTTGCAGAGGAGACCCTAATGTCCCTTTGCTTAAGCAATTCCTTTATCGGCTGGACAAAGTCAACAGTCACAAAACTCGCACCCTGAGAATTGCCCATGTTGTGCTCACAGCAAACGACAAGGACAATAAACCACACAGGAATGAAAATAAGAAGGATCAGGTAGGGATCTAAGTGAAAAAACATTATGACTGGGGATGACTTACCAATGTCTTCCTCTCTGTGTGTCAAGTTCTGGATCCTCTTCGGCCCCTCGCCCGGTGACCACAAAGCACCCGGCATCCCGGGTTTCGGCACCACTTTGCGGCGAACCCCCTGACCAGCAGGAGAAGAACGACCAGCAAACGAAGATCCTTCTTGATCACACTTTATTGGAGAGCCTCTTGGTTAACAGGAAAGCTGATGGCGAGGGGTGAGGGGCGCAGGAGTGTAGCTGCTTTTATAGGGCAGAATACTATGGGGTGCCTGCTGATTGGCTGCCATAGGCTCACCCGCCCACAGGAGCCACGGGATAGGCTCAGGACAAGGTGCTGCCTAAATAAGGAATTGTTTACCTCAAGACTGGCAGGAAGCCAGCGCCATTTTGTAATGGCGTCTGCATTAGCTCCCTACATTTAGTCAGGTAGGAGGATCTATGAAAATAGGATATAGTGGGTTTTATTTATGTGAGAGATATCACCTGAGTAATATATAGGCCTGAGAACCAGGTGAAGTTAGAAGAACAGTGAAGAAAAGAAGGGATCCCACTCTTTCACTCACTATCATTTGTTTTTGTGTGTTTGTTTGTTTTGTAGGTAGGGTTTCATTCTAGCCCAGGCTGACCTGGAACTCAGTCTGTAGCCCTAGGCCTTGAAATAGTGGCCAGCCTCCCAAGTGCTGGAATTAAAGGTGTGTGTCACTAAATAAGTAAACTAAACTAAAATAAAATAAATAATTTTTATTAATTAGTTTTGTACTCAGTGAATATAGTCAGTTTGGTACCATTATTAGGTAGTCATGATATGTAGAGACATTTCTCCTACCTATAACTGTGGGCTAACTCCAGAACACACGACCATATATCTCAGGCTTAATATTTAAACAGACCTCTCATATCCACAAGTAAAGTCTTCTGTGAAATAGAAACAGGCTATGTTTTAATATTCTTATATTTTAATTCTACAACTGCGTTTATGTGAGCTTTAAAAAAGGTAGTATGTTGGTCTCTTCTACAACTTCTTGATTATAATCAATTAATTCATCCATAAGTCAATCTGTCAAGAATGTTTCAAGATTGGGCTGTAGAGAAGAGATGGCTTAGTGATTGAGGCACTTGCCTATGAATTCTAAGGACCCAGGTTCAACTCTGTAGTACCCATGTAAGCCAGATGTACAAGGTGGTACATGCAGCTGGTGTTCATTTGCAGTGGCTGGAGGTCTTGGAACACCCATTTTCACTCTATCTCTTTCTTTGTTTCTCACACAAGTAAATAAATAAATATTTTTAAAATATTTTCAAACAAAGTATCCAGATAAAAAGTTTAATTCTTTCCATAGATTTTATAAATGTTGAAGAGCAAATTATAACCTATTGTACCTCTCCTGATACACTATGACTAATAAGACATGATAAACAACATTATATAATAGGATAGAAAGTAAGATACACCACGATAGTGATGTTTACTTTAAAATGACAAGCATGCCAGGCGTGGTGGTGCACGCCTTTAATCCCAGCACTTGGGAGGCAGAGGTAGGAGGATCGCCATGAGTTCGAGGCCAGCCTGAGACCACATAGTGAATTCCAGGTCAGCCTGGGCTACAGTGAGACCCTACCTCAAAAAAAAAAAACTTTAAAATGACAAGCAGTAGCACACAAGAAAAGTGACACTATGAACTAGGCTCAAGTTTTCCTCCAAACATGGCCAGCACTCTGGCTCTAAAAATCCCATCCATGATCCCTGAACCCATCTAAACGTCTCACCAAGAAAGAAGAAGTCTATCCATTCTCAATTATTCCACTTAAAAGAGTTCAAATGTTGAACCACTTTGTTAGCCCAGCTGTGTTTGAAGTCAAGTGCTTGTTCCACAAAGCCTCCAGTCTGAGCTTGCAAAGTGTATGGCAGCTCCCCAAGCTGTTCAAATGGATTGCTTTCTGAGTGCATTCAGCAAAGACTTATTGACCATTTCTCTATGTGGTACTTTAGGTCTCAGTGCATTTCAAAAAAGCATCACTCTGTAAGAAAAAGAAATCTGTCTGCCTTAAGACCAAATGACTTAGTGTGCTGCCAGGCTGGACAGAAAGTAAATGGGATGTCAGTGTTTAGCATGCTTCCCTTTGCCCTCGAATGTTAACAGTGCATTCCCGGATTCCTGCGCATGACACAGGTCCACCTTGCTCTGCTCGTTTAAAGGGTTAATTGGTCAAAGATCTGCTGCATTCTGACAACATGTAAATAACTGGCAATGTAAAAATTTTAAAATTTTGTCAAAATAAAAACTAATGTATAGATATATGGATACATACAAATATAGTACATTTGTATGATATATGCATGACAAATATATGTACAATATAATGACAACATATTTGACAGTCAAAAGAATATCTACCAACATTGGTGCAGAAGCTATCATGAATTGTTAAGAATATATTACATTCTGCTGGTTATTTCAAGTGAACACCACCACCCAACATTCTTCATTATAAGAGTATGTGTCAATTTTCCATGAAACCTGATTGTGATTTGATTCTGCATTACAGACCGGGTGACTTCCAGTTACTATATATATATATATTTTTTTTAGTGGCTGTGTGAACTGTTCAAGAACACATAAAACACAAACATTTCCCATTAGCAGCATAAGCAGACATCATTAATTCATTGTGTGATAGACACATGAATCATCAAAACGTTACAAATATCACTTATGCTCCTCTACGTCTCTGTTTGTTTTGATGATGTAAAATAATGCCTGCCTAATCAGTCTTTCTTAAGCTGAGCTCTATAGAGATGGATGCTTTTAATTATTAAAATCATACTGAAATTTCAATTTGGTGCTATAAAAAGAAAATATGAATCCTGTTTATTAGAAAATCCAGGGCTGTCTTCCAAAATTATGCTTTAATTTCATCCAAACTTCCTCTGCTTTCTCCAAAACTTGAGACAGTTTGGGGTTCTTGAGTTACCCATGAGCAAGAAGTAATCAGCACTGTGGATTTACTAATGGGTGATGAATATCATCTCCCTTGTTTCATCTTCCATGGCATTCTGCTTTTCAATACCAAAATATTCTTGACTAGAACCACATTCAGTTTTCCTTCAAAAGTATCTGTAGACATGAAAATGTCTATAGAAACTTAAAGATGGCCTGGAAAGGTAGTTCAGCAGTTAAAGACATTTACTTGCAAAACCTGATGGCCTGGGCTTGATTCCATAGAATCCACAAAGTAAAGCCAAATGCACAGAATGGTATATGTGTCTGGAGTTTGTTTGCAATATCAAGTGGCCCTGGAACACCCATTCTCTCTCTCTCCCACCCTCCCTCCTTACAATTTCAAAAATGCATAAAGATGGAACCATAAACAAAATGAATATAAAGATACGAACTGTAGAAGGGAAGCGGTAAGGAAGAAGCACATGTGGCGTACAAACAGAAGGGGAGGAGAAAAATGCTGCGGGGAGGAAATTGGCAGGGGAAGAGAGAGTGAGGGGACAAGTGGGGGAGCGATATCAATGAAAAACATATTGTATTTCAAAATATCAAAGTAGAAGAAATGAAATTCTGAGATTAGTGAACTTGTCTCATATGATAGTTGAATGAATAAGATTCTCACATAATGAATCCTTCAGGAACTATAATCTGTATCATTAGTCTGAAGAAGGAAATTCAGGAAGTTTTTCACTATATTCTTGAATAATAAATTTTAAGAACAATCTTATATACTAGCTTTAACTCTTCTCATGTGTCCTGTGAATGAATAAAGAAAAAAACACTACTTGTGGGGCAAGGGATTAGTCAGATTGCGCTATATGAGGTGAAATAAACCAGGAAGAAACAAACAGAAAAACACATATTTGTGTAGATTCTGAAGATATTGTTTTTATAGAAGCACAATTAAATAAGAGCTACTAAGTACTGAGGTAGGGAAGAGAAATGAGAAGATTTAATTTATCAAGGTATTTACTTGCAAAGCCTGATGGCATGGCTTTTATTCCACAAAACCCACAAAGTACAGCCAGATGCACAAATTCATATTAGAATTATATTGGAAGGATTTTGGTGGTATATTAAACTACAGTTTGGTAATGGTTAACACTAATGTATTATGATGTGTATTTTTAAATATCTATAAATTATTATTTTAAATTTTATTAAAATTATGAAAAATACTTGAGGTGATAGATATTATTATGATTTAATCACTATTCATTGTATTCCTTTATGATGACATCACATTTTACACTTCAACTATGTATGATTATTGTGTATTAGAAGCATAATTCACTCTAAAATGACTTAAATTACTTAAAGTTAATAAATTTGTAAAGATATATAATATTTTATATAAAATATATGTATATGTGTGAGATTATATGATTGAAAATGCAGATGATATTTGTGATAAATTAAATGCAATTATAATTTTATTATTTTATTTACATCATACAAAGTTATCTAGGAACATTGTTTTACTGTTGACATTTTCTAGATCCAGAAGCTCAAACATTAAGAGATATTATTAAAAATGAATTAATAATTAACATCTTTTGAAACCAGTTCTAATATGAATTAGTAGTACAAATTAGTATATTGTAGTTGCTTTAGATTTGTGAAAAATAATATTTGTATATGTAGTTTTACATTACATGTAATATTTGACATACTATTAAATATTTCTAGAATTATATGGTATAAACATCAGATATGGGAATGGTTATTATTTATTTATTGTGATGTATTTATTGTGTGTTTATGTGTGTGCCAATGCATATGTGTGTGTGTATGCATTCATGTATGTGCACATGCTTCATGCACACATGGCAAGCACTCAACTGACTTCCCAGCCTCAAATGTGAGTAACTTTTAGTAAGCAGATTTAACAGAATTCCTGTTCATAGTAGATTCAACAAGGAGGGAAGACCAAAGTCAGCACTGTCAAAAAAGAATGAAAGGCAGGTTACTCATCTAAGGAAAAAGTTACTTCAGTAAATGCAGAGGAAAAAAAATGATCTTTAATCATAGAAGAATGCTCTGAAGCAGACTCGGCAGCTAAGAAAATCTTTCTTTCAGTATCTTCAGATAACAATGTCACATATTAAAGGTTTCCTCATAAGGTATGTTCTTGTTTCTTGTGTGGTGTTAGAAAAAATGAAAGAATATGCAATCAAAATATTTACAGCATGCTATTTTTTTAATCTCTTGTGGAAAGCTGAAAAAAATGACAATATATTATAAGCAAAGGAATTTTAATATAGAACAGATTTTTATATTGTTCTGCACTTTAAACATTCAGAATATGAAAGAAAAATAAGAAGGGCTATTAAAATTAACAGGAGGATTTATAATATAAGGAATCATCTCAGTGATTTTCTGTATTAGTCACACACAAGTTGTGAGCAGTGGGCCAAGTATAAAACGTATAATAAAATGTCATTCTGAAAAGCCTATTGGAGTTAGCATTACAATAGAGCTTTTGAAAACATCTCCCAGGGTTTAAAAATTAAACAGCATAACATTCTTTGTAGGAATATTTGTATTGTATCAAGATATTTCCTCTGGCAGGGAATACAAGAGGTCCATAAAAAATCAATAACCTAAAATTCACAAAAGTGTAGCTTATGAAACCTGAACTATAGAACAACATGTAAGATAACACGAAATTATTTAAGAAAGAGTTTGATAGAAGGAACAGTGGAAGTTATACCAGATTAATGTAAAGTGAAGGCTGATTTTCACATTCTGGTTCTCTCTTCAAACCTTTGAATAAAGGCACAACATAAAAAATGTCAAAGCTTTAAAAGAAAGGATTTACTTTGTTTCCTTAGTTAATACCTACTTTAAATATATTATTGAGTGTTTATAAACAAACAGTGAGGTCATTGTTTACATGATAAGTATTCTTGATTTTATGAATTATGCAAATAAAATAGAAAAAAGGTTTTCAACAATGTAATTGATATTTAATAGATGTTTGCAACGTCACGGGAAGGCTTGTGGTTGTGATGCCCACCTGTAATCTCAGCACTTGTTATGTAGATTTAAGAGGATTGTCATATGTTTGAGGCTAGTGTAGAATACGTGTCTCAGTAAAATAAATAAAATATAATACATTCAGAAAGACTGTTGGTGTTGATCATTTAGAGTTTTCTACATACTAAACTCTAAGCCACTGCAGTGAATCAGAAGATATTCATACTGAATAACTACTAATAACTTTACAGCAAACTCAAGACTTAAAGCAATCACACATTTAAGTAAACTAACTTGTCAACATTTATTGGCAGTCTGTTTACTCCAAATACATATGTCTATATTAATGATACCATATTCCCAAATCTATTTCAGTAAGAAGACTCCATATTTATGCTGCAAGGTTTCTTATAGTACAAAAAGTGGAGATTTTTTTTTTCTTTGCAAGCATCTGAAAAATCAAACAGCATAGTACAATTCTACCCAAAATTACAAAATAATAAATAATAATAATTGGCATAAAAATGAAGAGATAAAAGGGAATATAGACATGAGAAAATACTTAAAATCTCTAACAAATTTCTCAAGTAGAATATGGGGTTCTGTGCTCATATCATTTTTGAAATCTCTTTATTTTCAAGAATTTTTCTGTTTAATCTTTTTTTTTTTTTTTAGTTCTGTGTTAATCTAGTTTTAAGTATTGTCTAGTAGTGGTAACTTTCTAAGACATCTTTGGTGGGAGAATGCTAATGATGGCCTAGGTGATTTCTGGGATGAGGGAGTAAGATTTAGGCTTTTCATTAGGATATAGGAAACCAAAAGAGAACAGCCCTTCTACCTACTACGTGTTTCTGCCAGGACATGGAAAGTATTCCGACTTTGCAGTAGGAACATACTTATTTATTTTTCGTTCATCAGAGAGATATAGTGACAACTGAATCAAATAAAGTGAATTGCAATGGGCAAGATCCTCCCAGATCAGGCAAACTGTATGAGCTGTTTACGTTTGGAATTCCATTGGTAGCATGAGCAGAGAGCCCTGAGCAGCCCCACTGCCGGGGTCTAGTTACCATCACAGCCCCGGACAGATAGTCAGCCCCAGTCACCATCACCACAAACATGAGCAGCAAGGCCAAGACCCAGAAGCCACCCACAGCCCCCTCATAGGAGGTTAGCACAACCTCTTATGTATCTCACTTAAATTTTGTTTTACTGAATGTCATGAATTAGCAAAGCCCGAATAAGGGAAGAAGAGGTCTGCGAAGCCACCTAGGAGATTTACACATTAACAGAAGGTTTTAGCACACCTGCTATCAGGAGAAAGAAAGAGAAGAGGAAAACCGAGCCATGCAACCCTGAGTGGTGATGGAAGTGTGTGAAGCCTTTAGGAGAGAAATCGAAAGAAGTGTAACCCTTTTGCTTAGGAGGTGTCTGAGTAAAACCTTACTTCTCACCAGTTTTCTTCTACAGCATAGATAGAGAAAAAAATTCTTTTCATGGTAAAAGACATGATCCTTTTAGAAAAGGAATAAGAAGAACTGAGTTACCTCTAGAAGGCAGATGACATTCATGCTCCTAGAAGAAAATACAGGTAGAAGACAGGTGTAGTGGAGAGGCAAGGATGCTGCAATGAACACAGACAGTAAAAGTCCTTGGTAACTTTGTAACCAGGATAACCAACAAACCATTAGTAGAGATAAATTGATATCATAAAAATTCAATAAATTCAAAAGACAGAAAAGGAGCAAAAAAGAAATTTTTCAAATCGACTATATAATTAAAAAAAAATTCTTTCAACCTGGAGTCTCACTGTAGCCCAGGCTGACCTAGCACTCACTGTATAGTCTAGGTGACTGTCAACCCATCATAATCCTCCTACCTATGCCTCCTGCATGCTGGGCTTAAAGGTATGTACCACCATACATGGCATAACTAGTAAAATTTTACAGTTAACTCCAAGCATATCAACAATAACAATAATGTAAGTGTAATGTCCAATTTGTATGTAATTTGACAAGTAAATTTTAGTATGCATGAAACTTTGATAAAGCTGACAGGAAGTTGTATATGCTCCATTAAAACTGAATATTTCAAACTTTTTAAAAATAATTTATTTTATTATTAATTAGTTTTCTACTCAGTGAATACAGTCAAGTTGGTGTCATTTTTAGGGTCTTCCATGTCCTACCCCCTCTCCCTGACCTCTCCTCGTTGAGGTATATGGGTCATGCATTGTGGAGTTATGAGTAGGAGAAATGTCTCTGCATATCATGACCCAACATTCTTTCCACTCCCTCTTCCACAAAATTTCCCTGAGCCATGTTGGGTTCATTTTTGGTCTGCTTCAGTGATAAGGTGTTGGGGCCACTGGGTCTCTGGATATCTGATTTGGTAGGAGTTGAGTGTTCTCTGTGTCAATCTCTTTCACCCTTGTGCTGGTTTCTGTAAGTAATTAATAGAACAAGTTTTCAGAAAATCAGTAAGTTTAAAAAAGACCCATATAAAACGATGAAGTAACTGAAAGTTGCAGTCAGGTTTGCACTGCTGGCAGAAATCACCCGGCCAAAAGCAACTGTTGGGGAGAAAAAAAAAGGGGGGTTATTTTGGCTTACAGACTTGAGGGGAAGCTCCATGATGGCAGGGGAAAATAATGGCATGAGCCAACGGTTAATATCACCCCCTGGCTGAAATAAGGTAGACAAAAGCAACAGGAGAGTGTGCAAGACACTGGCAAGGGGAAAGAGCTAAAATCCCCATATGCCCACCCCCAACAATACACTGCCTTCAAGGGGTGTTAATTCTCAAATCTCCATCAGCTGGGGCCTAATATTCAAAACACCTAAGTTCATGGGGGGCACCTGAATCAAACCACTGTACTGAACATAACTGACATGTACTAAACATATAACCTCCAAATTGCACAATACACATTTCCATCAAGTGTCCAGGAAATATTCAGCCAATTACTAATTTTATGCACCATTAGTCAATCACAATCGTATAATTTACCATCAACTGTAATAATTACATAAGAAGTTTGAAACTAAACATGTTATTAAGTAACTCATAGATCCAAATGACACAGATGAAATGAAACACACTTCCCGTTGTAACAGTGAAATCTTAATATGTCAAACACTTCTTGAGAAGGATCAAGCAGTTGTTAGAAGTAGATTTGGCTAGGTAAAATGCTTATGAGAAAAAAAAAAACTCAAATCAAAATCTAAGCTGTAACTTAAAATAATTTCAGATAGTTCAGGGCCTCCAACCATTGCAAAGGTACTCCAGAAGCATGAACCCCCTTGAGCATCTGGCTTTAGTGTGTCCTGGGGAATCGAACCTGGGTTCTTAGGATATGAAGGCAAACACCTTAACTGCTAAGCCATTTCCCGAGCCCAAAAGATGTTTTAAAGGGAAGCTAATGTAGTATAAAAACTCTAGGTGAGCCAGGCATGGTGGTACATGCCTTTAATCCCAGCACTCGGGTGGCAGAGGTAGTAGGATCACAACAAGTTCAATTTCAAAGCCACCATGAGACTACATAGTGAATTCCAGGAAAAAAAAAAAAAAAAAAAAAAAAAAAAAAAAAAAAAAACTCTAGGTGAGCCATTCAGTCCAGTAATATAGGATGGAAGTCATTGGAATTCCATAAGATGATGAGAATGTTGTGGGCATACAGCATCAGTGCATGTGGTATTAACGTTGATGATTTCAGTCACAAAGCACCACAGCCTGCTCATAAAAATATCCATGTCCTTAATTATCCTACATTCATTTTACCTCTATATATTTAAGATAATTTTATTCATAAAAACCTTACTGAAAAAAAATTCTTTGGGACCAGTTGGCTTCATCAGCAAATATTTGTAAAAATTTTTGGAAAAAATGATATCAATTCTAGCTAAAGATTGCTAGATAGTAGAAGAGCATTATCAACTCTCCTTATGAGATTTCTGTTGATGTAATTTACTATATTACATGTAAATGACAAAAGATCAATTCACAAAATACAAGTTCATTGAATATATAAAGTTACATGCCACCTTCACAAACATTAAGAGTAAATATTGTTTAAATTCCATTTATTCCCCAAATATTCAAGATTCTATACAATAGCTAAAATCTACAGAGATATTTTTTGTTATAGAAGGTAAAATATTTATTCTTAAAGAAAAGAAGAAAAGGTAAGGTAAAGTAACTAAAAGAGCCAAAACAATTCTGTAAGCAAGAAATTAAAACA
Organism: Jaculus jaculus; assembly: GCF_020740685.1. Taxonomy (NCBI): domain Eukaryota; kingdom Metazoa; phylum Chordata; class Mammalia; order Rodentia; family Dipodidae; genus Jaculus; species Jaculus jaculus. The sequence goes on along the minus strand of NC_059102.1, from coordinate 184,844,163 downwards.
GCACACACTTATGTGACTTTGGTTTCAAAATTATCTGTGATGCACTGCAGAGATGCCTTAGTGGTTAAGTGCTTGCCTGTGAAGCCTAAGGACCCTGGATCAAGGATTGACTCCCCAGGCACACATTAGCCAGATGCACAAAGGGGCGCATGCGTCTGGAGTTCGTTTGCAGTGGCTAGAAGCCCTGGCGCGCCCATTCTCTCTCTCTCTCTCTCTCTCCCTCCCTCTCTCTCTGTTGCTCTCAAATAAATAAATAGAAATGAACCAAAATAAGATGATATAAATAGCTGTGATAACACTTGTACAAATTAATGAAGTAACCAAAAGCTCATTTTCTTTTTTCTTGTGGGAGTTTGTTAACTATTTTATGTACTAGCCTGTTCTTGGTCCTATTACAGTTATATACAAACAGACCTAGAAGATATGCTTATTAAATTTGAATGTGAAATGAGCTTGAGAAAAGCAGAAATTTCAATGACAACACATGACGAGTCAGACTTTTTAAAATTAAGTCCCAAAATAAAAACAATACAAAAACATTTCATATGAATTGATACATAATGCTGAAACATGATTACAGAGGGATGGAGAGATGGCTTAACAGTTCAATCGCTTGTGTGTGAAGTCTAAGGACCCATGTTCAACTCTCCAGATCCCATGTAAGCCAGATCCACAAGGTGATGCAAGCAGATGCCCACTAGTCTAGAGACCCTGGCTCACCACTTCACTCCCTCTCTTCCCCTCTCTCTCTCTCATTAAGTAAATAAATAAATAAATAATCATTACAGAAACGAGAATTTCAGAATGCTCTGATTTGAAATGAATTCACACAACTTGTCAATCAAGAAGCAATGGTATGAAGTCATAATAAAGATATCTATGTAAATTTAATGAGGGCAGTCAGATTCATTGGTGCAAATTATAGGATATAAAAGGTGACAAGATACAGCTATACCATTAAAATCATGGATTATTTAAGGATTAAGAGAGACAATCTTAGGGCTAGAGAGATGGCTTAGTGGTTAAGCGCTTGCCTGTGAAGCCTAAGGACCCCGGTTTGAGGCTCGGTTCCCCAGGTCCCATGTTAGCCAGATGCACAAGGGGGCGCACGCGTCTGGAGTTCGTATGCAGAGGCTGGAAGCCCTGGTGTGCCCATTCTCTCTCTTCCTCTATCTGTCTTTCTCTCTGCGTCTGTCGCTCTCAAATAAATAAATAAATAAATAGAGACGATCTTAAAATGCCAAGAAAGCAGCATTGTAAAATAGGATTGTCTGCCTGATGAGAGAACAATAAAAAATTTAAATTTCTCCAAGTAAAAATTCCCAAGAATATAAATATCAAAATTAATAATGAGCCTTTTTCATCAAAGGCACTTGACAAGATTTAATATAGACTGTCCCACCAAGTAAGGAACTTCTTCTATAAGATTTTTAATCCTCTATCAGAATTTTCAGTGGGAACATTTCCATATGGAGAATATTAATAGGATGACTTCCACACTATTTGTGCTTTTAGAATTGATTTATTTTGTTATTAGTATATTCTTAAATAATGATGTGTGATCACTCTCTATATAACATGGTATTACTAAATTTAAAAAGTTAAAAATTTAGAAAAAAAAGGAAATACATTTGAGTTAGTTCTTCAGCCCTAAGCAGAACAGCCTCATTTATTAAAGAAAAATTAATTTCATGAATAAGTATATTTTATATCACCTATTTCATGTGTGTGCATGTGTGTGTGTGTGTGTGTGTTTGTGTGTATTTTCAAATAGCCATGTGCATGTTGGAATATAATATTAAATTAAAAGCTTTGTAATTAAAAACTGCTTTGCTGGATTTAGCATCAGCTATATAAATAATTTAAGCTAACTTCTTATAGTTATAATAACTAAAACATTCTCACAACAATTTTAGCAGTTCAAATTATATTAGTGTTGAACATAGATTCATACTGAACATAGCACCAACTTTTTTCAGTAAATGTATGTTTTACCTTAAAAAGTTTTTAGAAGTTTCTGGTTGCTCAAAACATAGCATATTTCTTTGGAGGAATATAATCTCTTAGAAAAAGCTTGAGGAAGCTGAAATCAGTCACCAAAGAAATACTTGCTTCAGTGAAATGAATCAGTCCAAGTTTAACAATAAAACCATAGTATCTGTGGTCTTGCATCATTCTATATCATTTTACTATTTCAATGTGCTAAAATTAAAAAGCATCTACCCATATAAATGCTTGTTCTGCTTTGAGATGACACCAAACAATTGATGTTCTACCACCATAATGTCAAGGGGAAAGATTTATTTCTTAGAAATATGAATGAGCCCTGTGGTAATAATCTCTGTTCTCTTGGAGATAAGTAAAATGATGCTATCAGAGAATCCCTGTTGTAAATCAATAACAGGGAAAATTGTTGCCTAAATAATATGATAAGCTTCCCATTTTCTAATTCTTATAATTTCTATATGATGTTGATAAATATTTGTGTTCTCTGAAAATAGTCTTACAGAATTGTATAAATCCAAATTGAAGTATATCTGTATAGAGATTATTTCCTTATTTTTATTTATTTTTTATTAGACATGAACATAGTATGTAAGCAACACATGTTGGTACCATCCTTTTCCTCATCCCTGCATCTTTTCTGAAGAGGCCCTCCTTACTGGGGATGCCGGTCAGCACCCTGGGGATTGAGTCATGCATTGTGGGGGCAAAAGTCAGTTATGGGGCGAATGGCAATATCTCTGTGCATAATGTCCCAAATTGTGGCTCTGGCAATCTTTCTGCCCCCTTTTCTGCAAAATTACCTGAACCATGTTGGGTGTATTTTAAGTCTACTTCAGTGATGAGGACTTAGGAGCATCTAGATGTCTGGTTTAGTAGGTGTTGATTGTCCTCAGTGTCTATCTCCTTCACACTTGTGCTGATATCAGGTTCAATGAGAAAGCAGCATTCTTACTCATTTCCCAAATTCCTCTGTAGTTGCAGTTAGGGCCAGGTTGAAGTGCAATGAATTATTTATCTCCTCAGATCCTGCTCCCATCTGAAAATAAGAAGCAGATTCTCCAACAGAGAGTGAAGTCAACACCAGTTAAATGGGATAAACATTATTAATTTAGAGAGAATTTAAAGGGTATAGACTTTCCTATAGCTCAAGATTAGTGGGAGCTTGACAATGGAAAGCTAAATCATCACCAACATACAATTCTGACTTGTTTTCCCCTTTGAGATGTGGTTTCCTTCCTACTGAGAAGATCTGTTAGCCAATCCAAAAGCAGTTAGTAAACTACCATGGCTGTGTGCCACTATTGCACTTGTGTGAGCATCACATCAGATTGTTTGTTTCTGAGTAGCTTAGCTTAGACATTGAGTTGCTTGGACAGATGTTGGCTACTTTCCCAGATAGCTCATGTAGTGCCTTCCAGCACTAGATGGGCTAACTGTCTGGGTACAAGCTTTCTTCAAGATTCCAACCAGGTTTCTCTATGGTCTGTGCTGACAGCATATGGTGCCTTACCATTTATTTCTGGTGGGTAATCAAGTGCTCTTTTTTTTTTTTTTCTTTTGTTTTAAGAGACCTTGTAGGTCTTTCCAATCAGCATCTCCTTGTGGATATTAACTGCATTATGGTACAGGGAATTACAGGTCAGGGCCAAGGGAAAAGAAAAAGAAAAAAAGGAGAAACCAGAAAAATTTAAGGTTAAGCTTAATCTCACCCTCTCCAGGACCCTTTGATTCAGGTGCTCCCCTTAAGGTCCTGTGAAGGGTTCAAACTTTTAGTCTAACTTCCAGGATATAGGTTTCTATGGTACCAGTTAAATTTGGATTGTTTTATGTTCACCTCCTAGCCCTTCCCCTTACCCAAAGCTCTACCCTCCTTATAGTCTAAGCCTTAGATGCCCTTCAGGTATATCAGCAGCTCAGGTATATCAAAAACGTTTCCAGGTTAGGAACTGCAGATGAGTGAGACCATGAAAAGATTGTCTTTCTGTGATTGTGTGAATTCACTCAAACTGATCTGTTCCAAGTTCGATCATTTTTCTATAAATTTCATTGTACCATTCTATTTCTTACTCCTGAGTAAAACTCCATCATGTAGATATAGCACATCTTGGTTATCCATTTGTCCAATGATGGGCACCTGGGTTGATTCAAGTTCTTAGCTATTATGAATTGAGCAGCTATAAACATGGTTGGGCAAATATCTCTGGACTGTGGTGTGGAACTTTTAGGGTAAATGCCCAGTAAAGGAATAACAGGATTTGTTGGTAAAACTATATTTATCCTTTTCTGGCATCTTTATATTGCTTTCCATATTGGTTGTACCAGTTTACATTCCCCAAAACAGTGAATGAGTGTTCCTATTTCTCCACACCCTCGCCAACATATGTTTTCATTTGAGTTTTTAAAGTTTGCTATTCTTAGTGGGGTAAGGTAGAATCACATAGTTGTTTTAACTTGCATTTCCCTAATGGTTAGGGATATTGGATATTTTCTTAAGTGTGTTAGCCATTTGTAATTCTACCTCTGAGAAGAATTATAGCTGTCTACCTCATTTTTATAGTGGGTTATTTGATTTTTTATTGTTTAGTTTTTTGAGTTCTTTGTAGATTCTAGATATTAGGCTTCTATCAGTGGTATAGCTGGTGAAGATTTTCTCCCATTCAGTGGGTAATCTATTGGCTGTACTTATGGTATGTTTGTGCAAAAGCTTTTTAGCTTCAAACAATTCCATTGGTTGAGTGCTTGTTTAATTTCCTGGACTACTGGGGTTTGTTCAGGAAGTCTCTCCCCACTCCTGTGTTGTGGAGAGTGCCTCATATTTTTTTTCTTCTAGTAGTTGAAGTGTTTCAGGTTTTATACTGAGGGCTTTAATCCATTTGGACTTGACTTTTGTGTAAGGAGAGATGAGTAGAACAAATTTCATTTTTATACATATTGTCATAAAATTTGTCCAGAGCCATTTCTTGAAGATGCTGTCTTTTCTCCAGTCTACATTACTGGAACCTTTGTCAAAGATCAAGTAGCTGTTGTTATTTGACCTAAAGTCTGTGTTTCCAATTCTGTTCCACTGGTCTATATTTCTGTTTTTACTCCAGTACCATGCTGTTTTTGTTACTAAGGCTTTGTAATATAGCTTTAGATTGGGTATGGTGATACCTCCAGAGATTAATTAATTTATTTTTTCCTGAGGATATGTTTGGATATCTGAGGCCTGCTGCTATTCTGTATGAATTGTGAGATCATTTTTTCAATCTCTATGATGAATGATCTGTGATAAACTTAGATGCAAATATCTTGAACCATATCTTTGCAAACTGAATTCAACAACACATCAAAAGCATTATTCACCTTCACCAAATAGGCTTCATCCAAGGGATGTAATATATGGAAATTGGTCAATGTAATATATCACATGAATAAACTTAACCATAAGAACCAGATGATCATCTCAAGTGATTCAGAGAAGGCCTTTGACAAAACTAAATAGCACTTCATGATCAAAACACTAGAAAGAACGGGAATGGAGGGTTTATATCTCAACACAATAAAGGTTGTATATAAATCACCAAAAGCCCAAATAATACTTAATGGGGAAAGACGTAAGGATTTCCCACTGAGATTGCGAACAAGACAGGGGTGCACACTCTCACTACTGCTCTTTAACATAGTACTAGAAATTCTAGCCTAAGCAGTAAAACAGGAAAAACAAATAAAAGGAATTCAAATTGGAAAGGAATAAGTCAAGTTAGCCCTATTTGCAGATGACACGATCCTGTACATAAATGACCCAAAAGCCTCAATCTCAAAACTTCTAAAGGTGATTAATACCTTCAGTAAAATGGCAGGATAAAAAAAATCAATGCACAAAATCAATAGCCTTTAAATATGCAAAGGACAAATATACAGACTAGGAAATCAGTGAGGCTGTTCCTTTTCAATAACAACAACAACAGAAAAATAAATAAAATACCTTGGAATAACACTAACCAAGGATGTGAAAGACCTGTTTAATGAAAGCACTACAAAATTCAAGATAGAAATTGGGGAGGACTTGAGAAGATGCAAAGACCTCCCATTCTCCTAGATAGGTAAAATTAATATTCTAAAAATGGCAATTCTACCAAAAGCAATATACAGATTTGACACAATACCAATAAAAATATCAACATAATTCCCTACAGAGATAGGGATTATTTTCTATCTAGTTAGAAAGACATTTTTGAAAATGTTATATGAATATTAATTGCACAAACATAAGATGGTCTTTGTTGAAAATAGACTATGTACCATGGTATGATCAAAATTCACTATGATGAAGCACCTATGCATTTATTGGAAATAAATGGAGGCTGAAGACATTCCTTACTGGGTAAAGGTGCTTATATGATAATGTATGTTGATTCTTATCATCCATGTAAAAGCCAGAATAGCACACAACTGTAACCCCAGTGCTGATAGGGGATGGAAAGAGTAAGTTTACTGGAGCTCACTGATAACCAATCTGGCTGAAATTTGCAGTTCTATGTTCACTGAGAGGAAATAAGGAAATAAGGCAGGCAGGAATTATATGAAGACACCTAACATTATCTTCTGGCCTCTGCATTCATCAACAAACAAATGCACAAATACACAACACACAGTTACCACACTCACAACACACTCACACACACACTCACCCAGCTGTGTACACCATATGTTCCCATAGACACCACAAATTATGCATACACTAAAGTAATAAAAAGAATTAAATAAGTGTACCTACTTGCCCACCACTGAGAGCATATAAAGAAATGTCAACCACCTACTTTGATGACCTGGAGATGTTATACTAAGACAAATCAAGCATGTGATTATAAAAAAGACATAATAAGATTGAAAATTTTGTTGGTGGTTTAGTTTTCTAATGCTATTTTATTTAAGTAGTGACAAATAGGATTTGGAAGTTGTGAGGGATTTAAATCTTTCATTTAGGGAACAGTAAATATTTATCTTCTAAAGAAATAAAGTTTGCATGAAGTCCCCCTAATGCAGGCTTAAAACTATCTTTCATCATGTTTTTTTAATCATTTAGTAATAAAGTTTCTATAAGAATAATAATTCAATACTTCTTATGTTCATATCTCCAGTTTGAGGTACACATTGTTGTCATTATTTAGGGAAAGTCATTGGTTTCAATAAATTCTACATTTTTACTACTAGTCAAGACTGATAACAGAACCAACTAACATAAGTAGAAATGTACAGTCAGAACATATTGATTCAATTTTTATTGATATATTCTTATATTCTTGATTTACTTGAATGCTGTTCTGAGTTGTTGATTTTTCTTATTGAAAACCTATTCATAGCCAAAGACAGCTCTGTATGTTAGAAATAATTAGTGTAAATAAATTTTTATCATAACTAAAATGCACTCATTGCAAGAGCATCTGAGAGCATGGTACAAGATCTTATTACATGTTATTGCATTTATTTTAACTCAGTGATTCAAAGAACAATTATAATATAACGAATGTCATCTTTTGTATGGCTGTCTAATATCAGGCTGTGTTACAGCCACTATGCCCACCTTATCTTAAGTAAACACAATGTATGCTTTAATTACCTCTTATTATCTCCTTTTCAAAAGGCAGAATAGTGGTCCTAGGAAGCGGATGTGTAGTAATAAAATCACTTGTCAAAGATGATGTATTTAATGAAATCTTCATTTAGAATGTCCTCATATAACTTGACATTTTGAGTTCATTATCTTAATCTAAGTTAATTTTAATGTTCAGGTTATATGCTGTAGGAAATTGCTAATATTGGCAAAATAATATAAAAATAAAAATCACCAGTGGGAGATTAAAGATTAATTATGTACAGAGGCAGCAGGCAGCCACAAGTCTGTATTTTTTCCTTTAAAGCCATAGGTAATTTTATAAATAAGCAAATAATTAAAATTAAAATTAATTCATGCTATTTGTTTCTTCATGGGTTCAAAAATAAATGGGAGGTTTTGATTAGTTCAGTTTTGGCAGTAGCCTCATCACTTATCCAGTCTTTGCAAACAGGTAAGGCAGCAAGTTTGTCTGATAAGAGTTAACATTTGATTTTCTTTATTTTTAAATTATTAGTTATTTATTTTAGAGCTATAAAGAGAAAGAAACCCTGGGGAGAAGGGTAATGGGCATTCCAGACCTCCAGCCACTGCAAACAAACTCCAGGCATATATGCCACCTTGTGCATCTAGCTTATATGGGTCCTAGGGAATCAAACATGGGTCCTAAGGCACCGTAGACTGGTGCCTTAACCACTAAGCCATCTCTTAAGCCCAACATATGATTTTCTAAAACGACAATTTAGTCCTGTGGTATTTTGAATGTATGGCCCCAATATATGGCCCCAATCTATGCAATGTTTTAATAGTCTGTGATTTGAATCTGCAGCCACCTTGCTGGAAGAGGTGTCACTGGGCAAATCTTAAGGTGTGGTGGTGGTTTGAAATTCCAATATAAAGATATGAAAAGAGTTTCTGAAGTGTGCTGTGTGGTGTGGCTTTTGGCTTGTTGATTCTCTCTCTGCTTGGACCTATGAAGGCAGGCCAGCTTCTTCTGCCATTATGAAACTTCCCCTGGATTTGTAGCTTCAATAAATCCCTTCCTCCATAACTGTGCCTGGTCTGAAAGTTCATATCAGCAAACCTGAAGCTGTGTGATACAAGTCCCTACCCACACTGATGGCTAGGTAGCAGGGCATACTTAGCTCTACCTATGGTCCAGAGAACATATCAAAATAGAATGGAAAATGTTTATAAAGCAGAATATTTAATAAGGTAAACACAATCAACTTTCCATTAAGATAGGGTAATCTTGAATGCTTTCACTTAGCCCAGGCTCAAATATATGTTGAATAGCATCTAATATGGTGAGTCTAAACGTGGATCTTTCCATTGAGTTCATGAGTTGAAAGTAGTCTTATATAAAATTATTAAAAATGATATAATGTAAGCATAGACTTTACTTTAGTCATTCTCTTTGAAATGATTAGTCTACCCTGCTATTTAGCTAAATGAATGAATAAGTGGAATGGATGAGAAAGTTTTGACCATATAGCCTCCAAGCTCCACATTTTTAATAAATTTTGTGAGGTCTGACAGACAAGGGAAGGAGACCAAAGACAGGAATAAAAATGATAAGAATTTTGGGTTTAAATAAAACATTTTTTCAAGTTGTTATCATTTGAGTGTATTAGTAACTCAGGTTATTAATAACTGATAAGCATAAGTTCTTAGAATATGACAGTGTAATTTGAATTAATATTTATATTACTTTTTAGAAATATTATTAAAGACTGAAAAAGTATTTTAAAATCTTAAATAAGATACCCATTTTACAGTATATTTTAAGAGGCCATAGAGTCTGGAAAAATAAAAAAATAAAGAAATCTTCAGGGTTTTTCCAGAAGGTAATAAATAACCTGCCCTTCAAGTCAAGCTAATTATTGCAATAAGCCAATTCATGAGTTCTGCAATTACACACAGTAAGATTAGCTGATGAACACAGAATGGCACAGTAAGACTTCTGGGATGTAAGCATGTTTCTGTCCAGAGCCTCTTCCTCATGGCCCTGCATCTAATCCTCAAGATTTGGTAGGAAGATGAGAGTGGAAAGTACTACTACCTCCATTAACTTCAGTGTGGAAATGCTTATTACCTCAACTTACCTTCCATTGTTGAAATACAAGATTTCTACATAAAAACTCAAACCTTTATATTATTTCCCCAACAATGTTCACAAACATGTTATAGAACAAAGCATCTTCTTTTGGCAGTACAAAGACTGAGAGAAGCACAATGCCAGTTCTGGATGATGTGACTGTTAGCTTGGGTAGCATTTGAATTCCTTAGTGTTCCTTTGGGCTGGGTATGGGCCAAAATAAACATGCTTGCTTACGTTTATTATTTTGTTTCTTATTAACCATTAATTTAACAGAAACAATTAAAATATGAAATTCTCACTACTTTTTAGAAGAAACTATTGATCTAAGTAAAGGCTGTGTAGAAGAATAAATGGAAAACTTAAAGTATTGATATTCAGTTGTATCAGGTGTCCTAGATGAAAGACCAGCCTCATTCACTTTTCTTAGATGGACTGTCAACTAAACTAGCTTATTTCATAAATATTTCATATATACTACATTAAAAGGGAGAAATAGATGATAATTTTAGGAATAACAATTGTATAGGTTATAGCTATTAGGAGATTTACTACTAAATCATGTTTGGAAAATCATATGCATTACTATTTTTCTTTTGAAAGATAGTTGATAGTTCTGAGGTCAAGACAAAATTATCTCAGCATGAGAGAAGAAACATTTTCACATGAAAAAAAAAAAAAGTCTTTTTGAAGCCATTATAAAAATGCTTCTAGCCAGGTGTGGTGGTGTACTTCTTTAATCCCAGCACTCGGGACACAGAGGTAGGAGGATTGCCCAGAGTTCAAGGCCAGCCTAAGACTGCATAGTGAATTCCAGGACAGCCTAGACCAGAGTGAGACCCTACCTCAAAAAAACAAACACACACACACACACACACACACACACAAAAAAAAAAATGTTTCTAAATTAACGTTTTGTGTGTGTGTGTGTGTGTGTGTGTGTGTGTGTGTTGGTGCACATGCACTAGTGTGTATGTTTACATTGTGTGGGAGTGTACATGTGTGCAGGTGGGCACCAATGTTTGCATGTGGAGACCACAAGTTGACACTGGACTTCTTCCTCAATTGGTGCCCACCTTACTTATTGAGGTGAGGGTCTTTCACTTGAAGCCATCAGACTAGCCTTGCTAGCCTGCTTTCCCAGCATCCTCTGTCTCTGCCTTCCCAGCCCTAGGAAAGCAAGACACTGCTATGCTAGCCTGGCATTTACGTTGATTCTGGGATCCAAACTCTTGTCCCTGCACATGCATGGCAAGTAGTTCATCCACTGGGCCATCTTCCTTGAATCAGCACATTCTTGCTTTGACCTTAGTATAATCCTTTATTAGTTGTAGTATCAGTGTGTATAAGGGGATGAGTTGTGTACATGAGAATAATCTTTAGGACTTTCTGTAAACAGGATCATGTCATTGACAAGTAAAGACAGTTTTCCTTTCTCCCTTTACTAATCCTTGTACTTGTTTATTTTTCTTGACTAATTTCTCTGACTATATCTTTCAATGCCACATGAAGTATTAATAATTAGGACTACACATCTTATCTTGTTCTTTCTCAGGGGACATATTCAGTCTTAATTTTCAATTACAATGTTATTATAGTAAGTTATTATGTAGATACTTTTTATCACATTGATGTGTACGTTCCCTTTTATCTCTAGGTTATTGACAGCTTTTATCATGAATAAAAGGGAATCACAGCAAATTCTGTTTTGCATCTATTTATAGAAACAGGCATTTTTCTTAAAATTTGTAATTTTAAAATAATGAACATAAAGCTGCATGGTGGTGCACTCCTTCAGCCCCAGCACTTGGGAAGCAGAGGTAGGAGAAGTGCTGTGAGTTCAAGGTCAGCCTGAGATTACATACTGTGAATTTCAGGTTAACCAAGTAGAGTGAAAAATTAACTAAAAAAAAAAAAAAAACAAAAACCAATAACCATGATTATAATAACAACAATAATGGTGATGATGATGACTATCAGGCATTAAGGAAAATATTTGAAATGCATTCCTTTTCCTCCATAATACATAATATTTATATGGTAATTGAAAGACTAGGGTATTCAACATTAAGTAACCATGCCTGGGCAGAGACTTTTATATGTCTAATGATGCTTAGAGTATTTCTAAAGCCACAAATGTGTCCGTGTCCACTGAATTTTGCTCTATCAGTCAAAATTATAAATTAGCAATGTTCTATTTGAAACTTTAAAACCACTTGGAATTATATCTATAGTTGAGATAACACTGTAAGTAGAAATGTCTTAGCCTTAGCTTGAATATGTATATGAGTATATGTTTACCAGAAGATGACTTTAGAGAAGTATGATATTTATGTGCATGTTTACTGACAGCCTTAAGCATTAGTGCAATAGCTGCACTATGCACCTATTTTATTTCATAATAAATGAGAGGGAAAGTAGAACTTAATGGATAAGATGTTTCAAATATATTGTTATATAGATATCATGACAGCCAGTAATTTATGATTCAAAGAAAACTGCATATAAATCCAAAGAAATAAGTTAAACCAATCTTACCAAGGGAAGAAAAAGTGTTTGTTTGGGCTGGAGAGATGGTTTAGCGGCTAAGCGCTTGCCTATGAAGCCTAAGGACCCCTGCTCAAGGCTCGATTCTCCAGGACCCATGTTAGCCAGATGTACAAGGGGGCACACTCATCTGGAGTTTGTTTGCAGTGGCTGGAGGCCCTGGTGTGCCCATTCTCTCTCTCTCTCTCTCTCTCTCTCTCTCTCTCTCTCTCTTGCTCTCGCTCTTGCTCTCACTCTCTCTCTTTTTCTCTCTCTGCCTCTATTTCTCTCTGTCTGTTGCTCTCAAATAAATAAATGAAAATAAACAAAAAAATAAAATAAAGTGGTTGTTTGTTTTTTTTCAAAAAGACAATTATTTCATAGCTGATCAAACCAGTTTCCTACAATGCTATGTTATATTAAGACATAAAGGCACAGCACTAACACAAATATTTTATCATGTATTAAGAGCTATCATTGATTTAACAACTTTATAATTATAGAGACTATGCAGGCAGACTGAAAATTGAATAGCTGTCAAACAGTAATATGAAAGTATTGATGGTGAATCTTAGACAATGGATTAACTATTTTACTTTGTTCATACTTAAAATGAACATAATAATATTTACTCTAGATGGTTGCTGTGATTATTCAAAAAAATAAATAAACTTAGATAGCTTTGAACAAGACCAGAAACACTAATATCTAAATAACTATTTTTTGTTTTAATGCTGGGCTGTTATAGATCTATCAATTATTGCTATATTTTAATGCAGTGTTTTTCTAAAAAAGAATGAATGCTATATTTCTTTCCATCCTTCAGTCTTTTTTTCTTCTGCTTTTAGAATTTCATATGACCATTTTTATTCTGTTTTTTTTTATTTGAACTTTAGATCTCAAATGATTTTAAATTGCCCTTGGTGCCTCTATCTCAAAGTCATGGCTCTAACTTTAGCAAAGAGAGGGTACCTAGCATGGTTACACAGAGAAGTGGATAACATGTTTATATTAAGGTTAAAGTATTTTACACCCACGTGGAATTCTGGTTTCCTCTCATGTCATTCTGAAACTCTGGACCCCTGCTCCTATATATATGGCCATATTACCCTCTAGGTCTATTTCATTCAGTTACTGTGAGGACCTTGGCTTCCTGGAGGCTTTGTCATTAAGGATGCCTGAGCCTTCAACAGTAGTTACAGGGGAAGAGGGAAGGTAAGAGTCAATATGCCTTGCCTTGTGGAAAGGGCAGGACTACCCAAAGTCTATTAGAAAAGACACAGGTTTCCTACTCAGGGTCAGTTTCTGTTTATCAGTCACTAGTGCAGGCATCACCTTTGCTTGTTGGACATTTGGTTCTGGTGTCATTGTCCTGTGAATCAGGCCTTGAGGAAATAGGTAGGAAAGTATTGTCCTCTTGCCTTTCCTAGTGCTGTGGGTAATGAATTGCCTGCATTTTCTTGTTCTAAGTCATCTGTGTTGTGCTGAATGTCTGTAATACTGGGGCAGTGTATTATGGGCATAGCAGGGACACTCAAGTCATCTGCATAGTGTGTGTACATAGCATGAGTACTTAAGTCATGTGTGTACTGTGCACACAGCACGGATGCTCAATAATCTGTGTGCTGTGTACATAGTGTGAATACCCAAGCAATTTGTATGCTGTGTGCATAACATGAGTACTCTAGTCATCTGTGTTGACACTGAAATCCCAAAGCCTAAAACATTTTAGCAAATGTCCTGCCAGGCATAATGATGAGATGTCAGGACAGTAAACCTCTCCCACAGATAGCTTTGTTATCCAGACCTTTGAGCTAAGGCTTTTTCTTTTTCTTTATGCACCCTAATAGACACCTTCCATCTTCTAAGAGAGCTTTAATAATATTTCCATAAATGTTTGCATCCATAAGTATCTCTTACTTGCATAACTTGTTCATATTTAGTCTAGTGAAATGAGTGAGAATGGAGTACTTTTTAGCATCTTGTCAAGCCACTAAAATGTCTATGATGTAAAGTTAAATATGCATCCATCTTGCAACAACATGATTTGCATATAATATCCATTCCAGTCAACATAGTGATATTATGAAGCTTTAGAAGAAGTTTTATCTCAAAAGGGACAAAAAAAAAAAAAAAAAACAGCATCACAATGTGAAAAAAAATACTACTTGATGGCAACGAAACAAACAAAAAAAAAAAAACTAAGGAACCAGAATATACACACATAGAACAGTTATTTTAAATGACTAATGAAATTGATAGTAACTGTTACTCAGGCTATATAAAAACTTCAGATTACTTTAACCCACGCCTCATGTTCAGTTACCTGTCTGGGTAAAACAGCTCCATGAGCAAGTCCAAGGTACTTACTGAAGATATAAAAAAGAGGTTAAAACATTACTAAACTTTTAGAAAAACATCATTAAATAACTTTAAAATAAATTATATTTCCAAAGAGGACAGATCCATTTTCATCTTCATATTAGGATCTTAGCTTACTACTAAAATCTTTATGTGAATTTGCTGCAAACATTTCACAAGCCTTTCCTAAATATTCATTTCTTATGTCTTCCAGATAGTCATTTAGTTTTCATCCTGCAACCTAGGTATTAGGAGTCTTTTTGGTTATTATTAGACAATGAGATCAGATTTACTTTATGAAAGTGTAATTTAAATTAGATTATTGGTGAGGTTCATGATACATTAATCACAGGCAGCATGTTGGGTGGAACATTAATTTGAAGTGATGAGAATAAGCAGCTGTGTTTTACTGATATGGTAACTGTAATATTTATATTAATCATTTTATGAAATGAGATCATTGAAGAAGAAAATTCTCTGTGTTGGTCTCCTTCCCCCTTGTGCTGGTATCCGGTTCATCAGGAAAACAGCACCCTTGCTTATTTCACCAATTTTCCTTAGTTTCAGCCCGGGCCCTTTTGAGGTATGTTGGGGTGGCTCTCTCCTTAGGATCTGCATCTATCTGAAAAAGAGAAGCAGATTCTCCAATGGAGAGTAAGTTAGCACCAGGACAAATGAGATAACCCTTACTTTTTGTTTTGTTATAGAGAGTTTAATAAGTGTACACCCTCTTTTAGCCCATGTTGATGGTAGCTTGATATTGGAGAGTGGACGTATGTTTGGGTATGGTTCTGACTTGTTTTCCAGCTCCAGCTATGGGTCCCATACCACTGATGGGATCAGTTAGCCAAATCAAGAGCAGTTGGTACCCGACCAAGTCTGTGTGCCACTATTGCACTTATGTGGGCATCACAACAGGTTATTTGTTGCTAAGTAGGTTAGACCGTGAGTTGCTTGGACAGATATTGGTCATATCCCCCAGTCACCCATGTAGCACCTTCTGGCACTAGACACGCTGACTGTACGGTACTGACTCTATCCTGGCTTCCAGCCATGCCATTCCATTTTAAGTGTCAGCTGCATATGATGTCTTCAGCAATAGGGTCCTACCACTGACCTTTGATAGCTCATCAAGTACTCTGGGAATTACCAGCACAAGGGGGAAGGAGACCAACATAGAAAAAAATTAATTCCTACCAAATCAGAGAGCCAGAGCCTCAGAGGCCCCCAACACCGCATCACTGAAGCAGACCAAAAATGAGCCCAACATGGCTCAGGGAAATTTTGCAGAAGAGGGGGCAGAAAGAATGTCAGAGCTACATTTTGGGTCTGGATATGCAGAGACATTTATCGTACCAATAACTGTGGGCTCACTTCAAAATGCACGACCCATATACATCAACAAGGAGGGGCCAATGGGAAGGTGGTAGGCCACGGATGAGCCTAATAATGGTACCAAACTGCCTGTATTTGCTGAACAGAAAACTAATTAAAAAAAATAGAAAATTCTCTATGCTTCACTGGCAAAAGATGAAGTTACAATACTTAAATTTCTTAATTTTCAACTATACTACATCCTCCCAAATCACTAAGGCCCATAATATTATAAATGATGTCATGTCATTAATAAACATAAAACAAATGAGGCAAAAAAATTGATGATGTTTCCCTTTATTTACTATGTTCTTAAATTCTTGTCAAAAACAAGTCCTTATTCCATCCAGTGTCCTGAAATGTACCCCTAAGTTTTCTTCTAATAGTTCCATTGTTTTGGGACTCAAACAGAAATCTTAAAATAAGCTTTAATTATTTGTAAGGGTTTCATTTATTTATTATTTTATTTTTTAAATTTTTTAAAATTTTTCTTTCTGCTATTTTATTTTTTTTTAAATTTAATTTATTAGTTTTCATTTCAGTGAATACATGCAGTTTGGTACCATTATTTAGGCTCATCTGTGATCTACCCCCTCCCATTAGACCCTCCTTGTTAATGAAAATGGGTCGTGCATTGTGGAGTTAGCCCCCAGTTATTAGTATGATAAATGTCTCTGCAAATCATGACCCAACATGTAACTCTGACATTCTTTCCGCCCCCTGTTTTTATTAATTAGTTTTGCACTCAGTGAATACAGGCAAGTTGGTACCATCGTTAACCTTCTCCATGTCTTACCCCCTCTCCCTGGCCCCTCCTTGTTGAGATATATGTGTCATGCATTGTGGAATTAGCCCACAGTTATTGGTAGGACGAAATGTCTCTGTATCATGACCCAATTTATGGTTCTGACATTCTTTCTGCCCCCTCTTCTGAAAAATATCCCTGAGACATGTTGTGCTCATTTTATATCTGCTTTAGTGATGAGGTGTTAGGAGCCTCTGTGTCTCTGGATATCTGATTTGGTAGGAGTTCATTATTCTCTGTGTTGATCTCCTTCACCCTTGTGCTGGTACCAGATTCACCAAGAAAACAGCACCCTTTCTTGTTCCGCCAATTATTCTTAATTTCACCTTGGGCCCTTTTGAGGTATGATGGGGTGGCTCTCTCCTTAGGATCTCTTAGGATCTTAGGATCTAACCCATATTGATTTTTCTTTGCACATTTTTTGCATTAATAGCTTCCATGATTATAAAAAATATCCCATGGTATTACCCACCCTTGCCCCACTTTCCACTTTGAAACTCCTTTCTCCATCATATCTCCTCCCCATATCAGTCTCTTTTATTTTGATGTCATGATCTTTCCCTACTATTATGGTATTGTGTAAGTAGTGTCAGTCACTGTGATGTCATGGATATCCAAGCCATTTTGTGTCTGGGGGGAGCATGTTGTAAGAAATCCTATCCTAACCTCTGGCTTTTACATTCTTTCTGCCACTTCTTCTGAAATAGATCCTGAGCATTGGAAGGTGTGATAAGGATATTGCAGTACTGAGCACTCCTGTCATTTCTTTCCAGCACCATGATTCCTTCTGAGTCATCCTAATCTCACTGCCATCTGAAAAGCAATGATTCACTACCAAAAGTGAGAGTAGCATTAATATAAGAGTTTGAATATTAAGACAAGTGCTTCCTGGGCAGTTTGATATGCAAAGTATATACATTTAGCCAG
Source organism: Jaculus jaculus (assembly GCF_020740685.1). Classification (NCBI taxonomy): domain Eukaryota; kingdom Metazoa; phylum Chordata; class Mammalia; order Rodentia; family Dipodidae; genus Jaculus; species Jaculus jaculus. The sequence continues at coordinate 184,826,469 of NC_059102.1, read as the reverse complement.
ACAGCAGCAGATGTTACACCCCTAGGGCTCATGACTACATCTGTTTTAAGTTTTCAGTATCAGGGATCTGTTCCCTTCCATGGAGCGGGCCTCCAGTCCAATTAGAGGGCAATTGGTTTCCACCATGACAGGCATGCCACTTTTGCACCCATTGGCTCAATTGCCATGGCTAGCCAAATATAAGGCTTAGAGGGTCCACTGTTAAGTATCTTCACTGGTGATTTCTCTTTCTCCCATTGAACTTCATGCAGAATGGTTTCTTCCAGCTTTCTGTCAGCTGGACGAGGTTATAAGCTCAGTTCTAGCAGGATTTCTGAGTATCCTTGCAGCCCAAATATGTGGAGTATTCAGCAATAGGGTCTTGCCATCTATTCCTGGTGGGAAACCAAGGGCCTCGGCAATGACCTCTAATGTTTTGGGGGCATCAGGGACCTCCCTGGCCAACAACTTACTGAAACGTATCCCATTCCTGGCACTGAAAATTTTCTAGCAACAATTTACGGCTCCTTGAGTATTCCATTGTCCAAAAGAGTAAGTTAAAATAAGATTTATTTATATCCTCTTAGATTTTGTTTAACCCTTCATCCACCTTTCCTTTACTAAATCTCTTCCCCTGACCTCACTTTGGGCCTTTTCACCCCCATTAATCTATTCTTCTACATATATATATATATATATATATATATATATATATATATATATGTATGTATGTATATATATATATACATAATACCATGCAATAGTTGTAGGCCCTCTTATACCCCACAATTGGTGGTAGCTTGAAGATGGAGAACGGGCTCATGTTTGGATATGGTTCTGACTTGTTTCCCAGTTCTAGACATGGGTCCTATTCCACTGACTGGATCAGTTAGCCAAATCATGAGCAGTTAGTTTCCCACCATGGCTGTGCACCACTATTGCACTTGTATGAGCATCACAACAGGTTATTTTCTGGTAAGTGTGTTAGACCATGCATTCCTTGGACAGATATTGGTCATTGTTGCAGTCCGGTTCACATTGCTGGTAGAAATCACTGGACCAAGAGCAGCTTCTGGGAAAAAGAGATTTATTTTGGCTTAAAGGCTTGAGGGAAGCTCCACGATGGCAGGGGAAAACGATGGCATGAGCAGAGGGTGGACATCACCCCCTGGCCAACAGAAGGTGGACCACAGCAACAGGAGGGTATGCCAAACACTGGCATGGGGAAACTGGCTATAAAGCCCATAAGCCCGCCCCCAACAATACACTCCCTCCAAGAGGCATTAATTCCCAAATATCCATTAGCTGGGAACCTAGCATTCAGAACACCTAAGTTTATGGGGGACACCTGAATCAAACCACCACATTCTGCCCCTGGCCCCCATAAACTGATATCCATACATTATGTAAAATACAATGCATTAAGTCTGACTTTAAAAGTCCCCATAGTTTTTTATCAATTCCAGTGATGTTCATACATCCCCAGAGTTCAAGATCTTTTAACTGAGCCATAATACCAAAATATAACTTCAAAAAACCCAGAATGGCACAGAATAAATATTCACACTGCAAAAGATGGCATTGGGCATAGCAAAGAAACATTCAACCAATACAAGATTTAAAACAACCAGGGCAAACATCAAACTCTGACAAATCTCCAAGTCCAATAATTCTAACCAGCAACAAGTCTCTGGCATTCCAATTCTGCCCCTCCAGCTAGGCTACTCACAGTCCTGGAAAACTTCATTGGGACCAGCAGCTCCTCAGCAGCCATCTCATGGTCCTGGCATCTCCACTGGGTCTCCACTGCAAGCCACGGTTCACCCTCATGGCCCCATGTGGTCTCTATGCCGGCAACCAGCAAACCCGCTTCACACTGCCCATGGCCATTTCCAAAACACAAGACCGTGTTGCAAACTCAATGACTCTCTTTCCAGCATTTCTTATATTCCACAATACCAGGTAGGGTGCCAATTTGTTAATCCAGGGGAGAATAAAGCAGACTTTGAAGAACAGGACTCCTTGAGCACTCAGGCCCCTTCTAAAGAGTCTACATTCTTCTTGTTGCCCCAGTGCAGGTCAGCTAGCCCAGTCTCAAAGGTTGTAATCTCTCAGTTGCAGCTGAACAGGGAACAATTCACCCAAAGATTTTTCTTTCTGTGCTATATCCCTCTGCACATACCAGTTCATTTCTACGCAAAGCAACCCTGCACAACTTCTCAAGACATGGGCATAAGAGCAAGTTTCTCACACAAACTGCTAGCCCAGTCCAAGCAAAGCTCTTTCTCATCCTCATAAACCAAACCTCACAGTCCATAGTTCTTACTGCCTTCAGGTCTTTCAGCTCAGACCAGAATAGTCCATCAGGCTGTACTTACAGCACTGCAAAGCATCTCTTAGGCCAAGGTTTCAAATCCTCCCACATTCCTCTTGAAAAATCAGCTCCAAAAGGCCAAAGCCACATAGTCAGGTGTCTAGCAGCAACCCCACTCCTCGGTACCACTTTACTGTTGCAGTCTGGTTCACATTGCTGGTAGAAATCACTGGACCAAGAGCAGCTTCTGGGAAAAAGAGATTTATTTTGGCTTACAGGCTTGAGGGGAAGCTCCACGATGGCAGGGGAAAACGATGGCATGAGCAGAGGGTGGACATCAACCCCTGGCCAACAGAAGGTGGACCACAGCAATAGGAGGGTGTGCCACACACTGGCATGGGGAAACTGGCTATAAAGCCCATAAGCCCGCCCCCAACAATACACTCCCTCCAGGAGGCATTAATTCCCAAATATCCATCAGCTGGGAACCTAGCATTCAGAACACCTAAGTTTATGGGGGACACCTGAATCAAACCACCACAGTCATTTTCCCCCAGTCGCCCATGTAGCACCTTTTGGCACTAGATGCACTGACTGTCTGAAGACTGACTCTCTTCCAGCTACCATCCATGTCACTCCATATTACATATAAATCACATATGGTGTCTTCAGCAGTAGGTTCTTATCACTAACCTTTGGTGGGTCATCAAGTACTCTGACAGAGATCTCTTTCTTTTAGGAAACCTTGTAGGTCTCTCTGATCAAAAGCTCATTGTGAATGATAGCCACCTTTTGGTACTGGAAGTTACAGGTCAGTGCCCACTAATAGAAGGAATAAAACAATAACTAATATAAAACAGTTACAGAGAAGAGAGAGAGGGGAGAGAGAGAGAGATTGAGAAGCTGTAGAAGATTAAAGTCAGTCTTCATCATACCCTATCCAGTGCCTTGTGACTCGAGTATTCCTTCTAAGGGTCTATAAGGTTCAACCTTTTCTTTTTCATCTGCATTTTAGGATGTAGAATTTTATGGCACCATTGCCATGTGGGTCTATATTCGTGTCCCACACCCCCTACTTTGCCCTCCCCTCCCTTTATACCCACTCTATTGTCTAGTCCTCAAGATGCTTGCAGAATATATTGCCATGTTGGGTAGATTCAGGTTAGGTGCTGTAGATGAGTGAGACTATGTGGTGATTATCTTTCTGTGCTTGGGTAATTTCACTGAGAATGATCTCTTCCAGGTTTAACCATTTTACTTCAAATTTCATTGTGTCAATTTTTCTTCCTGTTGTTTAGAATTCCATTGTGTAGATATACCACATCTTAGTTATCTATTCTTCTAGTGATGGATATCTGGGTTGATTCCAGCTCTTAGCTATTACGAATTGAGCTGCTACAAACATGGTTGAACAAATCTCTCTGGACTGAGGCTTGAAGGCGTTAGGGTACATGCCAGGTAAAGGAACAACTGGGTCTGTTGGTCATACTATAGTCAGCTTTTTAAGGATTCTCCATATTGCTCTCCAAAGTGGTTATACCATCTTACACTCCCACCAATAGTCGATGAGGGTTCCTAGTTCCCACATCCTCACCAGCATTTATTTTCATTAGATTTTTTGATGTTTGCTATCCTTATTGGGATAACATAGAATCTCATCATTGTTTTAATTTGCATTTGCCTGATGATTAGGGATGATGAACATTTTCTTAAGTATGTGTTTGCTATTTGTATTTCTTCCTCTGTGAACTGCCTGTCCAGCTCTTTGCCCCATTTGGTGAGTGGGCTGTTTGACTTTTTGTTTAGGTTTTTGAGTTCTTTGTAGATTCTAGAGATTAGGCCTCTGTTAGTTGGATATTCAGCAAATATTTTCTCCCATTATGTGGGTAATCTATTGGCTTTGCTTATTGTATGTTTGCCTGTGAAGAAACTCTTCAGCTTCATTTGATCCCATTGGTTGATTGACTGCTTAAGATCCTGTGCTACAGGGTTTTGTTCATGAAGTCTTTTTCCATTCTTATATTATGGAAAGTTCCTCCTATATTTTCTTCTGGTAGTAGCTGAGTTTCTGGTCTTATATTGAGGTCTTTGATCCATTGGGACTTGAGTGTTGTGCATGGTGAAATGTTTGGATCAAGTTTCAGTTTTCTGCATATGGTTTTCCAGTTTGTCCAGCACCATTTGTTGATGATGCTGTCTTTTTTCCAGCCAATAGTGTTAGGGCCTTTGTCAAATATCAAGTAGCTATAGTTGCTTGACCCAACGTCTGTGTCCTCAATTCTATTCCATTGGTCTATACTCCTGTTTTTATGCCAGTACCATGCTGTTTTTATTACTATGGCTTTGTAATACAGCTTTAGATCAGGTATGGTGATGCCACCAGAGGTATTTCTTTTGCTGAGAATTTGTTTGGGCATCCAAGGTTTTTGCCTTTCCATATGTACTTTGAGTTAATTTTTTGATCTCTGAAGAATCATTTTGGGATGATAGTTGGAATTGCATTAAATCTGTATATTGCCTTTGGTAGGATGTTCATATTCAAATGTTAATTCTGCTTATCCAGGAGCATGGGAGGTCTTTCCATTTTCTCAAGTCATCCTCAATTTCTCTTTTGAGTGTTTTTATGTTTTCATTTCCATGTGGACCTTTTCGTGTCGGATTCTTCTTGCTTTTCCAGTTCAGACTGTTTAGTGTCCCATTGTGTGACATCTCAGGCTGTTTCAGCATCCACCTCAGACCTCTTCAGTTTCCTGCCAGGCAAGAGCTCTGGTAGACCCGCACAGCCACATGTTAGCTCAGTACTGCCTAAGTGTGTCACACCTCCCCAGGAAAGAAAGGCAAGGCACTAAGAGTTCACTGGGGCTTTTAGGGGAGATAAATTTCTAATAGATCACCAGTGGGAGGGCACAGAGCGGAAAAAGAAAGGGAATCACTCATTATCTCACTTCCGGTAGCCCACCAGTTCCCCAATTCTCCCAAGCAGCAGCCATACACATAGTCCCAGCTTCAGGATACACCCACACTTACTGTATGAAAGGGGACCCAGACTAGCATTGTTCTACTTGCCTCACTGCACAGGAGCAATCACCCTGCTATCCACGCCCACACATGACCTTGGGCAGGCTCTGCCTACTGGCCCTCTGGAGCTCAGGCCCTATCTGTTCATCTACCTGCCAAATGTATGCCACCCATCTGCTTGTGCAAGCTTATCTTGCTCTGCCCATTTGCCCACATACTTCTCCAGCCACCCACCCATCCACGCACAAGCTCAGGTCCATTCCACCTGCCCATATAAGCTCAGACTCACTCTGTCTGTTCGGCCACACCATCTCAATCCCCCATCTGCCATGCCTGCCACCAGCCAATATCCTGTTGTGTGTGAGCTCAGACTGCTACAGTGTCGCACCACAAACTAGTTTAGGTTGCTTTGGTGCTTGGTGCTTCAGCATCCCTCCATGCGAAAGCTCAGGCTTCTTTGGTGCCCCACCATGTGAGAGCTCAGGCTGCTTTGGCATTCCACACAGTGAGAGCTATGGCTGCTTTGTCGTCCGGCCTCAGGCTGCTTCAACTTCCTGCTGTGGGTGAGTTCAGGCTGATCCATCCACCCATGTGTTAGTTCAGGACCACTCTGCTCATTTGCTTGCCTGTGTGCTAGCTCAGGCCAGTTCCCCCAAGAGGCACCACTTCCCTCACTCATTAAAACCACAGTCCTACTCTCCCTGCCCATACACTGTGATGGGCAGACCACAGCAGAAAAAAAAATAACATGAAAAATAGAATGCAAGAAAATCCAGTAAGATCACCCAGTCTAACAATGAACACCTCTAATAAAACCATAGAAGAGACATTAGTATCAGAACACTAAAATGAAGCTTAGAGTAATGCAACCCTGACAAAGCTACTAGTAGAACTTGCAGAAAAGCAACAAAGGACTGATAATCAGGTGGATGCTGCCATCACTAGACTAGACCTAATAGATAAGAAAATGGAAGGAGTTCAAAGACAGTTAAGAGATATGAAGGAGAATGAAAAAAAAGAGAACCTCAAAAATCAGCTGGCAATGCTAAATGAAGACATAAAGAATGCAAGGATGAATTCCAAGAGGCATCAAGAAAATCAGAAAATGGATCTCTGAGCGCCCGGCTGGGAGGGGGCGCTGGGTGTATGGCGGCTGGGGAGGGGGGATGGTGGCAGCCCAGCCGTGGATGCAGCGGCTCCCTGGAGGAGCGAGGGGAGCCGAGGGAGCTCTGTGAGATGGGCCCGCTCCCAAGTCAGGGGGGAGGACACTTACTACAGCTGCTCAGAAGCACCACCAGAAGCTCAGATGTGGGCAACCCAGCCAGCAGCAGAGAAGGGTGCAGGGAAGCCACAGAGAAGTCCCTTCTGATGCCCCAAGGAGCAAGCCAACCCCTTCCTGGCTCCAGGAACATTACAAAGCAATATGAATCCTGTCCATGTGAGGAGTCAGGAATGACTTTCACCAAAGAAATGAGACCTCCCTGTGACCAGCAAGGATATGGGAAGAACTACCAGCTGTTCCACAAACCACACACCTTCTAGTGATGCCTCCGAATGGTCCCAAGGGGTCGCGGTGGCTGGGCAGAGCCAGGCTGGAGCCAGAGTCAGCCTGGGTGGGGATGGAGCTGAGGCCATTACTGGTCTAACAGTAGACCAGTATGGCATGCTATATAAGGTGGCAGTGCCACCTGCCACCTTCTCACCAAATGGCCTGCCATCTGTGGTGAACATGAGCCCTTTGCCCCCACGTTTAATGTAGCATCTTCTCTGATTCAACATCCAGGAATCCACTATCCCCCAGTCCACTATGGTCGGCTCCCACCCACCTCACTGCAGTTTATTGGATCTCATTATAGCCTTCCCTATGCTGTACCACCTAGTTTCCTACCAAGCCCCTCCTTTCTCCTTCTGCCAACCTTTCCACCTCTCACCTTCCACATTTTGTGCCATATGCCTCACTCCTGGCAGAAGAAGCCACTCCGCCCCCCCCCCAGGCTTCATCCCCAGACCACTCATTTAACAAAGCCCCTTCTGCCACCTCCCCACCTGGCCAGTTGCCTCATCACTCAAGTACTCAGCCACTGGATCTTGCTCCAGGCCGGATGCCCATTTATTATCAAATGTCTAGGCTACCTGCTGGATATACCTTGCATGAAACTTCTCCAGCAGGCACCAGCCCAGTGCTTAACCCTCAGGAGGGCCAGTCTGCTCTGGAACCAGCTGCTGCCAATGGAGGACAGACACAGCAAGAGCGAAATTTAGTAAGACAGGAAAGTGAAGCCCTTGACTCCCCCAGCAGCAAGGGTGAAAGCCAAGGAGAACTAGTGTCAGTGGTAGAATGCGTGGTGGATGGACAAACTCCGAGAGTGGAGTTGGCAGTGCCTGCACACCGTGGAACCCCAGACACTGACCTTGAGGTTCAGTGGGTAGTTGGCGCTTTAGCTTCTCAGGACTATCGTATGGCGGCAGCTCAGAGGAAAGATGAACCCAGGCCTCTCAGCCTGTCACACCATACCCTTGACTATCATGGTGAGGGGCTAGGGTCAGCCAGGAACCCTGCAGAGGTGGCAGAGGAAAATCAGGCTCGTGGGTTCTACTCTCAGTCCCATCAGGATCTGGTAAAACCTTTACCCAAAGCAATGGTTGTAGCCAATGGCAACCTGATGCTCACTGGAACTGACCCAAGTCTGCTGCCTATGGGCTCAGAAATCCTAGTGGCATCAAGTCTGGACATGCAGACCAGAGCCACCTTCCCAGACAGGAAGCCAACTCCACCCTCTATTACCTCCACCCATTTGCCCTCCCATTTCATGAAAGGTGCCATCATTCAGCTGGCTACAGGGGAGCTGAAATGGGTGGAGGACCTCCAGACCCAGGATTTTGTGCGCAGTGCCGAAGTGAGTGGGGGCCTGAAGATCAACTCTAGCATGTTTATGGACATTCAGGAGAGCCAGTGGCCTGGATTTGTCATGCTACATTTCGTTGTTGGTGAACAGCAGAGCAAAGTGAACATCGAGGTGCACCCTGAGTACCCTTTTTTTTGTGTATGGCCAGGGTTAGTCTTCCTGCAACCCTGGAAGGACTGCACAACTCTTCTCTCTTCCCTGCCATCAGCTACAGGTGGGAGATGTCTGTGTCTCTATCAGTTTACAGAGCTTGAACAGTAACTCGGTTTCTCAGGCCAGCTGTGCTACCCCAAGCCAGCTGGGTACCCCCCAAGAAAGGCCTGAGAGGATGGTCTTGGGGTCTAGAGACCTATGTGACAGTGAGGGGAATAGCCAGCCTTCAGGAGAGGGCTCCTGTGTGGTAGAGCCCTCCCAGCCTGAGCCTGGTGCTCAAGCCTGCTGGCCAGCCCCAAGCTTCCAATGATACAGCATGCAAGGGGAGGGGGCACGGACTGCACTGCTCCGTCCCTCTTTCATTCCACAGGAGGTAAAGCTGTCTATTGAAAGCTGTTCCAATGCAGGGAAATGAACCTTTCTCAGACCAGGACTGGGGCTTTAACCCCAGAGGTGAGCCCTCACCTTGAGCAGGCAGAGGTTTTGCACATGCCAAACAGGGAATGGCTCTCCAGGCAGTGATTTGAGGGAAAGAGGAGGCATGAAAACTGCCTCCCAAGACAGGATCTGTTGCTCATTACCTCCATGGCATGCTTTCTGGACAGCCACTGGGGGTCCTGTGATGGGGATCCGCAGGCCTGGGACAAGGAAGGGCGGAGGTGCACACAAAATCAGGGCCTCCCTGTTTTTGCCTCCCCATCCCTGGCTCCTGCAAGGGAAATACAGGCTTTGGGAGCAGGTGGCAGAGGGAGGGAGCAAAGAAAGAACCAAAAATGTTGATCCACAGCTTATAGTAGCAGTAAAACTGTCTGAAGTTGGAAAAAAAAAATCAGAAAATGATGTGAAAAGGGAGCTTGACAGAAGGATGGAAACTATACATAGAAAAGTAGTACAAAATGCAAACCTAATTGAACAACTCCAAAACTCTTTAGAAGCTCTCAAGAATAGAGTCAGCCATGTGGAGGATAGAAACTCTGATCTGGAAGACAAGACAGAAGAAAGAGTTTGAGAGTTTAAAAGTTTCGATAAGTTCAAAAATTTCTGTGAACAGAAAAGGAGGAAATTGTGGATACCCTTAAATGTCCTAACATCCAGATCATAGGAATACCAGAAGGGGAAGAAATTCAGACCAAAGGCATGGAGAACTTATTTCACAAAATAATCAAAGAAAACTTTCCACTCTCTCAAAAGAAAGGACCATCATAATACAAGAAGCTAACAGAACTCCAAACACATTGGACCAAAGGAGAAACTCTCCAAGGCATATTGTCATTAAGACTATAAACATTGACACCAAAGAGAAAATCCTAAAAGCAGCTAGGGAAAACAGCATACCACTTTTAAAGGTAACTCCATAAGAATTACTTCAGACTTCTCAATGGAAACCATGAAATCCACAAGGGCCTGGAATGGAACACTGCAAAATCAAAGAAACAAACTACTTACCCAGCAAAAGTATCCCTCATGATAGGTGGTGAAAGAAAAACTTTCCATGGCAAAATTTAGCTTTACAATTATATGAACAAAAAACCAAACATATAGAGAGTATTTGAGGAAATATCCACACAGAAGAATCAAATAATCAACCTCAAATGCCTAGAAGAAGCAGACCACAATAACCAAACTCAGAGAAAGCACAAAAAACTTCAAAGTCCATGAAAACACCAAATCACATATACCAACATAATATTGCTGGGGTCAAATCAAACCTCACAGTCATTACCCTAAATATTAATGGCCTCAATTCACCCATCCAGAGGCACAAGCTAACAGGATGGATCAGAAAATTAGACCCCTCAATCTATTTTCTTCAAGAACCCACCTCACCACCAAAGACAGACACCACCTCAGGTTGAAAGTGTAGAAAACAATATTCCAAGCAAATGGGCATAAGAAACAAGCAGGTGTAGCTATACTAATATCAGATAAAGTAGACTTCAAACCAAAAATAATCAAAAAAGACAAAGAAGGCCACTTCCTATTTATCAAGGGAATGATCCATCAAGAGGATATTACAATCATAAATCTGTATGCAGCAAACACAGGCCCACCACAGTTCATAAAACGAAACTTACTTGACAATAAAACAGAAATAACGGCCAACACCATCATAGCTGGGGACTTCAATACACCATTATCAGTAATAGACAAATCATCCAAACAGAAACTCAACAGGGAAGTAAGAGAGCTCAACAAAACCTTAGATCACTTACACCTAATGGACATCTACAGAGCATCCCATTCCAAATCCACAAACTACACATTCTTCTCAGCAGCCCATGGAACATTCTCTAAAACAGATCATATACTGGGTCACAAAGCCTGCCTCCATATATTTAGGAAGATTGACAAAGTTCCTTGCAATGGTATATTGCTAGAAATTAACAACAAAAGAACCCCCAAGAATCCCATTGGCTCTTGGAAACTGAACATCACACTTTTCAACAATAAATGGAGAGTGGATGAAATAAAAGTGAAATTTCTAGAAATGAATGAATGATGATGAGAACACATCATACCAACATTATGGGACATAATGAAGGCAGTCCTCAGGGGAAAATTCATAGCACTAAATGCTTTCATAACAAATATAGGGAGATCCCAAATCAATTACTATTTTATTTTTGAGAAAGCTAGAGAGAGAAAGAGAGAGAGAATGGGTGAACCAGGGCCTTTTCAGCCACTGTAAATGAACTCCAGACACCTTGTGTCCCTTCTGTGCATGTGCAACATTGCACGCTTGCCTCACCTTGCATCTGGCTATGTGGGAACTGCAGATTTGAACATGAATTATCAGGCTTTGCAGGCAGACACCTTAATCATTAAGCCTTCTCTCCAGCCCAAGAGGTTTCATTTTCATGGATTAGATATCTCAATTTTCCATAAGCATACTTTGAAAGATTGCATTTTATCCACTATATCTTCTAGTATAATTTTCCAAAAAAAATAAATAAGTGGCTCTAAACATGCGGGTTTTCTTCAAACATCTCTGCAGAAATACATTAAGCACTGGTGATCAGGAAGTATGAAATTCTACATGGTTCTAGACAAAACCACTTTTAAGTGTCCAGCCTCAGTCTCCTGTGCTACATTTGTGACCACAGTATCCACAGTTTTCTGGGTTACATTCTGAGCCCAAAGCCTAGCATAGCATGAGGTTGTAACAAGGTCTTGAGGAGTTTTACCAAAGTAATGAGATTTAGTCGATATAAACATCTAGAGGGAAGACCAATCAGTCTCACATGTGTTCATAGGTCTGTTTGCTTATACCAGAGTAACAAGATCATCTTTGTTGCCGCTCCTCTTCTGTATTTCCACTACAACTTGAGTTAATGTAGAGATAAAATCCATTATGGAGAAATGATGGAAGGGGGTCTTACAAAGCTACTCATGATCTTATTGTCCTACATAAACATACAGAACATTACAGAGATAAGTGAGTTGCAGTAGTTAACAGGTACATTCCAGATTCTGTATAGTCTAATATGTTGGGAAAAGATCTTATGATAAGTATGTGAACTTCCACAGTAAAAAAAAAAAAAAAAAAGAAGTCATAGCAGAGGAAATATATAACTCAAATTTCATCTGGGATTATGAATAAAATGTCAGCCAGGCATGGTGGTGCATGCCTTTAATCCTAGTACTTGGGAGGCTGAGGTAGAATAATTTCCATGAACTGGAAGCCTGCCTGGGGCTACATAGTAACTTCTAAGTCAGCCTGTGCTGGAATGAGAACCTGCCTTAAAAAGGATAATAAATAAATAAATAAATAAATAAATAAATAAATAAATAAATAAATAAATAAATAAAAGTCTGTCAATCTAGAGCCAAGCATGGTAGAACATGCCTTTAATCCCAGCACTTGGGAGGCAGAGGAGGATTGCTGTGAGTCTGAGGCCACTCTGAGACTACATAGTGAATTCCAGGTCAGCCTGAGCTATATAGAGGCCCTACCTTGAAAAACCAAATAAATAAATAGATTAATTAAATAAAATAAAATAAAGTCTGTCACTCTAAGGAGGAAAACAAATATGGGTATGTTCTTAGAAAGTTTCTAATAGGTGATCACTAAAATTTGAGTTGTCTTCATGTTACATGCTCTACTTGAACTTTATTTTTGGTGAAAGTAACAACTGCTTGAATTTAGTCTTATGATATCACTGATCAAAATAACATGACACAGTAAGTTTAACCAGGACACAGTATTTTACCATGTGAAATAAGCAACACAGAATAGACTGCAGCTCAGCATGCAAAGCAACAGGGAGATGGAATTCTCCTGCTCCAGGCATGACTCGCGTTAATCTGTGTGTCTGTGCTTGGAACATGTAACAACAGGTCTAAGTGATATTCATCTTGTATCAACAAGCCAAGGGCCATTGTTTGCTGTCAGGTGTTTTGCGTAGTTTCTGAATCTCACAGCTACTCAAGTAATCTCTGGAGAAATTTGACATTCTTCTCAAAGCCAGCTGCAGCATTTTATTACATAGTACATAGAACTTGGAGACCTTAACAAAGAACATGTACTTGCTCTGTCACAGTTTGTTGGACTTGTCCTCACTTATTTAAAAACAACTGATATGTTTACATCCCTAATGTGTCCTTAGGATGGGGTTGCAAATATTTGAAGCTTAATTTGTACATTTTAAGGGAAAGAAAGTAGTAATAGAAAATCACTAGTAATATAATTATATAAAATTTTACTAAAATCTTATTAAATATATTAAATAACACACTTGTATATGTGACATATATATGCCCAATTATACTTTAAGGATTCTATAATATTTCACTCCATCAAAAACAATAATTTTAGAAACATATATCCATTTAAATTATACCATTGCTTAACTAATCTAATTAACATACAACTAAAATCATCACCCCTCCTATCATCTGGTAGTAGCTCTTCTTAATTAACTGTAGTTAAATTGTCTGAGAAGCAAACATGGTGGGGTGGCACATGCCTCTAATTCTAGCACTTGGGAGGCAGAGGTAGGAGGATCACTGTGAGTTTGAGGCTACACTGAAACTGCATACTGAGTTACAGGTCAGCCTGGGCTGGAGTGAGACCATATCTCAAGAAAAAAAAAAAAAAAAAAAAAAAAAAACTGCCACCTTGAGTCTGGAAAGATTGCTTAGTGGTTAAGGTGATTGCCTGCAAAGCCTAAGGACACAGGTTCAATTCCCCAGTACTCACATAAGCCAGATGCACATTGTGGCACATGCACTTGGAGTGCCCTGATTGATGTGCCTATTCTCTCTCCTTCTCTCAAATAAATACATTTTTTAAATTTGAGAAATAATATGTGAGGAAATGGCATCAATAAAATAAAATTATCATTTATTATGAATGGTAAAAGGAGTTATGAACAATAAATCATTTTGCATTATTAAGTACTATTGAATTCAGGACACAGATTAGAAAAATGCAAAGCACTTTGAGACAATAGCTATGAGTACCTTTTTGTATGTCTACTTAAATTACAAAGTAACATGTATTTAACTGTTCTTATCTTTTAATGTACATAATAATTTCATAGTATGAAAATGTTAAATAAGACAACACACAATTTTTAAAGAATTTCATGTAATTTAGGAATTGTTTCCTGACATCTTTTTAAAAATACCATTGTTTTCCACAATTCACATTTACTTTCACCTACTTTAGGATATGCAAATTTATTAGCATTTCATTATGCTTTCCCACAAACAAAAACTGTAACCAATGCCATATTGCATTAAACCTCTTCCTATATGAGGAAAAGCACTGGTTAGTAGTATTTATTGCAGAGTTTTCTGAAACATAATGTTACAGTATTATTAACTTTAACAATCCATCCATTTGATTCTGATTTATACATGTTGCTCTCACAAAGCCAGGTTTTACGATTATAAATGACTGCCAAATGCACCAACCTTTGAGCTTACTATTTCGTATTTTTAATCCCACAGTAATTTTCCTAATGGCTACTAGAATTGATTATAATAGCAAACAGGCCTCCTGTTAATCTTATATAAGGGTAAAAGCAGTTCTTGGCATGTTCCTGAATGGAATTCACCTGGTTAAATATGGAGGTTTTGATTGCTCTGTAACCTTCAAATTCTTTACTGTATATCTTAAGCCATTAAAGATTAATCTGCAAATCTATCAGATAAAACAATAATATGAAGGGATCTGCATTACTTCGACTCATCAATAAACCAAACTATTATTTTTTACACTTTATGGGAATTTGTGGCCATAAGTTAGTCTAATAGGAAAGAAAACTTATTAAAATATAATGCTGTGTCTGCAAAATATAAGATTGTAAATCAGGTTTCCTTTTTGTTTTTTTTTTTTACATTTACAAAAGGTGCATTTCAAATGAAATTTAAAAACATGAGTGATTTGTAATTTCTTTTCATTGGTGTTACCACCATTTTATTCACCCAGCTCTTATTTAAGTGCATTGATCACTGGTGACTTGTTCTCTGCAGCTCCAGCATTCGTGGCAACTGTGCTTCATTTTCATTTAGTGAAGCATCATTCCAAAATATACAAGCACAAGAACAAAAGCTCAAACAATCTCTATACAAGAAACATTATTGCACAGCAGAAAATACACTGCTTTGATAAAATAAAACAAATGAGTTTGACATATAAAAAATAACATCAAATATATATGTGTTTACTACATTTTCTGATCCAAGTTTTCAAAACTTACTTGTTTAGAATACTTCTTCATGAATAAAATGTTACATTGAAAATGATCCCCAAGGCATATCTAGGGAAAGCCTATGGTAGATCAAAAGATTAAACCAGTATATGTTTCTCATAAATGGAAAACTGACTGTAGTTGAAATTAGTTTCCTCTTAATTTCATTCATTTCAACTATTACATAAAACTATTACATAATAGCATAAAGTAGTACAAATTAATGAAATACCATGAGATATGACATAATATGAATATGTATACACTGGTCTAGAATAAAGACAGAAAAATTATTGCTGGAAGTAACATCCTCAGCTTAAGTTGGGGAAGAATGAGAAGTGTAAGTTCTTTGTTATAACTTACTTAAAATAGTCATTAAGAATAATAATTATGGGCTGGAGAGATGGCTTAGCCGTTAAGGCATTTGCCTACAAAGCTAGAGAGAGGATCCCAGTTCAACTCTCCAGGATCCATGTAATCCAGATGTGCAAGGAGGTGCATGCATCTGGAGTTCATTTGTAGTGGCTGGAGGCCCTGATGTGCTGTTATCCTCCCCTTTCTCTACCTCTTTCTCTCTCTCAGATAAATAATAATGTATTTTTAAAAAGAATAATAATTATGTAATGTTTAAGATTTAGAAACATATTGCTTAAAGATTTGAAATATATCTAAAAACATATATAGTCAACACTCTAGGTATGTACAGGACTTGATTTCAGGACACTAAGGTAACAAAATCTAATTTCCAAATTCATCCAATAAAATAACATAGTATTTGCTTATAACTACTTAGTCTCTCATATGCCTTATAATTTCTCCAGATTACTTATAATAAATAAAACTCTCTAAGCATTATGTAAATATTTATTACACTATATTGGTTATGCAATTACAAGGGGAAAATCTGTTTGTATTCAATACTGATACAATTTGATAGGTTAGTCATTCATGGTTAAATGATAGGGATACAATATGAGAGATGCATCATTAGTGGATTTTGTCATTGTGTAATCAAAGAAAATACTTGGGAAAATAAGATGGCTTGTTTATTATTAGACAATATAACTTCATGCAGCCACTGTTGCACATGTAATTCATGATTGACCACTAAGTCATCACATGACATAGTATATTTCCTATTCACTGTCCATTAGACACAAATGTAGAAACTTTATTTATGCAGCACCAACAATATTTGACAAGAAGTTTATACCCGAATTAAATTCATTTTTAACTTATACTTCATAGGCTAACTGCATAAAATGTTACATATTAATGCGGTAATACAATATTTCAGTATATATACGTAGTGTATAAAACATTGTTTTTAGCCCTAGCCACAAGTAATTAACACTTTATTTATTTATTTAGTTTATTTAGTTAGTTGTTAGTTAGCTAGTTAGTTAGTTAGATTTTTTTCTTTTTTTTTTTTTGTTGTTGTTTTTTGTTTTTTTTTTTTTTGAGGTAGGGTTTCACTCTAGCCTAGGCTGACCTGGAATTCACTATGTAGTCTCATGGTGGCCTCTAACTCATGGTGATTCTCCTACCTGTGACTCCCAAGTGCTGAGATTAAGGTGTGCACCATCACACCCAGCTTAATTTATCACTTCTTTGTGTATATATATATTTGGAGTCATTTCCTTTAGCCATTTTAAATATTTATTTAAGACAGACACAGACAGAGAGAAGGAAAAAGAGAGAGAGAGAAAGAATGGACACACCAGGGCCTCTAGCCAGTGTAAATTAACTCCAGATTCATGTACTACCTTGTACATCTGTCTTACATGGGTACTGGGGAATCAAACCTGGGTTCTTGGTTTCACAGGCAACTCCTTAACCAGTAAGCCATCTCTCCAGCCCTCCTTTAGCTTTCTTGAGAAACATACCCCCCACTACCCCTTGCTAAATGCAGGAATGTTGCAAGGTGGTTTTTAGCTGATATCAATCAATTGCATTCTGTCACTCTATGAGAATATGCAACTGACTCAATTCATGCCTACTGTTGTGAAATCAATTGTGCCTCCTTAATGTTCATATAGGGAAGGCCTAATGAAGAAGAAATAGCAGAAAGCTATCTTCTTTTAGGCAGATTCAGTTAGAAATTAAAGCCCAGAAAGACCCAAGAGATACCAACCCTCCTTGGAACAAACAGATCTCTTTGCAGAAATGGAACTCATGTCTGTTCAAGACTCCTATACATCAGCTATAGTGCAACCTTCTTCCCATGGTCTAGCATGCTACCTAGATGGGCTGACTCTAGGCTTCGCCCTCCATATCAGTAAACCAATTTGGTCTTTGCCTTACATACCTGACTCTGATGAAAGAATACATTTTCTGGTCAATAAAGTATATAGCCTTCTTGTTGCTCTCTCTGGCAGCCTCTCCTCTTTTGGGCTACAGGGTACAAGTGAGTCTGGTCTCTCCCCTACCTCATCCAGGATGGGTAGGTGGGAAGGCACAGTGCCATTTCTTGGTCAGAGTAATTCTCTGTTTACCTCTGTTTTATACCTTGGGGTAACTTCTCACTTTAATTACACATATGATTTTCCTCTGATCTCTGAATCTACCACATACACACTTCTCTTACACTCCAGACCTACCATATGGGTGCCTTCACTAATCCCAGGCCTGTAACCTGTGCAACTTCTCTAAACTCAGGGGAGCTGGAGCTGTAGGTATGACTATTCACTACTCATTTATCATCAGAGTCTCTTGATCTCTGCTTTACATTTTCCCTCTGCTATTCTTCCTTAAGCTCCCACAATTTGCCCTCTTAACTTCCTTCCATAGGGAAGCACAAGGCAGATGCTATATATGCTTTTATCTTCCATGGGTTTCTGGGTCTACTCCAATCTTTCCTTAAAAACCTCAGTTTCTTTTAAATGAACCTGGTAACTATGCAGTGTTTTCCACCTCAGTTCCTGTTTTCTATTTCCCACATGCTTATGGCTCTGCTCTAGCCTTCTTGCTAGATCCCAATTTTCCTTATATAAACCCCAGAATTAGGGATTTCTCTCTACATAAACTGAATTCATAATTTACCTTCTTGAGTTCACTTTCATTAATTCTTTGTTAAAAATAAAACAGGTCCCCAAATTGGGGTTTATTAAGTTGGGGAACTCCTCCTGAGCCCCAAAGTCCAGCATCATTAACACCTAGCTCTTTGGAATGTGATGATATTTGGAGAAAGAGCCTTTAAAGAGATGATTATAATGCTTCATAGAAACAATGGTTTAATCCAATCTTACCAGTGTCCTTGTAAGAATTCATTAAGTTTCAGGCAATGCATACTAGGTCCAATCATGTGAGAACATGTCAAGAGATATCAGTTCGAGTTTGAATCTGAAACAATCCCCCAGGCATGTGGTTTGAATGTTGATCCTAATTTAGTAGAGCTGTTTTAAGAGTCTGGGAGTCCCTGGGATGCAGGACCCAGCTGGTGGAAAGAAAGCCTGAAGGAATAGACTTTTGAAGGTTATACTGGGCCTCTAATTACCATCTTCCTCTCCCTACTTCATGGCCCACAGTGTTTACAAACTTTGCTATAAGCTTTTGCCATCATGATGCCTTCTTTGCTCCGAGGAACTGCAGTCTTCTGAAACCATGACTCAATAAAATTCTTTCCTCATCTAAGTTGGTTCTGTCAGGTATTTAGGAAGCAATAACATAAAAACAAAGAACACAATGGCCAACTCAATACAAGACAAGGAATAGTCTCTGAGGAAAGCTAATCTTGAATTTCTGTTTTCTGAAACAGTGAGAAAATTAGTCAGAGGTGTTTTGCTGACACAGCTTGTGATCTCTGTTAGGGCATTGTTAAAAAGTGACTACATCTATTAAGCATTATCTTTGGGTCACATGGGCCAGGGGAGTACCTAGACCCAACAGAATATAAAAATAAATTGCAGTTTACATGTTTCCTTTGATGAAGAAAATCTTATACTTCCCCTTCATTCTGAAGATCATCAAAGAAAATCCTCTTCCTTTCTTTTTTGATTGCCACATTTTTCTTGGCTTTCTATTGAACATGCAATAAGTATTACAGTTAGTGGAATATTATTCCTATGGTCTACTTGATTTAAAGGAAAGATAAAATATCATATCATTTAGTCTCATAATTTCATTAAGTTGCAATAGATACATATATTTCAATATCCTTTCCAGAAATACAAATTAGTAATATCCCAGGTATAGAATTTAAATAGCATTTTACTCACATTTTTATTGAAAGTCATAGATATACTTTAGCCGCAAATTCCCTTAGTTTAAAAAATCAGCAGATATTTAAAGTGTCAAGTACATTGACTCAATTGTTATTTAAAAACATGTTCAAACAAACAAATATACATTCTTCTCTTGTCCTTAGGACATAAATGGATTTATCTGTGTTTTGCAGGAATTAAATATTCCAAAAAAATTGTCATCTTTAAGATGGTAGTCTAGAATGTCACTTTGTCACTTAGTTTTGTCCCTAGCTGCTCTTGCTTTTCAGGGCTCTTTTTATAACACAAAATACCATTTACTGTCAGAAAATAATGAATCATGTGTTACTGCCACCCAGATGCCTGCTCAGAGAGACCCTTCTATTCAACACATATTCTCTAATGTCTCAACTAAATGATGTCTGCATAGAATACCTACATCAGAAGGCTGGCCCTCACAAAGTAAATGACTTATGAAGCACAAAGTTTTAAATGGCCTTGTGAACATCAATATATATTTTTTTGGTTTTTTGTTTCCTGAGGGAGAGTCTCACTCTAGCTCAGGCTGACCTGGAATTCACTATGTAGTCTCAGGGTGGCCTCAAACCCATGGCAATTCTCCTACCGCTGCCTCTCAAGTGCTAGAATTAAAGGCATGTGTCACCACACCTGGATGCAATATTATAATAGCTATAAAATTTGTTATTTTTGTTTTAATAAAACTGTAATTTATGGCCATGTTGAATTTTACTTTCATGATTTATCTCTTAAAATGTTAGCATGATTTTGATATATAGCATACTCAGACTGAAACAATCTTTGGCAAGGAACTATTTTCCAAGATACCTGTGTGTATTTAGGACTGTGTGTCTTGATTCCCATAGGAAATTTGGAGAGAATTGTACCTGATTTTGAGATTTTATGAAAACAAGCAAGTTTATTTTACCTTGGTCAGATAAAGCAATGAGGTATGCAGCAAAAACAAGGTTACACTATTTGTACAGGATCTATTTAACATCCATCTGTCCTTTTTTATCACAAAGCCTAGAAGAATTATGTGGTACTTTGAATAGATGGGCCCCAGTATATTCAGTCTTTTATTAAAGTTTGTAATTTAGATCTGCAGGCCCCTGGATGAAGGAGGCGTCACTGGGCTGGCTTAAGGTGTGGTGGTGGATTTGACATTCCAATCTAAAGATATGCAAGTGCCTGAGTTCCTCTTGGAGTTCCTGAAGTGTGCTGTGTGGTTTTGCTTTTCTCTTTTGTCTTTTTCTCTCACTGCCTGATCCTTTAAGAGGGGGCCAACTTTTTCTACAATTATCTGGATCTGTAAGCTACAATAAATATCCCTTCTTCCACAACTGTGCCTGCTTTGGAAGTTCATCTCAGTGAGCCTGAAGCTGTCTACTACAAATTAGAAGAATTTTTAACCTAAAAGTTTTGATAAACAAATCATTGTAAATTCTTCAAACATGTTCTGGAATGAGTCACTTGCATTTCACTCTGTAATTGGATACTCATGTGTCTGTAAATGGATAAGGAAGTTTGTGGACTGAAGATGTGAATACCCCAATCTTCATGCACTGAAATCTTAATTACCAAGGAATGGATGGGTTTCAAATTGGCCTTTTGAAAGGTGATGAGTTTATGACAGTGGAGCCCTCATGAGTGGAATTAGGGGCCTTACAAAGAGGCCCAAGCTTATCCCCATACCTTGTCATTTGTGAGGATATAGAAAAAAAAAAAAAGTCTAGGGAGAAAGCAAGCATTCACCACACTCAAAAATGCTGAATTTCTGGAACCTGTAATGGGGTCTTTTCCTCCAGAACTGAGCAGCAGCAGTACTGTTGTTTGTCACACATATGCTCTGTGGTATTTTGTTATAACCACATAAATGGCCTAAAACATTGTCTTTTGATCCAGCCAATGATGTGCTCATCTTTTTGTAAGTTCATATTAAGTTGTTCTCTTAAACTTTTTTTTTATATCTTGAATATTTGTGTATGTATATTCTGTTTTTCTTTTTTATATTTTATTTTTATGTATTTGACAGAGAAAGAGAAAGAGAGAGAGAGAATGGGCCCACCAGGGCTTCCAACTACTGCAAACAAACTCCAGATGCATGAGCAACCCTGTGCATCTGGCTTACGTAGGCCCTGGGGAATAGAATCTGGGTTGTTAGGCTTTGCAGACAGATATCTTTACCACTAAGCCATCCCTCCAGCCCAAATTGTCTGTTGTTTAAATCAATTTCTGTAGGTGAAAAAAATCACTTTTATATGCCTTCAAAATATCCAGTATCATTTAACAATTAAGCAGAAAAATCTTCTCTTCTTAAATTCATATTTTCTATAACGCATGTTCTTTTTTTGTCATGTGTACCTGTAGTGCTTCTCAAGGTAGTGATAACATATTACCAATGGAGGAAAACCTAGAAGAGCTTTTTTTTTTCTTCTGTTTTTAGCTTTCCTCCTGATCTAGCCTCAGTTTCTATGTGGAAGTCCCATGTCATGATCACTTCCAGTTCAACTGTTCTGGATAAATAAATGAATGGTACCCTTTATGGTAGTTTTATTGTAAAGGGCTTTGTCTAACCTTTACTGAATATGTAGAAACTGCTATATATCTATACTATAGTTCTCAGCAATTCATTTACATATTATAAACACAATGATGCACATATTAAATATTTAAAAATATTTTATGGATTTAAATGTTTCTATGTTACAGAAGCAAATTCTCTATATGTGTCAAAAACTTACATATGAACATCTGTTTTGACCCAACAACTCCATTTCTCAAATTTTTCTAAGAAAATAACAACAAAAAGATGGGGGGAAACTTCATGGCATTATGTTAAGTGAATGAACCCTGTGTGAATATATAAATATTGCCTGTTTTAACTCATGTGGTCATCCCAACCTGTAGATCTCATAGGAAAAGAATGAGACAGTGATCACTACGTGCTGACACGTGAGGGAAAAAGGGACAGCAGGTCAGCAGTTCCATATGAGGAAGGTGTCCTAGCACAGTACAAGGAGTCGAATGGCTACCATCTCTGACAGTGTGTTGTGCATTCCATGAAGAGCAATAAAAGTTGATATGGAGGCATCCCAACACAAATAATGGAAAAAAATTGAGAAGAAGAGGAAATGCAATGTGCAAACTTTCCACGTGCTCATTTAAAATAATAACAATGTAGGAAAATTTTAATAAATGTCAAAAATTCACCCAAGTTCTTTTTGCAAACAGGAATTAGAAACTATATATTTATAATTGATATATGATATTCCTTGTTGGAGTATTTGTAAATCATGATAAATTGACAAAATTAAATTTTATTTCAGCCAGGCATTTAATTTTCAAATATTTTCACAATTTAAGGGCATTTTTGTCTTATATTTTCATGCAAAGGAGAAGAAAAAAACATTGTTGCATGTAATCAAATTTATATCATACATAAATAGAAGATGTACAGTTATAGTTAGTTGCCTTATGGTGGCAATGTTAAGTATTTTTATTTCATCTTCTTTCTCTTTAATATAATTTATATTTTAATGCTGTTATATAATCATGTAAAAAAGCTAACAGCATTCATATAATGTGAACTATAATATATAATGTCCAACAACTTGAAATTGGTTCACATATATCCTTTTAAATTACAAAGTAACAAGTAAATATGAAAGGTTGGAGGAGCCTAGTATTGGACATTTTGAAAGATATAATCCAAAACTAACCTAAAAGGTTGTGTAAGTTCTTCAAAATAATGTAATTTCATTTCTGTAAGTATATATTTGAAGTCATGTATGTCATATATAATTTGAATAAGAAAATATCAAGGACTGAAAATGTAGTGCAATGGTACACATACAGGGCCCTGGGTTTTATTTACAGCATTGTAAACTAAGTAAGTCAATAAATAAATATCAATCACAGCAAATACTTTGTGAGCATGCTCATCAGAAGAATAGAATTGTACTTCTCAGTAACTGTTGAGTGCTGAGCACTAACCACCACATCTTTGTTACCCAGTGAAAGGCTCAGAGAACACTGCCAAAGAGAGGCTGGAAGAAAGTAATGTCAAAAGAACAGAGGGAGTACATTGGAATGCTGACTTCTGGGGGGAGAAAAGGGCTCACTTATTTCTTTCTGATCTCACAGCACTTGTCATTACCTGCATAGGATGTATCCATCAATGTGTCATCATGGATTATGAAGGAGGGCAAAATTTTTAAAAATGTAATAATAATAAAAGGACTAGTTGAAAGAAGAAAATGTGATTGTAATGGGGAGGTAATATGATGGAGAATGGAATTTCAAATGGGAAAGTGTGGGGGTGGGGAGGGAGGGAATTACCATGGGATATATTTTATAATCATGGAAAATGTTAATAAAAATTAAAAAAATAAAATAAATAAAATAAAATAAAAAGAAGAAAATGTTACAAAGCACAAGAGACAAAAATAGGGTATCTGGAGAAAATTACAATTAAAACATTTTTGGGATTGGAGAAATGGCTCAGTGATTAAGGTCCTTACCTGTAAAGCCTAAAAATTCAGGTTTGATTCCCCAGTACCTACATAAAGCCAGATGAACAAAGTGGTGCATGCTTAGGGTGGCTAGGTACACCATCTTCTTCTCTTTTCTCTGTTGTCTCTGCTTGCAAATAAGTAATAAATAATATTTAAAAACACATTGTTGGGCTGGCTTAGAGGTTAAGGTTCTTGCCTACGAAGCCAGAGAACACTTGTTGGAATCTCCTGGTCCCATGTAGCAGCCAGACACAAAAGTGGCAAAAATTGCAAGAATTTAATTACCCCACGCTTGCCAACTTAATTTTCCAATTGTAAGAAAACCATCCTATTTTAACAATGAAGAAAGTAAGGAAGGAAAGGACAGAGGAAAAGGGGAAGGGGGAAGGGGAAAGGAGGGAAAGAACTTGGAAAGGAAGAAAAGAAAGGGAAGCAATCTGAGGCTTAGGAAATTTATTACTAAAAACGAGTGTGGTGACTGATATAAAGCTCTGATTGGCATTTTGTTAGCTAACCTTTATGAGTGCATTAAAATTAAACAACTTAATTTCAGCATCCATTTACCTAAGGCAACTCTTTTCTATTTAATAAGAATGAATAATCCAAGAATGTTTTTAAAAACTTTATAAATCAAGCCTGATACAAGTGAGAATCAATTGGAAGGAAAATTATAAAATCTTCTTTAAGAAAATGTACAGTAACAAAGCAGATTGTTTCTTGTTTCAAACATCTGTTGTGTCTTCTGGGACTGGACTCTATGCATGTATCTGAGCTTTCTCATGGTATTGTGTTATTGATTAGCAACTTCTATTTGCAGACATCAGGTACCTATTCATTCTCTAATAAATTAGCATGCTTTATAATAACAAATTGCATAGTGTCAATCTACTTGGTTTTCTATAAGAGAGACTGCTGAGGCAAGATTTATAAGCAGAAATTTATCTCTCAGAATTCTGGGGCCTGGAAATTCAGTATGTGCTAAAGTGCTGCCTCTAGGTGCCTATTAGTCCTCTTGCTACGTTGCCACATCTTTTAGTGGCCAAGAGACCGCCCAGGAATATCTCATGCAAGCACACTAATTCAATTCTAGAGGTTCACCTCTGAATTTCATAACCAGTGGGGACTAGATTTCAACATATGAATTTGAGGGTACATAAACATTTAACACATAATGAATGAATCAAGGCCATTTTAACAAATTTTTAGCAAGTTCAAAGAGTTTATAATTTACTAATATCAAAATCTATACAATGTCTTTAGACATGAAAACATTTAACAACTCTAATATACAAACTAAAAAGAAACATGAATTATCAAAAATAAATAATATTTATAAGTTGAAACAGCCTTTGTTAACTTTTAAATTTATATTTATAAAATTATTTAAACTTTAAGAAACATGTAGTTTCCAACTTGGCAACAACCATTGATTTGTCCAATTATTGTATATAAATCATTGCCAATTTGAAATTAAGTGTGTTAATTGTTGGGCCAAAAAGCCCTACATGGAAGATTATAAAAAATCATTTAAAAAATTTTATGCCTAAATATTATTTTTAATGAATGCTACTAGTTCAGGGTGCCGAAAGCTAAGAAAGACAATGAAATGTTCCTGTAATCTCTCCAAGTCTCATTATAACTAAGTGCTAAGAATCTGAAATGTGAATTTATTTTTCTCATAATGCTTAATCATTGTTATGTTACACTGGTTGTTGGTAGGGAAATGATGCTAGTTTAACATAGAAAAAAAATGTTCTGATTTTGGAGTATCAGACTTGCCACTGTTTACCTCTGATGTGGACAAGGTAACCAATTTCCTAAGACTAATATGTAATACTGGAAGTTAAGAATGAATGTGATCAACCCATGTGAATTGTGCTGCCTTAGACCTCATCTACAGAGTGTGTTCCTCAAACTTCTCCCTGAAGGAGAAATAAGGGTAGGATGAATGCCACTTTACTACTGAGTACTATTGTTCTGTGGTTTTGGTTTGTGAGATAGGATCTCACTATGTAACCCAAGCTGTCCAATTCACTGAGAAGTAGTTTGGCCTAAAAGTTATGATCTTCCTGCTTCAGCTTCCTGAGTACTGTGATTGTGAATCTATTACTGAATTTCACATGTAAATTTGACCAGTGCAGTGGTTTAGAAGGAGTTTTAATGGCAACAGACAGTTCCATCTGCTAACCTGGCTCCCTGGGATGATTATTGTCAACTGCTGCAGGTTTTCCTGACCTCAAGATTAGCCCATTTGTGAAATGGCTATCCACATATCACCTGTAGATTGTCTGATTTGATCAATAACAGCATATTTCACTTCAGTACTATGTACCAATATTTCTATGTCCAGCTTCTTAATACCTACTTGACACACCTACAACTTAAAAAGGAAAAACTTGGGCTGGAGAGATGGCTTAGTGGTTAACACACTTGCCTGAAAAGCCAAAGGATTCAAGTTTAATCCTCCAGGACCCATGTAAGCTACCTTGTGGCACATGTGTCTGGAGTTCTTTGGCAGTGTCTGGAGGTCTTGGTGTGCACATTCTTTCTCTCTGTCTCTTTCTCTATCAAATAAATAAATAAAAATAGAAATATATTTAAAAAGGGGAAAAACTTATTAGTAATACAAGCAAAAAAAAATGGTTTGTTAAAAAAAAAAAACAGTTTCCCTATAGACAGGCAATATCTCAGACTTCTTAATTTTGCAAAATGAAGATATTCTCATTGCCCTTTTCACTCACACCTTCACTTCCTCTCCAGGTTCAGAGGAACAAGTTGCAATATTTAGTAATCAAACTAATGTTGCTTACATTACATTGTATAAGTACTGAGGCATATGTGAATTCTTTGTAACATGGGTTAGGTTACCTGTCTTGAAGATGGTAAAAGTGTTCATGGAAGTGTGAGAATATATGCTGGTTTCATCAGTATGACCACATTTTCTATCTTAATAGTTTTAAATACATTCCATCTTTTTAAATAAAAAATTCCAACTCCTTTATTGTGGCTATATTATTTTATAAATTACTTTATATACCCTACACAGCATTTGAATTCTTTAGTCCTTACATTTCCCTGAATTGGGCTCTCTTTTATAAATTTCATGGCTATTTTCCTGAGCGTCCTTTGAAATCTTGCTATAACTTGTCTTCATGAAGGTATGGGACACAGATGTTTTAAATTTTGTGCACTTAAACATGCAATTTTTATACCTGGTCTCATTGATACATGGATAGGGAATGCTCCATTAAAATTCATTAAAATTCATGCTTCATTATCTTTGCCAATCTATCATATCTAATTATGTCTAAGATCCCAAGCTCATTGTTTGCATTTGTAGGGAACTAATCGCTGTTACTGTCTCTTTCTAGTTTTTAAAAACATTTGTGATCTTCTTTTATTTCATGTTTTAAATTTTACAGCTGTCCTCTGTGTGTATATATGTGTTTGTGTGTATACGTTTTGTGTAAAACACTTAAAAATTTCTACATCAGATATTAGATTTAGAGACACCTCAATGCATATCATTTTTCTTTTTTATGATCTTCTCTGCCTGATTTCCTTCCTTTTAAATACTATATTATAGTATTTTAGGCCAAATGTAGTGGTGCACACCTTTAATCTTAGCACTTGGGAGGCAGAGGGTAGGAGAATTGCTGTGAGTTCAAGGCCAGCTTAGAGCTACAGAGTTCCAGTTCATCATTGGCTAGAGTGGGAGCCTACCTAAAAATATTGTTACACACACACACACACACACACACACACACACACACAGAGAGAGAGAGAGAGATATAGCTATATGAAGAAGAGCTCTTGGAAGTTAAGACATATATATATATATATATATATATATATATATATATATATATGGTTAATTTCCAAGAGTTCTTCTTTGACTTGTTTGCTTTATTTGACATCATGCCATGGTTAGTACTCTGGCCAAACTGAAGAATCAGGAATTGAAGCTCAACTTTTAACTTGTTGAATTTTAATTTAAAAATCACATTTATTGTTTTAGTATAGTTTTCTATTCTGTTACTCATTCTTATTGCAAATATAATTAGGTTAATGAGTACTGTGCAATGTTGTAGTTCATTTCCCATAATGAAATTTAAGACAGCTATTTCTGCATACCAGCTTCCACAGCTGTTAAAAGCCAAGATAATAATCCTTTCCCTAAACTTATGGGCTTGATATTAAAATCAAATATGAAACTGATTTTAAAATTAAAAAAAAAATTAAGAGCTGGAGAAATTGTTTAGTGGATAAGATGCTTGCCTGCAAAGCCAAGAGACTCATGTTTAATTCCCCAGGACCACATAAGCCAGTCACACAGTAACACAAGTGTTCAAGATCACACATGCACACAAGGGTGCACACTTATTTGGAGTTTGATTGCGGTGGCGTGAGGCCCTGATGTGTTTGTTCTCCTCCAACTCCCCGCTCCCCTGCCTCTCTCATTAAAAAAAAAAAAAAAAAAAAAAAAAAAAAGGCCAGTCTTTTGGGCTTACCTCAAAAACTAATTTAATGCCAAATGAATCCAAGATATTTTTTCTAAAAAAAAGTCTTTTTATAAAAACTCTTGAAAAATAGGGGGGATAAAGCTACTATTTGACCTTAGGTGATCCACATGCATCTGGAGTATGTGTACAGTGCCTAGATGCCCTGGCATTCCCAATCTCAATCTCTCTGCTTGTCTCTCTCCACTCCTTCTTTCTCTTGTTCTATCAAATAAATAAAGTATTTTTAAATGAAAGCGTTAAGTTCACTACTTTGTTTATTTCCTTTCTAATACCTGTGTTGCTTTGCTATAATGATTTAGACCTCAGGTTCTGAAGTCTACATTCTTAATGCTCAATTTGGCTCTGCTACTAACCTCTCTGACATCAGTTACATCCTTCAGTCTAAGGTCCAGGATCCTTACATTTCAAAGTGATACAAAAGCAGTTTTTGTAATTTTTTATAAAAAGTATCAATATTTAAATACTCATCAGATTATACATGTACTATTATCACTTATAATCATTACTATAATACTATAGATTCTTAATTTCTAAGATCACAACAGTAGTAAGTATCAGCTTATTTTCAAAGTTAAACTATGGTATTATATGCAATAACATGTATAAGGTCTCACATTTGAATAATTTTTATAATGTCCTCTTAGTCTTAAGCATGCCATTTACTTTGAATAACCATGCACTGTCACCATGATTCCACTATAAAAAACATAGTAAGCAGTCTATCATTAGATTTCCCTAAAATTATTTACACAACAGAATGTTTCATATCAATCTGCACCCATCCTTAAACAGTAATTGATTTGACAAAATTTTGTTATTTGCTGAGTGTTATTTGAGAATACATCACAAGTTGGACAAAATTCAGTTAAAATATTTTAATATATATTGGGTTTTTTGGGTTATTTTTATTTATTTGAAAGCGACAGACAGAGAGAGAGAAAGAGGCAGATAGAGAGAGAGAGAATGGGCACGCCAGGGCCTCTGGCCACTGCAAACGAACTCCAGACGCGTGCGCCCCCTTGTGCATCTGGCTAACATGGGTCCTGGAGAATTGAGCCTTGAACCGGGGTCCTTAGGCTTCACAGGCAAGCACTTAACAGCTAAGCCATCTCTCCAGCCCTATATTGGTTTTTAACAGGCAAGGCTTTAACAGGTCTTGACTTATGAAAGTATAAATGTGTGTATATTGAAAACTACTTTATGTTTTTAAATACTGTCTGTCAAATTCCTTTGTGGGCATAATAATGTATCAGTCACATGCACACATATGCAGATATTTAAGACATACATAAGCAAATACATTTTCTTTTCTTATACAGACATTCATGCTAAATGCACTTTTCTGCTCCTTAGCTCTTTTCACCAATAGCTATATTTTTTATTATTGTTTCTTTTTGAAATACAGTGAGCTTCTTTCATCACTAATGTGAAGGCTTTATTAGATCATATCTGTGATTAATATCAATAGATCTCTGATAATACATATTTGTTATAAATAAGCATGCTATTAAAATTAAGTATTAAACAAGTATGCCACTGATATTGCACACTTAAATGAATGTGTTTATAAATGTGTAATGTTCCTGAATAATACACTTTAAACAAAAAGAAATGTCGGGTTAAAGATAGATGCATTTGCAATGATTTTTAAGGAAAGTTTAGATCATATATATATACAACAATTCAAAGGTGTAAATTCAAAGGCTTGGTAGTAAAAATAAATGTCCTCATACTTACACTCTCGTTCTCCATTGGTCCAGTGGTCCTAAGTGGAGGTAGGTTATCAGCTTCTATACGCTCTTCCAGTGAGGGTGACGACTCATAAGCAGGAGTGTATATGTCAACAATTTCACCCATCTTAGTACTTTTCTGTATCTTTGACATTCTTGTTTATAAGAAAGGAAAAGCCCTTTGCAAGAGGTAACAGATATATACCAGGCTAGGGTTCAAATATTTATTTTCAGGTAATGATAATTTATTATCTTATCACCTGCTCCTGGCCTATAAAATTTAGTCCTACTTCCATCTGTCTCTCCATGTCACAAGCAACATGCACCTAGAATTTTGCATTTATATCTCCCTACAAATTTCCTACTTCCACCTTACAATTCCCCACCCTATGCCTTAGACTTCTTCTCTAATACACCATGTTTTCCATAAATGCTATTTTTGATCATTGTATCTAAAAAAATTTTTTCAGATTATCCTCCCTTGTTTTTTTTCTGGATATAGGATTGTAGGTTAGAAATATGAAATATATTTCCATAATCATGATTCTAATTTTTAAAAGATAATTGAAAAATATGAAGGCATTCTGATTTGTTATTCTTTTTATAATGTATTTTATTTATTTATTATTACTACTTGGTCTTTTAAAGTTTTATTCATTTACAAGCAGAGAGAAGTAAAGAGAAGTGAGACAGATAGAAGGAGAATGGGCACACCAGGGATTCTAGCCACTGCAAATGAACTTCAGACGCAGATGCTCCTTGTGTATCCGACTTATGTGGGTCCTAGGAATTGAACCTGGGTCCTTTGGCTTTGCAGGCAAATACCTTAACTGCTAAGTCCCTGATTTGTTATTCTTGACATGTGGAAATATTTTATATCATCCACTCATAGAAGAATATAGGGACTTCATTCTTGACTTAAATATACTTTAATGCCAAAATGATTTGTTAAACTCTACCATCTACTATACAGGGTATTGGCAGAGACTTTTTAAAAATTAAGTAGAAATGTTGTATGGATATATCATGTGTGGATACCATTTCCCTCCTCCTGCCCCCATTCTACTTAGGGAACTCCTCAATGGGTTTGGTGATATTCACAATGGTGTTGTGGGTTATGCATTGTGAGGGCAGCAAGCACTCAATTGTGGTGGTGTTTGGAACGCCTCTGGATATTCCCTCCCACCCTTTGTACTCTTACACATTTCTGTCCCCACTTCTGAAAAATTCCCTGGCCTTGATTGGTATGTTTTACATATACTTTAGTGTTGAGATCTCAGCAACTTCTGAATTTCTGCATTAGTATGTTATGACTATACTTATTGTCTATTGCCATCCCCTCAGGCTAGCTGTGGAATCAGATCTCTTGCTTGTCTTTTCAATTCCTCTGTGGTTTCACCTTGGTCCTCTCTGATGTGTGAGAGTCTGCCCTTCTCATGATGAGGAGTCAGTTGCCCTTTTTTGTCTCTTTTAAAAATTAATTATTTATTTACTTGAGAGTGACAGAGAGAGAAAGAGGCAAATAGAGATAGATACAGAATGGGCACATCAGGGCCTCCAGCCACTGAAAAACAACCCCAGAAATGCGCACCACCTTATGCATCTGGCTAACGTGGGTCCTGGGGAGTCGAACACAGACAAATGCTTAACCACTAAGCCATCTCTCCAGCCCCCCTTTTTTTGTCTTTTTTGTAGGTGTTGGTTGTCCCTGCCTTCTGCAAAAGAAAAACAGATTCTCCAATGAAGAGTGAGATCAGCATAGATTAAAGGGGATCAGTATGGTTACTTAAGAGAGATTTTATATATATATATATATATAGATAGATAGAGAGAGAGAGAGAGAGAGAGAGAGAGAGAGAGAGAGAGGGAGGGAGGGAGGGAGAGAGGGAGAAGGAGAGCGAGAAAGAGAAAATGAAGGACCTCTAGCCCTGCAAAGAAACTCCAGATGCCTATGCAATCTGGTTCTTCCTGGTTACTGGAGAATAGATATGGGTCCTTTGGCTTTGCAGGCAAGCATCATAACCACTAAGCCATCCCTACAACCCTTAAGAGAGATTCTGATGGGCGTATCCTCTTTCAGCTGAGGACTAGTGGGACATTGTTGAAGTCCATGATCCTGGTCTCCATAGGATTCTGACATGGCTCCTATTTCCAGCTATGGACAACCTCTTTTTAACCAAGGTTCTTATTTATTTTGTCCTAAAAATTTCATTACCTTACCTTATATCATATTATATCATGTTTCATTATTCTTAAGATATAATGCATTAAAAGGTATTTTTATTTATGTATTATATATGTTTATTATTGATTACTTATTAAATCCCATGTGTAAGGTGTGGGAATGATCAATACCATATAAACCACTTTGAGGCAAAGATAAAAGCTTTTATTCAGGAAAAGCACGAGCTTCCAGGGCTGACTCTCAAGAGTGGAGCACAGCCAACCTGTTTTCAGATAATGGGCTTTATAGGCCTTCAGTTGGGGGAAAGAGAGGAAGGGAAAAAGCTGAATAAAAAAGATTTCTTTAGGGGAGATCTAAGATAGCCAGGCTGTGAGCCAAAACATTGACTAGGCAATTTAGGAGATAAGGGGCAGGAAGCCATGATCAATGATCTGGGGCATTGTTAGACAAGGAAGGGATAATGGTTGGGTGGTTTCTGAGGAATGTGGATAATCCAAGTCCTTATGCCTGTTGCCATTCTGCTTTCCTTTGTGACTCCATTTTGCGAGCCTGTCCTGACATAACACCATGTAATTTAATATCATTGAATAGTTATTTTTAGAAAAGATAAAGCATGGTCTGGAGAGATATCTTAGGGGTTAATGTGCTTCTAGGCAAAGCCAAAGGACCCAGATTTTACTCCCCAGTACCCAAGTAAACCAGATGCACAAGGTGGCACAAGCATCTGGAGTTTGTTTGTAGTGGCTAGAGGCCCTATTGCATCCATTCTCTCTCTCTCTCTCTTTCTCTTTCTCTCTCTCTAATAAATAGATAAATAAAATATTTAAAAGATCAAGAAATATATTATTAGTATGAAAAGTTGTCAGATATGAAAAGTGCATCACAGCCTCTTTGTTTTTATTTGTTTTGCAATTTACAAGAGAACTACATTTTAGTTATTTTTTCAGTATTTACTTTTATCAGCTAACATAGATTTTGTTTTTCCATATTTAAACAGTTTTAAGGTTTAAATATGAAATATTCCTCAGGTACATATATTTCCTCTCTCTCTCTCTCTCTCTCTCTCTCTCTCTCTCTTTCTCTCTCTCTCTCTGCCTCCCTCCCTCCCTCCCTCTCTGACATAGGGTTTAACTCCAGCCCAGGCTGACCTGGAATTTATTACATAATCTCAGGGTGTCCTTGAACTCATGGCGATCCTCCTACCTCTGCCTCTTGAGTGCTGTGATTAAAACATGCACCACCATGCCTGGCTATGTATTTCATCTTTTCATCTCTATCATTCAGTACTATTGTTGGAGGTTGCAAAATTTTTAGCAGGATGGGCTTTGCTGAAGGAAATGGATCACTGAGGGGAGTTCATTAAGAGTTATAAACTCAACCTGCTTCCACACAGTCTCTGCTTCTTCATTGATATCAAGTAAGAAGTAGATATCTAGCAATCACATTACAACAGACAAGACATGATAATTTTCATGATTGTTCCACCATGAAGAAGTGAATCTCTGAATCATGACCCTAATACACTTTACCTAAGTTCGTTCTGTCTGCCATTTGATTTCCAACAAGGAGAAAAGCTAACAAATACAAGAAATATAGAGGAATATACTAAATAAAACCTAGGTGTTTTATGCATTTATGCATGTCTGTGGTATACTAAATTCACATCTGAGTCATAGCATATAATATAAAAGATAATCTGGGTGATGATATAGCTATAGTAATCATTTTGAATTTTCAACTCATTCTTTTCTCAATGGTCACCTTTCTGTAACTTAGTTCTCACAAAATTTAAGACTCATTCTATGATGCTAACAATAAGAATTCTCAACAGTTATTTCTATGGAAAGTGGAAGTCAAATTCTACTAAATAACTCTGTTGAAAATATACAATATCGTGTCATTACCACATGTTATGTTTGAATCACACATTTATTTTTAGCTAGGAGAAATGCTGAATCACAGTTAGTCATTTTATGACATTCATTTTTCTTTAAGTTAGTGCTACCATTTAAATTTCAGGAACAATTTGAGACTTTGAATTGACATTCTAACAAATTATTATTAAAGACATGTTATTTCACTTTGTTTTCAGCATGCAGTGACCTGGAATTCAGAGAGGTGGCAAACAGATTGAGGGACTGGTTCAAGGCACTTCATGAAAGTGGAAGTCAAAACAAGAAGACAAAAGCATTACTGAGGCCTGAGAGAAGCAGTAAGATTTTTAAATTTGATAATGGCTATTGTTTTTACAGTAGTGGTTCAAATCCATTGAATGTCTTAGAACAAGATACACTTGCCAATGCGTATCCTTTATTAGAAGTTAAACAAAACCTAATTGATACTTCCAAAACCTTCTGAAGTACTATGCAAGGAAGTACAGCCTTAGAGGTAGCTCTGATTAGATTAAAAAAAAAAAAAAAGGGATTTTCTCCTCACAATTTTGAGCTTCCATTTATAAGTAGAAATATTACCTGACATGGTGGTATGTGCCTATAATTCATGTACTTGGGAGGCTGAGATATGAGGATGGTAAGTTTAAGACATAGATGGGCTATATAGTAAAATTGTTCCCACACAAAAAGGAAGGCAGGAAAGAAGGAAGGAAGGAAAAGAAGTAGGGAGGGATGAAGATTGAAAGAAAGTTTGCGTGTTTGGCAGTAATTTGTCAAAGCTGTCAAGAGTAGGCAAACATAAGATTTTGGGGGTTCTTTGCAATTTAGAAATCACAACTACACTTCCTCAAATCTAAGCCTTTTCAAAAGTGCTATGCTGGAATCTTTAATTTGACTATGTGTAGACAAAGAGAGTTCTTTCTCTCTCACTTTTATTTTATTTTGTTTTTCAAGGTAGGGTCTCATTCTAGCCCACGCTGACCTGGAATTTATTATGTAGTCTCAGGGTAGCCTTGGACTCACAGCGATCCTCCTACCTCTGCCAACCGAGTGCTGGGATTAAAGGCATGTGCCACAATGCCCAGGTATAGACAAGAAGAGTTCTAAAGAGAGTTCTACATATGAAATAAGTCTGTGCATGTATGTGTATATATATATATATATATAAATATAAAATGGTATTAAAATATGACCTGAATATTTCAAAGTTTCAAATATTTATTATCTCTAAGTTGTAAAAAAAAAAAATTAAAGGGGCAGCAGTTTATGGACTGGATATCTTAGCTCACAAAGCTGTTTTGTGTGTGATTGAGATTGTTCCATATGAGGTATATGAACATCTACTTTCACTTAAAACCTATTCAGAATTTTGGAGGCCTGGAGGGATTAAATGTCCACAAACATACAGGAGACCCAACACACATGGACATGAAATTTTGGGGCCTTATCCAAGTTATCTAAGAATTTAGAACATTGACTCATAAGAATGAATTATGAGATTTATTTTAGGGAGAGCTGGATTGTAGAGAAGGCTGGCATGGAAAACCAAGCCAAAAGAAATTCTCCCTTTCCCCAACCAGCCAGTCAGTCATGCTGAGAAGGGATATGGGTAATGGAGAAAATTTCCTTCAGATAAAGAAAGGTCTGAAACACACACACACACACACACAGAGAGAGAGAGAGAGAGAGAGAGAGAGAGAGAGAGAGAGAGAGAGAGAGAGAGAGAGAGAGAGAGAGAGAACAAAGCAGGAAAATGACTAAAACATGGCAGAAAGGTGCCTGGACCACAATAAATTCTCGCCCCTCCCAGACTAGGAAAGAAGGGGAAACCAATAAAAGCCTATTTTTTGAATCAGTTCCACATTGCTGTAATGAATATCCAAGCAGATGCAGTTTATGGGAGGAAGTGATTTATTTTAGCCTTACAGATCCAGTGGCATTTCTTTCAGTGGTGGAAGATGCTGGCTCCCTTTCATAGATCCAAGCAGAGAGAAACCACCAAATATCCAGTACTACAAGCAAGCACAAACCACCCAAGCTCAAATTGTTCTCTCCATATACCTTTGGGATATAATCAGATCTTCCCTCAAGCATACCTTATGGCTGGACCCCAGGATCCACCCCCAGTAACACCTCCTCTAGCAGGCTGGAGACTTAAGCAGGAAACTTAACCTTAAACCCTAAGGCTATGAGGAGCATGCATTTACATTCAAGCCAGCATATTCTATCCCTCTGCACCATAGACTCATGACAATATCAAGCTGCAAATTATACTCAATCCAAATACAAAAGTCTCCACTAGCCTTACCAACTTTAACATTGTTACAAAGTCCCAAGTCTCCTCTGAGAGTCAAGACTGTCTCTTAACTGTGAGTCCTATAAAATGAAAATAAGTTGTATACATTCAAGACACAATGGCACAGAGTAAAGATTTATGATGAAATCAAGCATAAGTAGAAAGGCTGGACCAATACAAAATCAATAACCATTATAGGTAATCATCAAACTTCTGGAGTTCAAGTTCAACATCCAAAAAAGTGTGATATTAGTCTCTGGATTTTCAATTCCCACCCCTCTAGCAGGGCTAAGTAGCCAGCAGAAAACTTTCTTCCAAAGCCACCAGTGCTCTATAGTAACCTTTGCACAGTCCTGGTGTATTCAAAACATATTCAGGTTGCCACAGCAAAGCACAGGCCATCCTTACAATATGACCTTGTTGGCCTCTAATACAGGATTTATTTCAATCCTGTTTCCCATGCCACATACCAGCAGTGGATTTTGGAACTGTGTAACTTCATGACCCACTTCTATGCACTTTCATGCTTCCAAAATCAGTATCAAGTGTGCAGAGTCACAGCCAGTTTGTTAATCCAAGGAGGAAATAAATTCGACCTTGACCTTTCAGAATTCTTCCCTTTGGTCTTCTTCCACCAAAAGAGGATTCCTTCTTACTCATTCAGACTTTTCTGGATGGATTTCACTCTCAGGCATTTTTCCATTGTTTTACTTTAAAACAGTTGGCCCACCCTGATGGTGGTGATCTCTTTAATGATTGCAGCTTCAGTAACCAGAAACTTGTCTCTGTGCCAGTAAGTTTAAACTAGTTTTAATTTTTGCTGTGATAAACCATACATTTTTCAGTTCTATGTCTCCCTCCAAGCGCACCAATCCATTACTTTTAAATCCAACCTTAATCAAACTCTCTGGGCCTGGGCAGCAGAACATGGCCAGCCTTTATGCCAGCTGCTCAGTTCCAACAAGGTTCTTTCCTATATTTCCTTCTCCTTTGAAAGTTTATAAGCCAACACAATTCTCTCTGCATTTATCATTTTCAGACTTTCACCAGAATAGCGTACAAAATTTGGCTTTCTGTTCTGTACAGTTCTGTGGTCTCAAGCGCCAAGCCCCTTCACATTCCTCCAGTACCCAAGTCCCAAAAGATCAAAATCCACCTAGATTCAGTGAAGAAAGATCATGGGATATTTGGGTGCCAAGAAATGGCGTAGACACCTCAGTGTTGCTGGGACAGATATCTCAATAGACAGAGTTTATGGAAAGAAGGAAGCAAGTATGAACTGCTGGAGCTCAAAGTGCTCCCTCCACACATCTTTGAGCTGGGCCCAAGAGTCTACCCGTCTTCCAGCAGGCTACTGATGAAGTAAGCAGGAAGCTTATTCTTAATCAAAAAGTTATGAGGCTATGGGGATACACATTTACTTTCAAACCACCACACCCCTCACATTGGGAAATAGCCAAGAGCTTACTAAAGGAGCAAAATAGCTAGGGCCCAAGAGGCAAGAAGAGGAAGAGATATACACACATATGCCAGGCCCATTTGTATGGATCAAACATTCAACTAGTTTGAGTCTCATCATCAGATCAGATTTAGGTATGTAAAACAGAGAGCTGTATTGTTGGTGAGTTCAAGAGGCTGACTAAATAAGGGACAGCCTATAGTTGTGCTAGTACATAGGGAAGTTGAAGAAGCAGGAAGCTGTTGGTGAGGAATTTTTGCCTGGAGCCCTCTTGGATATAGCTGAATCAGACAAGGATTTTCCTCCTGCTAGATAGGCAAGCTGGCATCCATGTCTGTGCAGGCCAGTCTGTAGTTAACTACCTATCATTAAAAAAGCTTACTGAGAGCTGGGCGTGGTGGTGCACGTCTTTAATTCCAGCACTCAGGAGGCAGAGGTAGGAGGATTGTCATAAGTTCGAGGCCACCCCGAGAATGGAGTTAATTCCAGGTCAGCCTGAGCTAGAGTGAGACCCTACCTTGAAAAACCAAAAAAAAAAAAAAAAAAAAAAAAAGGCTACTATGCTACCATTACCTATCAAAAGCCCTACAAGTAGCTTCTAACAAAATAACTAAATAAGACCACACAGTTGTCTGCAATGCATTTTTCTAAAATATCTTACTTGCTTTATTCTCATTATTTTTTTTTCCAAAATTCCAGCCTTGGTTATTTATGAAATTTTAGTCATAAATTTAAATGATGCCTATTGTATTTAATAATAGTTCATACATGTGTGAGAACCATGCATATTTTCTCACTTATAAAATTTGCAAATGATTTATAGGACTCTCACAATCCTAAAGGAAAAATTATCAGATTTGTTTTTAAATTTAATGATTAAATTTTGGAGAGCTTTGAATTCTTTCATGTATGTAAGCTAGAATTAATTTCATACAAGTAAATGTTCAATTAAGTACCCTTGCTCCTGGCCCTGAAGAAAATGTGTTTGCCATGGTCATGTTTCCTCTAGAATGTCACATATTATTTAAAAATGTGTGCATATCCACATCTGTCTCCTGCCTATATGTGT
This sequence comes from Jaculus jaculus, assembly GCF_020740685.1. Taxonomy (NCBI): domain Eukaryota; kingdom Metazoa; phylum Chordata; class Mammalia; order Rodentia; family Dipodidae; genus Jaculus; species Jaculus jaculus. Next base: position 184,787,510 of record NC_059102.1, on the reverse strand, counting down.
AATTATATGTTTTCTAAGTCTCCTTTTGCACCTGAGCTCAGACCCATCACCATCCTACATGTGAAGACAGATCAGGGCTGGGGAGATGGATTAGAGCTAAAGCCCTTGCCGGTAAAGCCTAAGGACTCCCATTCAAGGCTTGATTCCCCAGGACCGACATTAGCCAGATTCATGGGGGGCACAAGCACCTGGAGTTCCTTTGCAGTAGCTGGAGGCCTTGGCATGCCCCTTCTCTATCTGCCTCTTTCTCTCTCTGTCTGTCGCTCTTAAGTAAACAAAAAAAGTAAACAAAAATATTTAAAAAATAAAAGACAGATCACAGAAGAGTTTGTAGAACTGTCAAGAGGATGCTGGGTTAATTACACATGCGTGTGCGCACACGCGCACACACACACACACACACACACACACACACACACACAAATGTATTTCCCCAGGTTTACATTCTATGAATGCAAGAAATGTTTGTAAGATAGTGAATGAATTAGAAGAAGCTCCTATGGAGTTGAGTAATTTTTGACACAATGTAAAAAAGGGTCATGGGATTACTTATATGGCTTAAAGTAGTTAGTGGCCAATGAGGAAGACATTTCCAAAGAACGTTGATCATTTGGATACATATGACAAATGATTACGCAGGAAGTGGTTGGCCACCTTAACTTTCTGAACAGCTTCGTTCCTCACTCCATCCTACTTAAGTCGTTAATCAATCCTATAGCATCAGATTTCTGTGCTTTTAGTTGTTCTTGTTTTCAATTTTGTTGTTGTTTGTTTGAGACAAGCATTGTACTAGAGGTTCTCCTACTTCTGTCTGTATGGTGTGAGGATAACAGGCATTTGCTACCAGGCCCTGGGCCATCATCTTTTTGTTTTTATTTCCCTCTCATAGATTTACCACCAACACAGTAATTATATAATTGATTATTTTATTGGCTCAATTCTATCATGTTACTGTAACTTTAAAGGAGTTATGGATTTTTATTCATCACTTTATTTCCAGATTTTACCACACTATTCGCTAAGAAGCAATAGATATAATGAAAAAAATAATGGATAAATAATCACACATTTTGTGGATATGCTATAATTACATTAATTAACCAATGTCCAAAACATGATTTTACACCTCATTCATTCTTTTCTCCATAAATATAAATTGATGTTGTAGCCAATTTACATGGAGTTTTTTCTATGAGAAGAAATCCATACAATGGAAGTAAAGGGCCAAAGTACATGTGTATTAAATGACAAAACAAAAACAGGAACTGCTGGACTGTATTGCAAAAATGCATGGCACTTCAAATTTCTCACAGCAATGTAAACTTTTGCTTGGATAATCAGTAGCAAAAATACTACATTCAAAAAATAAAACTTCACAAGGGTGGTAAAGCAATATCTTAGCAGCTAAAGGTGCTTGCTTTCAAAGCCTGATGCCCAGCGGTTCAATTCACAAATGCCCATGAAAAGCACACCAGACTTGATCACAATAGACAGAGACTGTTTATTGAAACACTGTGAGGCACCACAGCCTTCCCATGGGATGTGGAAGCTGAAACCCAGAGCAGGGGTCAGGTTCAAGCAGTGAAGTGACTAAATCCGTTCTCTGGCTTAAGGCAGCAGTGGCATATTTACAGCTGAGCAGACATTTATACAACATGAAGAGCAAGAAAGATGTAAGCAAGGATATAAGTCAGAGAAAAGAAGATAGGAACAAGGCTGTTTTCCTTGTTGATGAGACAGCTGTAACATTTAAGATTAAACTGCACTGTCTTCATGATATGAATATGTTATTGTGTAGAACAGTGGCTTTACATTGAATGGGTGTTTGTTTATTTTTTAGGCCCAAATCCTGGGAAAATGTTATTACCAAGGAATTTGACCTTCATTCTCAAGCCTCTGTTTTAGGCCAGTTTGTCTCAGCAACTTTAGAACTTTATTAGGCCTTCAAGCTAGCTTAGGGATTAATTAACCATTCATATATAGTATAATATTACTGACATACAATAGAGAAATTACATTCATGAGCTAATGCTCAAATATAAATATAGAATAAATAAGACAAAAATACATTGGGAGTCAAATAAATTTGTAATATTTATCTGTTCATCAAACAAAACAAATTTCAGACATTTTCATTTTTATTGAGAGTAATGTTTGTGTGTTTGTAGGTGTGTGTGTGCACATAGAAAATTCCTCCAATTAGAAACACAGATTAGTACTAGAAATTTTTCAGTGCCAGGAATGGGACACCTTCCAGTGAATCATTGACGAGAGAGGTCCCTGATGCTGCCAAAACATTACAGACCATTGTCAAGGCTCTTGGTTTCCCCTAGGAATAGATGATAAGACCCTTTTGCTGAAGACGCTACACACTTAGCCTGTAAGTTCATTGAGAAATCCTGTGGGAGCTGAGTTGTAAACCTCCTTTATGTAGACCAGCTGACAGAAAGCTGTAAAAAGCTATCTTACATGCAATTCAATTGGAGAAAGAGAAATCACAAGCAGTGATACTCAACAGTAAACACGGAGGAGGTTTTCAGCTCAGCTCCATGGTGGAATGATTTTCTTTTAGTATATTTTGTTTATTTTTATTTATTTATTTGAGAGCAACAGACAGAGAGAGGAAGAGGCAGAGAGAGAGAGAATGGGCACACCAGGGCTTCCAGCTACTGCAAACGAACATGCATGCACTCCCTTGTGCATCTGGCTAACGTGTATCCTGGGGAATTGAGCCTCGAACTGGGGTCCTTAGGCTTCATAGGCAAGCGCTTAACTGCTTCAGCCCTGGAATGATTTTTTATTATGATAGTTAAAAGAATTCTGATATTATGATTGTTCCATTAATTATTAAAATAATTATAATAACATAATTCCCAATACTTATTTTGCATTTTAGGCTCACTGCACATAAAACACTGAAACACTTTCTTTACATGGTCTAAAGAACAGAATGTAAAAATTGGATGAAAATTTTGTCACTTTAAATGAGAAAAAGCATATTTTAACTTTTCATCAGGTTAATATTGTATACTATTTTTTAAGAGAATCTTTTATGTAAACTCCATAAATATTACACACCTTTGACCAAGATAAATAATATTTTTCATGAATCTTTATAATTTCTCTCAGTTTTTTCACACATTTCAGAACAATTAAACTTTTTTAATTATTTTATTTTATTTTTATAATTATATCTTTAACAACATAAGATTTTGTACATCTTACATGTGAAGTCATATTTTTCTAGAAGAATCACACTTGCATTAAATTTTGATTACTTTTTTTTCATATTTTAGAGAAAAATATTCATTGGATACTTCTAAAGTATCAGCTATTAGCATGTTGTAGTAGATAAGTTTAGTTTATACATATTACACTTTTTTATAGCCATATAATTCTTTGTAGTACATCTTTTTAATGTGAAAATTAAGAAACTTTCTTTTTTATGCCTTATGATAGTTTTTAAATTTTTTATGTTATGTTTCAGCGACCACTCCCTTTTGTATGCTCCCACATACGCCCTCCTTTGAATTCCTTCTTTCCAATTAGTTTCTCTCCTATTTTAATGTAACCATTATTTCCTCCTATTATTTGAAGTTCTTGTGTAGGTAAGGTCAGGCAATGTGAGGTCATGAATATCATGATCATTTTGGAAGACATCATTATATTACCTTTCCTTTGGCTCTTACATTCATACATAACCTCTTCTACAATGGACCCTGAGCCTTGGAAAATGTAATAGAGATGTCTCAGTGCTGAACACTCCACTGTCACTTCTCTAACCAATAGTGGGAGTAGCATTAATATGTGGGTATAGACTTAAATATTTTAAAAGTGCTTATAAGACAGTTTGGTGGGCATAATACATACATTTAGCAAGACAATAGCAATTGTTATTCCCCTAAGACTTAGGACCTCTCCAGCCATAGGCTTTCCACTAGGTTTCAGTGTTAGGTATGTATTCCCTCCCAAGGAGAAGGCCTCCAGTCCAATCAGAGAGCAATTGTTTTTTCTCATAAGAGACATGCCACTATTGTACCAGTTGGCACATTAAGCCAGCCTGGCCAACCATAAGGCTTACAGAGTCTACTGTTGATCAATGCCATTGATGCATTCTCTCTCCCCTAAGGCTGCATGCTGCATAGCTCTTTCTAGCATTCGACAGCTAATCAACAGAAAAGAAGTTTCCAGCTCAGCTCCAGCTTGATTTCTCAGTGACATGCAACTCAAGCTTAAGGAATCTTGAGTAGAAATATGATAAGAGTTGCTTTCTATAATATCAGAAAAATGAAAACAGTATATACACTTTCATGGAAAATATTTCTAAAAATGTATAAATGTCTGTTTAAATCTGTTGGTTAATATACAAAGAAAAGGTAGTCAGTGACTTAAAATAGTAGTGAATAATTATGAGTTATCCCCAAACCCTTTGGAATGAAGGCAAGAAATACAAAAAAATATATGTTTTCATTTTCTGTACTTTAAAAAATATTTATTTATTATGTATTTATTTGAGAAATAAAAAGGCAGAACAAGACAGACAGACAGAAGAAGAGAGAGAAAGATAAAGAGAATGGGTATGCCAGGGCCTCTAGCCACTGTAATGAACTCCAGACATTTGTACCATCATGTGCATCTGCCTTAAGTAGGTACTGGGAAATCAAACCTGGGTCCTTAGGCTTTGCAGGCAAGTTCCTTAACCATTAATCCACCTCTTCACTTGATCATTGTCTGTATTTTATTACCTTAAGCAATCTGAAATATTAAATACTCTACTTCACTGCAAACCAAACCTAGATATATGCTATTTCTCATCTACACACACAGGAAATTAAAGGTCCATAGGCATAAACCAGAAGGACTAACTAAATATTTGTCAAAAGAATAGCCAGTGTTTCATCAAATATTGCTGATCAGGAATCCATTATGTTATGTAGAATCCTATGAAATCGTAAGTGTTAAAACTAATATAACATAAAGAACAACATAATATAAATCATCTAAAAATCCACTGTTTTTGAGGTCTGTGATATTTCATTCATATAAATCCTTTCATGAGCAATGCATACTTTGGTCTGTTTAAGTCAAATGAGTGGTAGTTCAAGTTAAGCCATGGAATCCTGTGATTTCTTTTATCCTTATGTCATAACACAGCATCAGAATATGTTTTCTTTGGTATTTATATACTAACTTCATTGTCACTGGTATGTAAAATGCTAAATGCAAATGAGCAATATATTTAACTTTTCCTGCTCTTCAGAATGTTTTCTAAAAACTGTTAGTACAAATTATTCTTTTATGTTTATAAGTAATCATATCAGCTGAATCTCTCTGTGGGTTTTTTTGGGAGTTATTTTTAGGCTTTCTTATTAATGTAATTCTTCATAGTGGAGACACTTATTCCTCTTTTACTGTTTCCTTATCCTAGAATAATCAGCACTTGTTTATCTGGATGGCCCACTCACTTTATCAGGTGTTTGCACAAGTAATGGTCATCAGCTGTAGTTCTCTCCCACTGAGTATAAACCACCACCAAGAAAGAGCATTTGCTTCCATGATATGCTGCTTTGTTTTAACTCTTAGCAAATATTGCTATCTGATGACAAAATATATACTACATTCTCCCCAATAATATGCAACCTGTGAAAGGTCATACATTTTCTTCCACTGTGCAAGACCTACATGATACATTCAATAACATTTTATTTAACTAAATCTCATTATGAATTGTTATTGTGAAATTGCTTTAATTTGAAAAGAGTGAGAAAGTAGCCTGGAGCTATTTTCTTATGAACACTGCATTGGCCAATTTTCCTTGTCAGCTTGACTGTACTTAATATCACCCAGGAGACACACCTCTTGGCATGACTGCGCATGTTTCCAGAAAGGTTTGACTGAAGAGGAAAGACACACCCTAATTGTGGGTGGATCTATTCCATTTGCTGGTGTCCTGAAGGAAATAAATAGATAAATTTGAGGAAGTGAGCTGAGCATCAGCATGTATCTCTCTCTGCTTCCTGATTATGGACACCATGTGACCTGCCATCTAATACCAACACAGCTATGGACACCCTCCACGCTAGGCTGTCTCACCTTGACAGTCTTCATCTTACAACTGCAAACTAAAACAAGCCCTTTTCCAAGTTGCTTTTGTCAGGTATTTTGCAGCAGCAACAAGTAATTAATACAGAAAGTGGGGCAGGCAGGCAGAACCGTTTCTGCTATAAACCTGATAATGTCTATGGTCTTTAGAACTGATATGGAGGAGGAATGTGGAAGATTTAGAAAGCTACAAAAGTAGTTTTTTGTAGTGCTGTAATTGTAGTTTAATGGTGCATTCAGATAGCAGTTTAGAAAATCAGAATGGTGAGAGAATCCAATGACTATAGCCAGTTAAGGTCAAACCGATAAGGTTTGTGTGGAGAAGGACAGTTTTAGTAACTTGGCTAATGACCATTTGTTTTACATCTGACAAAGAAACAGCCTACACTCTGACCACATCTTAAAACTTTGAGTGTGTCTGAATCCAAAACTTTTGGAGGAAATGGTTTGGTGGAGGAAATTTCTTTTTAAATTTCTTTTTTTGCTTTAGAGAGAAGGAGAGAAAGAGAGGGAAAGAAAATTGGCCTGCTAGGGCCTTAGCCACTGCAATTGAACCCCAGATGCTTTTGTCATCTAGTGGGTATGTGTGACCTTGAACTTGCCTCACCTTTGTGCATCTGGCTAATGTGGGATCTGGATAGTTGAACATGGTTTTTAGGCTTTGCACACAAGTGTCTTAACCACTAAGCCATCTCTGCAGAGTCCCCCAAATTAAATATTTTATTTATTTGTTTGAAAGAGAGACACTGAGAGAGAGAGAGAGAGAGAGAGAATACCAGGACCTCTTGCCACTTCAAGCAATCTCCACACACATGTGCCATATTGTGCATATGGTTTTACATACCTGGCTTACATGAATACTGCAGAATGGAAACCAGGCCATAAGGCTTTTGCAAGCAAGCACATTTACTGGTAAGCCATCTTCCCAACCTGTAGGAAATTTTTAATGTGGAATAATGTCCAGGCTATGGTATGTTTTTTGCTCACTGTTTTGAGATTCCCAATTAAAGTGGGCAGAAAGATTTTAAAATGTGCATTTGATTAAGGAAAAAGAGCATGAGTGAGATTAAATTTATGGACAAAGTGTGTGGAAAGAAAAGTTGCATAATTGTTAAAAAGATAAATGCCATTTAAGAGAAACTTTGCTAGTCTGGGCCAATAGAAAAGGTACCCTGAAACTTAGAGACAACTCACAAAAAAATTCGAAGTGGGAAAATGCAAATTGATAAAAGAAGTTCTTACGCCAAACAACCACATAGTGAAATGTATTCATGGGTTAGGTCAACAAGTACTCATAGGCTACTAAAGATGTGGTGGGCTGGGTAGTGGGAGTACAACTTGAGCTGACACGGGAATTTGGAAGAATCACCTATATGATTCTAATTTTGGAGGCATTAAAATTGCAAGTCATGGGGTCACGGAGGCTTGCACCAGCTTCCAGAAAGCCATGGAAGCCAGGAATTGTGTAGCAGGTTGGATTTCCTACAAAGAACCTTTGAACAGCCATCGGGTTAAGGTATGAAAGTGTAGCCTAAATGTCAATAGAGACCCAAGGATTTTGGAGCCACTAGGAGCATGAGGAGACATCCAAGGAAAGCTATAAGATTGGAATGGAGACAGAACTTTTGCTAGCTTACCTATGCTGAGTGGCAGAAGTGGAGCTCAGGTGATCTCCTCATAAGCCTCCGGTTGTAGACACGGTACTGCTGGGCTTGGTGTTCTCTTTGTTGGGCTTGGTCCTTGCTTTGGTCTGATCTTCCATTGTTATCCTTTTTTTCCCCCTTGTTAGCCTTAATTTCTCTATTTTGGAATGTGAATATTTACCTTGGCTCCATTAAATACTGGAAGCAAGTAACTTAACTTTTGATTTTACAAAAGCTTACAGTCAAGGTTTATCTTGAATCTTAGAAGAGACTTTGAACTGCAAACTTCTGAACAGTGTTGGGACTAGTGGTGACTATGAGGTCTTTTGAAGCTGAAGTGAATGCATATGACATTATCTGAAAGACATGAGCCTTTGAGGCCAAGGTTGGAATGCTATATTTGTAGTTAAATTTACGAGGGCTGGATTTGTGGGTTAATCTTCATTGTTAATTAGATTATACTTAAATCACATAGCAGACATGTTCTGGATATGTCTGGGAGAAAAATTTCAAAGCCATTTAACTGAATAAGAAAGACATAATCTTCAGCTGGGGTCCTGGATTGAATGAATTAAAAAGGAAAAATGGAGAAAGAGCTAAGGACCAGCACTCACCTTTTGTTTCCTGTATGTGGTCATAGTATGTCTAGTGGTATCAAACTATTGCTGCCATGGCTTCCCCACCATGATGCACTGTACCCTTACACTGGGAGCCCAAATAAACAGTTTCATACTTAACTTGATTTTGTTAGGTAGGTAGGTAGGCAACTAATAAAATCACTAAATGATATCCAGGTGCGGGAAACAAGAGTCTGAGAACAGTAGGACTGGGATAAAGTCCACGCTTAAATGGGAAGAAATGTTTCTTCTTTTTAAAAGGTATTACACCCTGGGCTGGAGAGATGGCTTAGTGGTTAAGCGCTTGCCTGTGAAGCCTAAGGACCCCGGTTCAAGGCTTGATTCTCCAGGACCCACGTTCGCCAGATGCACGAGGGGGCACACGTGTCTGGAGTTCATTTGCAGTGTCTGGAGTTCATTTGCAGTGTCTGGAAGCCCTGGCGCGCCCACTTTCTTCTCTCTCTCTACCTCTTTCTCTCTGTCTGTCGCTCTCAAATAAATAAATAAAAATAAACAAAATAAAAAAATAAATAAAAGGTATCACACCCTGAAAGAGGAAAATGGTTTCATAAAGAAGTTACTAGTTTTGTCCACTGTCAGTTAGTATTACATTAATTGTATAAAAATAATTCTAAAATGTCAAAATCTTATTCTATCCTACATATAAAGAATTGTAAAGTCATCATGCCAGAAGAATTGCTTTTTGTATGAATATAGGAACTATAAATATTGCACAATTAAATGATTTCAATTGGCAAAACGATCACCCATGCCATAGCTTTTTAAAGCATTAAGCAGGCTAGAAAAGATCACCATTTTTTGCTATTATATTAATGCTAGCTTATATTGGAAAGAAAATCTCATGAATGTATTTTGTTTGAGTACATCTTAATGCGACCACTGAAAAATAAAAGACACATGACCTATGAGTGATCAGTTGTTAACAAATCTTCCAATGAGCTTTATGAATAGTTATTGAAGAAAAATGGTGTGGGTTATTTCTAATTTCATTATAATTACCATACAGATCTTTGCTGAAGGCCTTTTTTACATGCATTGTACATATTGTGACTTACATATAGATGTTGTATTATTCAAATCTCCAAAAATCAAATAGAAATTCCATGTTATTTTTCTAAAATCTAACCGCAAATGAGATTGTTTATTTCTCTGAAAGTGATACAGTATTAATTTTTCTTTTATCAGTTTAGAAAACATCAGGAGATCAGCATCATATGCAAAATCTCCAGATTAACAGTCTGACTCGGATTCTGATAACGTCCTATTGTTGTTTTCTTACTCACCAAATGTTCTTCACAGTCAGAGAAAATGATGGAATTACTTAAAGCCCCAGGGTAAATGAAGACATTCTAATTTCTTACCGAGTTATGCTCACTTTATGTCATGCTGTCTTCACATAGAGAGGGAGATTGAATTTTGAATCAGATGGCTTTAAAATGATGCTGCTTTTTAATGGAATTAGGATCCTTCTAGGTCTAGCAGGAAACTTTAGATCTTAGAAAGACTTGTAAAGCTGGGAGATAATTTTTTCTTTTCTCATTTCAAATAATAAAAGAAGGCATCCAGATTATTGCCCATTTTGTTGATTCTAATTATTGAGACATCTGGCATTTTCTTCTTTTATTAGGTAGACAATGCAACTTTCTATGCAGTAAAATTTAATTATGTACCTAAGTTTTACTGAGGTAGTTTCGTAAGAGGAGAAAAATTTAATTTTCAACAAATAGCATATTTATTATTTGGCTCAATTACAGTTTTATTGTGTTTATTGAATGTGGAATTGCAAAATAATAATATTATGTAAATTATTTATATTCAAAAACAATTTTTAAAAATTTTGTTTGGATTTTCAATGTAAAGTCTCATGCTAGTCCAGGCTGTCCTAGAATTCACTACCTAGCCCCAGGCTGGCCTCAAACTCACAACAATTCTCCTACCTCTGTTTCCGGAGTGGTTTTGAATTATTTTTTTCTTGGGAAGTTACCACACTGAATTTGCTGAAAGCAAACTCCTGGTTAGTTTCTAATTTTTAGGAACTGTTGGCAAATTTGAACTCTTTTTTCACAAGGTAAATGAAAGATTATGAATTTTATTAAGGCCTTGTTCAAATAAGTACCTCACTTATTAAAAATACCAACATAGTATTTTAAGACCACTTTTAACTAGAAATCTTCACCTAAAGGAAAAACAAAATTTGAAAGAAACTAGGTATGGCGGTTTAAGATTTTAATTCCAGAACTAGGGAGATTGAGGTAGAAGGCTTGCCAGGAGTCTGAGACCAGCTTGTACTATCCAGTAAGTTCCATGTCAGCTTGGGCTAGAGTAAGACTCTGCCTAAAAGGAACAAGAAACAAACCTAACTCCAAAATAAAACAAGAATAAAATGTTTAAGGAAAGACATGAGCACAACAAAATAAACAAAAAAATTACATTAAATTTACATATGTAGATGTTACTTATACTTCACTTATGTTTAATCAGTTATAACATAGGCATTGTTCCTTTCAAATTACTCACTAATGTCACTCAAGACTATATAAGTCCTTGAATATTAAATATTAGATGTTAGATATTTTCAAATTATATGTTCATAAGAATTACTAAGAAAAATAGAAATGAAAAACAAATGAAATAACTAAAATCATAATCATTTATGGTGGTTTCATATGAAATTAAACATATTTACACATTAAAGTTATCCTTCAACTACATTTTAGCTCATAGAAATGCAATTATTTTTATGATATTCCTTGGATATTTTAATCAATGTTAGGTTATTTTGAGTATATAACATGAAGAGTTTATGTAACTGTATATTTTCACTTTAATTTTTTTCTTTTAATTTTTTTTTTGTTCATTTTTTATTTATTTATTTGAGAGTGACAGACACAGGGAGAAAGACAGATAGAGGGAGAGAGACAGAATGGGCGCGCCAGGGCTTCCAGCCACTGCAAACGAACTCCAGACGCGTGCGCCCCCTTGTGCATCTGGCTAACGTGGGACCTGGGGAACCGAGCCTCGAACCGGGGTCCTTAGGCTTCACAGGCAAGCGCTTAACCGCTAAGCCATCTCTCCAGCCCTCACTTTAATTTTTGATGAACTACATTTTTATTTTATTTTATTTTATTTTATTTTTGGTTTTCGAGGTAGGGTCTCACTCTAGCCCAGGCTGACCTGGAATTCACTATGGAGTCTCAGGGTGGCCTCGAACTCACAGCAATCCTCCTACCTCTGCCTCCCGAGTGCTGGGATTAAAGCCGTGCACTACCACGCCCGGCTTGAACTACATTTTAATTACATAATATGTTAGTATGAAAAAAAATAATGTTATATGAGGTCAGTTGGTATCCTGGTATCTTTCCACCAAGTTTATTATTTCCCTCCATCATGGTGTAAAAAATTTTGTTCTAAAAACAGATAGATAGATAGATAGATAGATAGATAGATAGATAGATAGATAGGTGATAGATTATAGATACATAGATAGATGATACATAAATAATACTTTAATTCTAGCGCCATTTTACACAAAATCTGAACTTGGGTAGACGTTTTGTTTTTAGTTTTTCTGGGTAGGGTCTCACACTACTCCAGGCTGATGTGGAACTCACAATGGAGTCTCAGGGTGGCCTTGTACTCATGGCGATCCTCCTACTTATGCCTCCCAAGTGCTGGGATTAAAGGCATGCGCCACCACGCCTGGCTGATATACTTATTGTTTAACAAAAATATAATCATATGGTATGTATCAGTTGCTTGGTGTTAATTGATTTATGTAAATCTTATATTGCTTCATTTCTTTTCTAGTGTTATCTTTTCTGTTTTGACTTTGGAAAATTTTAATTTGTATTTCTAAGAAAATCTTGTTCACACACTCATAAAGACAATGTGTATATTCATGTTAAGTGTTTTTTGAACTTAATCCCTTAATTCTATCCACAAATCTTTTTAGTTTGAGATCGAATTTTGAATGTCAAACGTCCTCTCCTAACATACTTCTGCTTTATATCCCTAAAACAGTCTCTCACTTAAGCTGCAGCTCAATATTTTCAGCAAATTTGGTTGACCAGTGAGTCTCAGGGATCCTCAGGGGATGTTGCCCTCCTCAGTACTGGGGTTATGGGCTTCTCAATGTGTGTGGAGAGAGGATCGAACCTGTGTCCTCATCCATGCATAGCAAGTGCTCTTACCTACTGAGCTTTCTCTTCAGCCCATATTTTCTACCTTTTAATTTCAATTCATTATATTTTTGAAAACTACATTTGGATGAGGCTTGCTTTATAATATAATTTGAAAGGTTTTTTTCTTATAATGGATATGTTTTGATTATTTTTAAGTGATATGGTTTAGTTATATTCTACCTTATTTGTAATTGTTGGCTTTTTTAAAAAAAATATGCTTTTTAAATGATTTTCCCAAATTACTATGCATTGTTTCAAATATATTAAGTACTTTTAATGACTTCATTTTCGTCTTTCTTTTGATTTATTTTATAAAATATTTTTAAAAGTTTTTAATGGTTGAGTATTTACTACGTTCAAGTTTAACTTTTCCATGCTCAAACTTGACACTTTTGTATAAAAGTAATCTAATATTCACATACTTTGATTAGATAAGACATTTAAGATTAGAAATTCAATTATCTTTGAATAAAATATGAATTTATATTATCATTTATGCTATTTCCAGAAATGTTAATTTTTATAAAGCATCCAATTTTCTGCTATCATTTGTATTCTATATGAACAATAGTGCTTTATGGCATTTTTGAGCTTAAAGTAAATTCTTACTCATATTGCTTTTCTCCATTAAAGGTATTTTCAGTGAGCAATAGATTTTTTTTTTTTATAAATTAGTTTTGTATTCAGCAAATACAGTCAGTTTGGTACCATTATTAGGCTCATCTGTGACCTACCCCCTCCCCATTGGCCCCTCCTTGTTGAGGTATATGGGTCCTGCATTGTGGAGTTAGCCCACAGTTATGGGTAAGTTAAATATCTCTGCATATCATGACCCAACATGTGGCTCTGACATTCTTTCCACACCTCTTCCGCAAAATTTCCCTGAGCCATGTTGGGTTCATTTTTGGTGTGCTTCAGTGATGAGGTGTTGGGGGTCTCTAGGGCTCTGGCTCTCTGATTTGGTAGAACTTGATTTTTCTCTGTGTTGATCTCCTTCCCCCTTGTGCTGGTATCCAGTTCACCAGGAAAACAGCACCCTTGCTTGTTTTGCCAATTTTTCTTAGTTTCATCTGGGGCCCTTTTGAGGTATGATGGGGTGGCTCTCTCCTTAGGATCAGCATCTATCTGCAAAAGAGAAGCAGATTATCCAATGGAGAGTAAGTTAGCGCCAGGATAAATGAGATAACCCTTATTTTTTTTAAATAGAGAATTTAATAGAAGTAGGCCTTCTTGTAGCCCATGATTGATGGTAGCTTGATATTGGAGAGTGGGCTAATGTTTGGATATGGTTCTGACTTGTTTCCCAGCTCCAGCTATGGGTCCCATACAATTGAGGGGATCAGTTAGGCAAATCAAGAGCAATTGGTTCCCCATCATGGCTGTGTGCCACTGTTGCACTTGTGTGGGGATCACAACCGGTTATTTGCTGCTAAGTAGGTTAGACCATGAGTTGCTTGGACAGATATTAGTCATTTCCCCCAGTGCCCATCTAGCACATTCTGGCATTAGATGTGCTGACTGTCTGGGGACTGACTCTTCTAGCTTCCAGCCATGCTATTCCATTTTACGTGTCAACTGCATATGGTGTCTTCAGCAGAAGGGTCTTACCACTAACCTTTGGTGGGTCATCAAGTACTCTGACAGAAATCTGTCTGTCTTTTAGGAAACCTTGTAGGTCTCTCTGATCAAAATCTCATTGTGGATGATAGTCCCATGCTGGTACTGGGAGTTACAGGTCAGTGACCACTAAGAAAATGAGGAAAATGATAACTAATATACAAGAGTTAGAAGACAGAGAGAGAAAAAGAGAGAGAGGGAGAGGGAGAGAGGGAAGATGTGGAAGATTAAGGTTAGACTTGATCCTACCCACTCCACTGTCTTGTGGTTCAGGAATTCCCTGTAAGGGCCTGGTGAAGGTTCAGCCATTTGGTCTGCCTTTTAGGAAGTAGAATTTTATGGTACCATTGCCATTTGAGTCTAGATTTGTGTTTCCCACCCCTTTGATGGCCTCTCCTCCCTTCCCCTTCCATCCTAGTGTCTAGTCCATGAGATGCTTGCTGGATATGTAAGGTATCGTGGGTAGATTCAGGTTAGGTGCTGTAGATGAGTGAGAATATGTGGCATTTTTTTTTTTTTCCTGTGATTGGGTAAGTTCACTGAGAATGATCTGTTCCAGGTACAACCATTTTTCAAGCATTGTAATTTTTCAAATTACATTGTGTCATTTTTTCTTACTGCTGAATAGAATTCCATTGTGTAGATATACCACTTCTTAGTTATCCATTCTTCTAGTGATGGACAGCTGGGTAGATTCCAGCTCTTACCTGTTACGAATTGAGCCACTAAAACATGGTTGAGCAAATCTTTCTGGCCTGTGGTTTGAAGGTTTTCAGGTAGATGCCCAGTAAGGGAATAACTGGGTGTGTTGGTATATCTATATTAATGCTTTTTCAGGAGTCTCCATATTCCTTTCCAAAGTGGTTGTACCATCCTACATTCCCACCAACAGTGGATGAGTGTTCCTACTTCTCCATATCCTTGCCAGCCTTTATTTTCATTTGATTTTTTGATATAGGCTATCCTTGGTGGGGTAAGGTGGAATCTCATAGTTGTTTTCATATACATTTCTTTGATGATTAGGGATGATGAACATTTTCTTAATGTGTGTTTGCCATTTGTATTTCTGCCTCTGTGAACTGACTGTTCAGCTCTTTGCCCGATTTTCTGAGTGGGGTGTTTGACTTCTTACTGTTAGGTTAAGCTCTTTGCCCGATTTTGTGAGCGGGATGTTTAATTTCTTACTGTTTAGATTTTTGAGTTCTTTGTAGATTCTAGAGATTAGGCCTCTATCAGTTGGATAACCCACAAATATTTTCTCCCATTCTGTGGGTAATCGATTGGCTTTGCTTATAGTATGCTTGTCTGTAAAGAAACCCTTCAGCTTCATGTGATCCCATAGGTTGAGTGACTGTTTATGATCGTGAGCTACTGGAGTTTTGTTCAGAAAGTCTTTATCCATTCCTATATCATGGAAAGTACCCCCTAAATTTTCTACCAGTAGTATTGAAGTTTCTGGTCTTATGATGAGGTCTTTGATCCATTTGGATTTGAGTGTAGTGCATGTGAAATGTATGGATCAAGTTTCAGTTTCCTGCATATGGTTATCCAGTTTATCCAGCACCCTTTTTTGAAGATGCTGTCATTTTTCTAGCATATATTGTTTGGGCCTTTGTCGAATATCAAGTAGCTATAGTTGCTTGGCCCAAGGTCTGGGTCCTCAATTCTATTCCATTGGTCTATACTTCTGTTTTTATGCCAGTACCATGCTGTTTTTATTACTATGGCTTTGTAATATAGCTATATATCAGGTATGGTGATGCCTCCAGAGGTATTTCTTTTGCTGAGGATATGTTTGGATATGCAAGGCCTTCTGCCTTTCCATATGAAATTTAAGATCATTTTTAAAAATTTTATTATTATTATTATTTTTTTTTATTTATTTATTTGAGAGCAACAGACACAGAGAGAAAGACAGATAGAGGGAGAGAGAGAGAATAGGCGCACCAGGGCTTCCAGCCTCTGCAAATGAACTCCAGACGCATGCGCCCCCTTGTGCATCTGGCTAATGTGGGACCTGGGGAACTGAGCCTCAAACCGGGGTCCTTAGGCTTCACAGGCAAGCGCTTAACCGCTAAGCCATCTCTCCAGCCCAAGATCTTTTTTTTTTAATCTCTGTGATGGACACTGTAGGGATTTTAATTTGAATTGCATTAAATCTGCATATTGCCTTTGGTAAGATTGTCATGTTCACAATGTTAATTTTGTCTGTCCAGGAGCATGGGAGGTGTTTCCATTTTCTCAAGTCCTCCTCAATTTCTTTTTTGAGTGTTTTTATGATTCTATTGTATAGATCTTTCACTTCCTTGGTTAATGTTATTCCAAGGTATTTTTTTGTTGTTGTTAATATTGAAAATGGGACTATGTCTTTCTCTGTATCTTTGTCATTTGCATATAGAAAGGCTACTGATTTTTGTGCATTTGTTTGGTATCCTGATACTTTGCTATAAGAGTTAATCACCTTCAGGAGTTTGGGGTAGAATCTCTCAGGTCTCTTACATATACAATCATGTCATCAGTGAATAGAGCTAACTTCACTTCTCCCTTATCAAATTGTATCCCTTTTATTTCCTTCTCCTGTCTTATTGCTTGAGCTAGGACTTCCAGTACTATGTTGAAAAGCAGAAATGAGAGTAAACAACCTGGTCTTGTTCCTGATCTTAATAGGAATTCCTGCAGTCTCTCTCCATTAAGAATTACTTGGGCATACGGAGCTTTGTATATTGCCTTTATTATGTTAAGATATGCACCAACTATTCCAATTCTCTCCAATGTTTTCATAATAAAGTGCTGTTTTATCTTGTCAAAGGCCTTTTCTGCATCTATTGAAATGATCATGTGGTTGTTATGTTTAACTTTGTTTATGTGGTGTATACATTGACAGATATCCATATGGTGAACCACCCCTGTGTTCCTGGGATGAATCCCACTTGGTCAAGGTGGATAATGCTTTTTTTTTTTTTTTTAATGTGTATGCTATTTATTTTTTTTTAATTTTTTTTTATATTAGTTTTTAATTCTGCCAGTTCAGGAAGTTTGCTACCATTATTAGGCTTATCTGTGACCTACCTCCTCCTCATTGGCCCCTCCGTGTTGAGGTATATGGGTCATGCATTGGGGATAATGCTTTTGATGTGTTGTTGGATTCAGTTTGCGAGGAATTTGTTCAGGATCTTTGCATCTAAGTTCATCAGGGAAATAGGCTGGTAGTTTTCTTTTCTTGTGTCTTCTCTGCCTGGTTTTGGAATTAGGGTGATAGTAGCTTCATAAAATGAGTTGGGTAACTTTCCCTGTTCTCCACTTGTGAGGCACAGTTTGAGGAAGATTGGTTTGAGTTCTTCCATGAAGGTTTGATAGAATTCAGCTGAGAAGCCTTCTGGTCCTGGACTTTTCTTTTTGGGGAGGTTTTTTATTACTTTTTCAATCTCCATGAGTGTGATGGGTTCATTGAGGTGATTAATCTGTTCTGAGTTTAGCTTTGATAGACGTTATGTGTCCAGGAATTTATCCATCTCCTCCACATTATCCAGTTTTGTGGAGTAGAGGTTTTTGAAATAAGTCCTGATGATTCTCCCAATTTCATTTATGTCTGTTGTGATCTCTCCTTTTTCATTTTGAATTTTTTTTTTTTAATTTGAAGCTTCTCCTTTTTTTGCTTGATCAAATTGGCCAGGGGTGTGTCAATCTTGTTTATTGTTTCAAAAAACCAGCTCTTTGTTTTGTCAATTGTTTTAATTGTTTCCTTGCCTTCCTATTCATTAATTTCTACTCTGATTTTAATTATTTCTTTCCTTCTGGAGCTCTTTGGGTTGGATTTTTAATATTTTCCAGTACCTTTATGTGGACTGTTAGGTTATTGATTTGGGATCAATTTTGTCTTTCTTATGAAGGCATTGAGTACTGTGAATTTTCCCCAGAAGCCTGCCTTCATTGTGTCCCATAAGTTTTGTATGAGTTGTTCTTATTGTCAATCAATGCTAGAAATTTTGCAATTTCATTTTTTATTTCATCCACTATCCATTTATTGTTTAAAAGTATGCTGTTTAGTTTCCAGGTGCTATTGGGATGCTTGGTGGGTCTTTTGTTGTTGATTTCTAGCAATATAGCATTGTGATCTGATATCATACAGGGAATTATGTCAATCTTCCTAAATATGTGGAGGCATGCTTTGTGACCCAGCATATAGTCCATTTTAGAGAATGTTCCATTGGCTGCTAATAAGAATGTGTAGTCTGTGGATTTGGGATGGAAAGTTCTGTAGATGTACATTAGGTCTAAGTGTTCTATGGTTTTGTTGAGCTCTGTTACTTCCCTGTTGAGTTTCTGTTTGGATGATCTATTACTCATAATGGTGTATTGAAGTCCTTAGTTATGATGGTGTTGGTGGTTATTTCTGTTTCATTGTCAAGTAGGTTTTGTTTTATGAACTGTGTTGGCCCTGTGTTTGGTGCACACAGATTTATGATTGTAATATCCTCTTGATGGATCATTACCTTGATAAGTAGGAAGTGGCCTTCTTTGTCTTTTTTGATTATTTTTGTTTTGAAGTCTATCTTATCCAATATTAACATAGCCACTCCTGCTTGTTTCTTATTCTCATTTGCTTGGTATATTGTTTTCCACCCTTTCACCCTGAGGAGGTATCTGTCTCTAGTGGTGAGGTGGATTTCTTGAAGGCAACATATTGAGGGGTCTAATTTTTTGATATATCCTGTTAGCTTGTGTCTCTCGATGGGTGAATTAAGGCCATTAATATTTAAGTTAATGACTGTGAGGTTTGATTTGATCCCTGCCATACTGTGATGGTAGATGTGTGTTGGTGTTTTTAGGGACCTTGAAATATTTTGTGCCTACTCTGAGTTTTGTTATTGTGATCTGCTTCCTATAGGCATTTGAATTTGATTATTTGTTTCTTCTTTGTGGAGAGTTTCCTGATGTACTCTCTGTAGGTTTGGTTTTGTGTTCATATAATTGTAAAGCTGAGTTTGGTCATTGAAGGTTTTTTTTTTTTTTTATTTCTTTTTTTTTTTTTTTTTTTTTTTTTTTTTTTTTGAGGTAGGGTCTTACTCTGGCTCAGGCTGACCTGGAATTCACTATGTAGTCTCCGGGTGGCCTCGAACTCACAGCGATCCTCCTACCTCTGCCTCCCGAGTGCTGGGATTAAAGGCATATGCCACCACACCTGGCTGGAAAGTTTTTCTTTCACCATCTTTATAACTGATACTTTTGCTGGGTAGACCAGTTTGGGTTGGAAGCCGTAGGTTCATAGACTTTGAAGTGTTTCTCTCCAGGCCCTTCTAGTTTTCAGGGTTTCCATTGAGAACTCTGAAGTAATTGTGATGGGGTTACCTTTGAAAGTGGTGTGCTGTTTTTCTGTAGCTGCTTTTAGGATTTTTCTTTGGTGTCAATGTTTAGAGTCTTAATGACAATATGTCTTGGACAGTTTCTCCTTTGGTCCAGTCTGTTTGGAATTCTGTTGGCTTCTTGTATCTTGATGGGCCTTTCTTCTTAGAGACTGGGGAAATTTTCTTCAATTATTTTGTTAAATAAGTTCTCCATGACTTTGGTCTGAATTTCTTCTCCTTCTGGTATTCCAGTGATCTTGATATTAGGATGTTTAAGTGTATCCCACAATTCCCTCATGTTCTGTTCACAGGAACTTTTGAACTTACTGAAATTTTTGAACTCTCAAACTGTTTTTTGCCATCTTGTCTTCCAGATCAGAGTTTCTATTCTCTACTTGGCTTTCTCTATTCTTGAGAGCTCCTAGAAAGTTTTGGACTTGCTCAATTAAGTTTGCATTTATGTTTCATTTCTATCCCTCTGTCAAGCTCCTGTTTCACATCATTCTGATTTTTCTTGATACTTCTGGTAATTCATCCTTGCATTTCTTTATGTCTTCATTTAGCATGGCCAGCTGCTTCTTAAGGTTTTTTTTTTTTTTCACTCTCCCTTAAATCTATTAAATCTCTTTGAATTCCTTCCAATTTCTTATCTGTTTATTCTAATTTAGTGATGGCAGCATTCTCGTGATTATCTGTCCTTTGTTGCTTTCTTGCAAGTTCTACCAGTTGGTTGGTCAGGGTTGCATTGCTCATAGCTTCAGTTTGATGTTCTGATCCTAATGACTCTTCTGTGTTTTGGTTAGTATATTCATTGTATGAATGGGTGATCTAACTGGATTTTCTTGTATTTGATTTTTCATGTTTTTTTTTTTTTTTTTTTTTTTTTTGTCTGCCCATGACAGTGTATGGACATTTACGTGGGTGGATCACCCTGGGCTCAATTGCAATGGGAATCTGAGGCAGCCTGGGGCACTTGCCAAGCAGCCTGAGCTTTGGCTCTCACTTCTCAAAGTTGCCTATCCACTGCCTGGCAGGGGTGCCAAAGTTGCCTGAATTTTCAAGCAGTAATGCACCAAAGCTTCCTGTGTTCGAGCTAGGTGGGACACTGAGGTACCAAGCCCTGAACCAGCCCAAACTCTGGCTGGGAACACCGGGACCTGGAAGCAGTCTGCGCTCCCCTGCCATAGGACAATAGTGGATGGCTGGCATGGCAGACAGGTAGGGGAAGGCACCTGAGCTGGCACAAGTGAGAGCCACAGTTTCTGTGGAAGTGGGCTCACTGAGCATGTAGCAGCAGGAGCAGTATGTGAGCGAGAGGGCGGGGTAGTCTAAAGTTCCATGTTCAGGGATCGATCTTAGCACAGCTGAGCTGTGGTAATGGGGAGGGTTGGGCTACCTGCTCCTGAGTGAATCAGGATTTTCCTTTTATTCCCAGGATTCACTGAACACAGGAGTCCAGAGCAGTAGATGGGCGAGTGTGCGGAGCAACCTAAGCTCTGCATGCAGGGATCAATCAGCAGGCAGTGCAGTGGCAGTGGACATGGCAGCTATTTGGGGGAAGGGGCAGGCTACCCACCTGTGAAGGGTTCTGTGATTCCCTGTTTTTCCCCATTCTGTGCCCTCTCACTGACAATCTATTGGAGATTGCTCTGCCCTAAAAGCCCCAGTGTACCCTTAATGTCTTGCCTTTCTTTCCCCGGGATTTGCAGCACAGCTAGGTGCTCGTCATCTTTGCTGGAAGTCCTGGGCAATGGATTTTTGTTGAGCTTTTTTTTTTCTATTTACTTCAAGGAGTTTTTAACATGTCATAACTGTCAACCTAATATATCCTGCCTTGTGGGTTTCATCTCCAAATTGTTTTCTCATATCCTCGTTTCTCTGCAGGGTCATTTGTTTCAAACTCTAGACACTTTTACAATTTTCTTCTCAACATCAGTTTTAAGTAAATTGACATTAAAATAGCAAGATAATATTTGCTATTCATTTGATGATATCCATTCTGTTTAGTGTTCTGTCAGTTTCTTACCTCTGTGATTTAATAAATTTTAATAAGTTTGGAGATTCCCCCATTATTACTGAAATATATTCTAGCTACCTTTTTATTCTTTTTCTTAATAGTCATGGAATGCTTGGTAATTGTCCACAGTTCTTACCTGTTCTTTTGTAATTCTCTTCCACATTTTTTTTTTTAAATTTTCCTCATTTCTCAGAGATCCTAACCCTCTACCAATGGCAGGAGTCTTTAACAGTCTATACTCTTATTTCTGAGTCTTGACAGTGATTTAATTATTAAAAAAAAAAAATCTCCCTTGCATCTACAGAATGATGGAACAACCAACACTCTTCTAGAAGCGTAAGGCTTTTTATAAGGGATCCAAGGCAGAGGGATGTACATGACCTCCAGAGTTTCCCCATTGTAACTTTCGCTTCTCCATGACTTTCTCTTTTCTGTTTTTTTCTGGCATGTTTTGCACAAGAGCACTCTCAAGGCCCGTGGAGTCATGACAGTCAAGGGGCATGAATTCCTCTCCTTTATTTACTTTCTTGGTGTTTATGTGTGTGGTGTGCATGAGTGCGACTATATGTGTTTGTATGTGCATGTGGAAGCCAGAGGCTGATGTCAGGTGTCTTAAGTAATTTTCCTCTTCACTTTAAATTTTGGAAGAGGGTCTCTCCTAGAACTGAAAGGTCAAGCTTGGGTCCTTAACATGTTTGGCAAAAAACCTCTGCAATCTTTCTTTTTGTGGCCCCAGTAGCAGTGTTTTAGGTATGTGCTAGGGATCTGAACTTTGGTCCTCATGCTTGATCTGTAAGCACTTTACACACTGAGTTAACACCCTGCCCTGAATTCCTTTTATTCTATAGTTTTCAGAGGTTATTAATTGCTGTAATATAATGCACATTCAGCACTTAGCACATTGTTAAGAAATTTAATTGCATTCTTGTTAGTGTACATGATTTTTTTTATGTCTAAAATAAGCAAGGATTCACAACCCACATCTGATTGGAGGCATTGTATTTTTGCATAGGTGTGGGGTGATTTCTTAAGTGATTCAAAGCCCTGATAAAGAATCTGATGTTATATAGACCCTGAGCCTCATTAAGGTTAGTGGATTTCCATGGCAATCTGTGTCAGGTAGCATAGGGCTTGAAAACATCCCTAGTCTGCCATTTCTGGACCCTCATTTCCATGTGGTGTACTTTATTGCCGCCCACTGCAGTACATTTATATTTTAAAAATTTCAATAAGACAGGAAGTCAGAATAACTGTATAGTAATATATCATGGTATCTCTTGCTCTTGTTCACAATTTTATATGAAATTCCACATTCACCACAGCTTAACTAAGCTATATGATATTGCTGAATTTATGACTTATGTTAATAATTCTTTTATAAAAATCACATTACTCATTTCTTTGTAAGAAAATGAATTTTAATTCTATATAGTAAGCAATAGTTTTTCAATATAATAAGGATTTATCATAACATACTGTGAGCAAAAGCTTGAACAATAAATAGTATAAAATATATTATTACAATAATACTTTCTATTGAGTGAAGAACTAATTATTACCAACTTCTTCTTTATTTTTTTCTTTGGTTAATCAATCCTAAAAACTACAGATAGATATTGCTACACTCAATTTACTTTGAAGAAAATTTCCCAAGATGAATCTAATCTACTATTTCCCTGACTATCCAGGGCTTACTCTTCGCTAATTACCTACTTTGTTGATTGACTTGACAATCCAGTGATGGCATCTTGCATATTTTCTAAACATTTTCTCTTTTCACATAGGATTTGATACCAGTATTCTGCCAATTTGCAAGGATTCACTTGGCTGGATGTTTAATAGACTTGATACAAATTATGACCTGCTATTGGACCAGTCAGAACTTGGGAGCATTTATCTCGACAAGAATGAGCAGTGTACCAAGGCATTCTTCAACTCGTGTGACACATACAAGGACAGTTTGATATCCAACAATGAGTGGTGCTACTGCTTCCAGAGGCAGCAAGGTAAAACATGAGGCAACTATAGATGAAGATAGAGACCTGCATTTCAAAATTTATCTTTTTCTTCATGATAAAGTATCAGCAGGGCACAATGCTTCACTCAGTTTGGTGATGTCTTTTGTAATTCGAGTGTTTAGTGAGAGCAAATAAGCACCATATTGAACAAAACAGTTCTATTAAAGATACAAACCTACTAGGATGAAAAAATGTATTTAATATTTTATATTAATGTGCTTCATTATAGTTTCCATTATTAATCAGCAAGCAGCATGCAGAGATATGAGAACATAGCTATTAAAACTAATAATTAAAATTAATTTGTTATCTGCTTTGCCCACAGAGTAAAATAAATGGGGTTTTTATCAATGTACTGTGGAGTTTTAATGTTCTATTTTGTGCTCTTATTAAATGAGCAGAATGAACCAAAAGTTTAGCATGAAGCTATTTTTACTAATTTTATTTTTAAAATTACTTACTCTTTCAACCCTTTCAAAATAGTTTAACTTCTTAAAACTGTCCTTGCAGAGAATTCTAATATTCTAGATGAAGTGAGGCCCAATGGAGAGTTGGATGATATTCTTAGCTCCCATTCAGAATAAGAAATGCAAATGCAGTATAGAAGTAGGACTATGCTCAAGGAATCAAATAAAGTATAATATACATATATATTATATGTATACATATGTATACAATATACATACATACATATATACATACACATGTAGGGAAACAGACTTAAAACATTTCCCACATTGCTATAAAGTTTGGGAAAATTAAGGAAAATCTGTTATGTGTAATGTTGATGCTAATTTGATAAATTGGAAAGGAGTTTGAGTTGGTATTCCTAAAATTGCTGGTGCTTTTTAGCCATGTTGAGCACCAAATGACTAAATAAGATACATGAAACAGTAAAAATGATTCTCATACTTCATAAGAAGATATGAATATATTATCTAAGCTGCTTCATTAATTCAATTACTCATACAAGCTATTTTTCTTCACTTTTTAGTTTCTCAAGGTGAAAAATTCTTGTAATCATATAATAAACTATAAATTACATTTAAGAATCTTAGTTTTCATTCTGTTAATTAAATTGTTTTGAACTTGTAAGAAACTTTAAAGTTTTCAAATTAATTATATTTTACATTTTTCAAAAGCTATTCAATGAACTACAATAAGAACTACTTTGGTATTTTAATGTCCAAACAGTACATTATTTTATATAGCATTAACAAGTTTTATAATATGAATATAAAATGAAAAACATGGTTTTCAGATAAGAATATACATATTATATATAAGTACACAAATAAAAATTTAATAATGTAAGAAAATGTAATAGAAGTTCAAATTTTAAAACTTCTAAAAATTGTTCTATGTGACTGAATTTCAGAAATAAAAATAATAATTTCAAACTGGCCTTAAGTATTTTGTTTATTTACAAATGTTGGATCATAAATATTGTTCATTATATTCTGTTTATGATTTGCTTATATACTTAAAGTTTCTAGGGGAAACTAAGATCACTAAAGAAAAATAACATTGTATGGTATTAAAATGCATATGAGTCTGAAATAACTTAAAAGACATTACTTTTTTACATAGATATAATGAAATGCTATCTTTATATTTTATCTCTTTATTTAAGAGCAAGAGTGTGTATGTTCATCTGTGTGTCTATGTGTATTGGTGTGCCAATGCCTTTTGCTCCTTCAAACAAATTCCAGACTCATGTGCCCCTTTGTTTATCTGGCTCTCTCTGGGTAATAGAGAATTGAACCTAGGCAAGTCAGCTTTGCCAGCTAGTGGATTTAACAGGTGAACCATCTTCTCAACCCCAGAAAAGCTACTTTAAATCATGGTGAAATTAGTTTCTTAGTTAGCAATAACAAGATTTGTATTGCTGCATTTCCTAAATATTTACATGGTAACAACAAAAATTATTTCCATTTTTAAGTATTTTATATTTTTTATCTAATTCAGTTTTTCTGAAGAAAATCAAGATTAATTAATAATTAATAATTAATTAATAATTAAGATAAAAACCACACTCAAACATACATTTCTGTATGAGTGTATCCTCATAGGCAGCTCAGGAAATATGTAACATGCATCCTCTAAAGGCATACAAAGACATGCATTTTATGACACAGAAAACACTCTGGTATTTTGCATAATCCTTGAAGTATCATATTTAATGCCATTGCAGACCCACCTTGCCAGACAGAACTCAGCAATCTTCAGAAGCGACAGGGAGTAAAGAAGCTCCTAGGTGAGTAATAGCTCATGCATTGAAAGGCTTTATTGCATGCATAAATAACACCAGGGATGTGGCAACATAAAATCAATATTAATTCAACACAAATAGACTGCATGAAATTTCACCAAGAAAATTTATGAACTTTTGGATAGCCATTAAACTTCCTTTTGAAAGATACCATGTCTGTTATACTACCCTAATATGTTCAGTTTGAAAGTTACTGAGTTAAAAAGAGATTAAAACAATGCTTAAGCTAAAACATAAACAAAACTAATTGGGATTCTGTGGTTAAACAACTTAAGGATTAATGG
Source organism: Jaculus jaculus (assembly GCF_020740685.1). Lineage (NCBI taxonomy): Eukaryota > Metazoa > Chordata > Mammalia > Rodentia > Dipodidae > Jaculus > Jaculus jaculus. The sequence continues at coordinate 184,761,393 of NC_059102.1, read as the reverse complement.
CATTGTGTAAGACTTTTTAAAGGTATTTTTAGTGATCAGCTACATATTATGAGAAAATGCTCCCATTCAGAAAGCTGAATGATATTTATGTTGTTGTTTCTCACTAGTATTTTTGCAACCTTACTTTTAGCAATTAAATACATATGTGTATTGATATCTAATTAGATTTGTTATAGATGAAAATAGAAGGTAGATAGATAACAAAGAGATAATAGATATATTATTGAAAGGTAGATTAGATGGATGATAATAGATAGATAGATAGATAGATAGATAGATAGATAGATAGATGATAAATAAGTGATGTCTACATGATAGACAGTTAATTGTATTTGTGCATTTTTGAATGATTGAAAATCAATAGATTATTAGATTATAATTTTGATTATTGTTTGTACTAATTAACATAAACTTAAAAATTATTCTAGAGTAATTTTAATTTGCTAAATAAGTTACAAAGGTAGCACATAGCCTCCATATATCCTTTACTGTGTTATTCATGTATGCACCAAATGACCATAGTACATTTGAAAAATCTACTAGATTGTTATTGCTGTCAACGTACATGGATTTTACCTGTCTAATCACTGGTATTCTTTTTTAAATTTTAATATTCTAAACAGGACCTCAAGCATGTGAAATGATACGTTTGCCTACTTAGTGACATCTAACTTTACATGGTTTTTGATTAATTGATATTATATTTTGTTTATAATATCTACAGTTAGAATGAATACATTTTGTTAAATGAGTATGTTTTTCATAATATTAGAAAATTCATAGTCTAGGGCCCATTGTACAAAATAAAAGGTTCAATCGTGTGCAGTGAAACGTTTTAGTTGTGAAAGATGATTGATGATGAAATTCACAAAATATCTCTGTTACTGTTTTGGATTATGACTTTAACATTATTAAATGAACATTTTATATGTAATTACATAATTTCTTAGAAGGCAACATTTCTTTTTCATAATGAATATCACATTTTATTATTTAAACAATGCCACCAGATGCTTGTGAAGACAAAAGGGTAAATACCTGCTCAGACATTAGTTTGCATTGAAAGTCAAAGTTTGGCCTGAGACAATGGGAAGAGAAGCCATTTAAATTCAGCAGAGTAATAGTTTAATGCCAAGCAGGGTCTATTAGTAATGACCTGTGAAGATGTTGGCTGTGGTTATTTGAAGTTTTAAAATCCAAAAAAACATTCCATAACTGTTTGGAAGGAATTTCGTTTGCTCTTCTTTCATAGAGGAAATGAAACTTTATTGGGGGGCACAGCATGCCTTTCTCTACCTGTGTGAGACAATGATGGATAGCTGAAACTGTGCTAGATGCTATACTGGTGTAGAGTGTCACAAAATGCAGTATACGGGTTCAGTGTTGGTTCTTGTCCACACCAGAGTGCCCATGTAGTTCTTGCATGGATTCTCTTTATTTTTCTGGCACAAAAGACATTTTTCAATATATTTGTGCTCAATTTAATAAAGACAGGGGAATTTTGCAGAAGGGGGGGTGGAAAGAATATCAGAGCCACATGTTGGGTCATGATATGCAGAGACATTTATCCTACCCATAACTGTGGGCTAACTCCAGAATGCATGACTCATATACCTCAACAAGGAGGGGCCAAGGGGAGGAGATAGGTCATGGATGAGCCCAATAATGGTACCAAACTGACTGTATTTGCTGAGTATAAAACTAATATGGGGCTGGAGAAATGGCTTAGCAGTTAAGCGCTTGCCTGTGAAGCCTAAGGATCCCAGTTCAAGGCTTGATTCCCCAGGACCCACGTTAGCCAGATGCACAAGGGGGCACACGCGTCTGGAGTTCGTTTGCAGTGGCTGGAGGCCCTGGCGTGCCCATTCTCTCTCTCTCTGCCTCTTTCTCTCTCTGTCTGTCTCTTTCAAATAAATAAATAAAACAACTAATATATATACATATATTTGTAAAAAAGACAGATTTTAGAAAATGGATTTTTTTTTTTAAATTTTGATGACTGTAAGTCCATAGTTGTTCAAAAATTATCCTCGTTGATGATAGTATTCCATGTCATGAAGAGATTAGCAATTCAAATCTGTCAACTTAATAAAGATTTGGAATTAAACTTACCATGTATTCACCTGTGTATTAAGTTTTTGGAGGGAATAAAATTTTAGATAAAAATGAATATAATACTAAGTGACTTTCCCATTTTATCCATTTACTCAGATATTTTTAACTAAATAGTTATGATGGCCCTATACACAGAAAAGAATATTTGGGAAAGATAAGAACATTTTCTGAACTTTTAGAACTTACACTCTTGTAATGTGATGGCATTGATTAAAGGATTTTACTGAACTTATACATTACTAATTACATATTTATAATTAGGCATATACCATAGACTGTGAGATATCACAAATATATATATCTGCCTATTGGTCATTAGATTTAGTAAATGTTTACACAGCAGTAAAAGCCAAGGAACACTAACCATACCCAAACAGGCACACACACACATGTGCTTCATACAGGAAGAAGTAAAAGAGGGAACTGTAGAGAAAGATAGAGTTGAGAAAATAATGCGATATTTAATCTTGGAGAAATAGCGGGGTACATAAAAATCTTGAAATATCTGAATGAATATGTTATAAATTAAAAGATAAAGTTGCTTTGTGAGAAGACTGTGAAGAGTCATCTATGCCATGTTATGTAAAATGATCTGGGAACATAATATGAATATAGAATCTGTCCTGTTTTAGCCCTGTATTATAATTCTGAAAACACCATTTCCAGGCAAGAAATATTAAGATAGTAATTTCCTTAACAGAAGAATCCATCAATGTAAGCAGATCATTTTGGCCTAGCCATTTAAGGGCAGTTGAAACTCTACCTGCTTTCTAATACAGAAATAAACAGCACATAGTCTGGACTATAATGCACACTTCACCTGTGAATGAGTGTCTACCAAAAGAGTGAACATTATCTATCAATTTCATTTGTGCGTTTGTACAACCCTTGTGTTTTATAGGACAGTATGTTCCCCTTTGTGATGAAGATGGCTACTATAAGCCAACACAATGCCACGGGAGTGTTGGGCAGTGCTGGTGTGTTGACAGATATGGAAATGAAGTTATGGGGTCCAGAATCAATGGTGTTGCAGATTGTGGTAAGGGGAAAACTTACTTCCTGTATAATTTTCCAATTACACAAACATGTCAGAGACTCATTCATTTGTTCATGCTACAATGAAGACATAGCCTATACAGACTACAAAATATGTATGAAGAAAGAAACAAAAATCTTAATCTATTTTCAGATTAAAATCATTGAATTTCATAATTTGAATATATCAAGGCTAATAATTAGAAACTAAGAACCTTCTACTAATTCAAATTTCAATAGCTACTAGATATAGATAAAGCAGACTTTTTCATTCCAAGACAGAAGAATCCATTGTATAGGTTCCAATGAGGGACACTGTGTCTTCATACCTCTGGAAAGAGGAAATTGGGTACTATGAAAACTCAAAAACAAATATATTATTTAAATCTCTAAACTTTGTAAAGATCCACAAATGATAATGCTGTAAGTGCAATCAATACTTCCATATACCTGGGTGAGGAAATATTAATTTATTTTAAGGTTAATTAAATTCATATGTTGATTAATGTTGTGATTATACATTTTATGTGAGTACATAAAAATAAATAACAAGTTGAACATCACATGTTTATATTTTAGTGTTCCCAGTGTGCTTTATAAAATATTTTTCCAGAATACAACATCCAAATCAGTATTCATGCTTGTATTATAAAAATTTTTAACTGTAAAAGCTTCTTAGCTGGACTTTCACTTTTAGCCCCGTAATATAGTTTGAATAAAAAGTGCCCCCATAAGTTTCTGTATTTAGATACTTGGTCCCTTACTGATGAATGGCACTCTTTGGGGAAGTTTTGGAATCTCTAGCATGTGAAACCTACCTCCTACCTGGCAAATGGATGTAATGCTAGGAAGATTAGAGGCCAATCTAACTTTGTACTTCCTCCTTAACCATCCAAAAAATAGCTGCAGAGTTCCTATTTTTTCTAGTCACTGCAGTCACCATGACTTGCTGCCATGATGGACAGTTCTGCTGGGTATTTGGTCATGATAGAAAGTGCCTAAAACATACCCATATTGCAATTCAATTCAATAATAAATCAGTTTTTAGCACTTATATTTTAACCAATGATAGCTTTAACATAAGAGCATTTATGAGAATGGATTTTTTTCTTGTATTCATTAAGATGGAAAACAATTAAGATGCCAATAATTTTTTTAAAAAATTTTTACTTTAATTGTTTATATTTTACTTATTTATTTGAGAGAGAGAAGGAAAGAGAGAGAGAGTAAGAGAATGGGCACACCAGGGCCTCTAGCCACTAGCAAATGAACTCCAGATGCATGTGCCACTTTGTGCATCAGCCTTACATGGGTATTGGGGAATGGAAGCTGGGTGCTTTGGTTTTGTAGACAAGCATCTTAATCACTAAGCCATCTCTCTAGCCCTGTTTGTTACTTTATATGTCTCAGATATGATCCCTCTCCACATTTAAAGAAATTACATGTTTGCTTTTATAGCTACAGATTTTGAGATCTCTGGAGATTTTGCAAGTGGAGATTTCCATGAGTGGGCAGATAATGAAGATGAAGAAGATGACATTATGAATGATAAAGATGACATTGAAGATGATAATGAAGATGAAGGGGATGATGATGATGATATAGATGACCATGATGGATACATTTGACCAGTGACAGCTGAGATCAATATGTTCGACATTTTTAGTATCTGCAAAGTGATAACATATGGAGAATTACCTTCTTTTTCCAAAACAAAATGATTCTAAACTTCACATATATTTTGTATAATTATTTAAAATATTGTAATTAAAGTCATAATACTTTATGTTTAAGTAAGAATCATTTACTTTTAGTTTTTGTATATCTTAGAAAAAGCAAAACATACATGGACTATAGCCAGACAAGGAAAGTCATGAAGATTAACTATAATAAATTTTTCATAAGAAGACTCTTTGTAAATGTTCCACAAATTAAGTAACAACTAATGTGTGCTTGGATCATATGAGTTGCTTATATGAGAGATACTATAAGTTTACAATAACTTATTAATAGCCTCTACCCCAAGGATTTTATGACATTATGCATGACCTTAATTTTAATTCTAATAGGACATCTTATCAAACTTAGAGTGAGTAGGGATAATGAGGAAGACACTACATGATAAGGAAAGCAAAGAGACCACCATAAGAGCTTTATTTAGGGTGTGTTTTTAATTTTGAAGTTTTCCTGGTTATAATGGACTATTTTATAAAGTGGTAAATATGAAGACTATGGATTCTGAAAGTTAAAGGCAGTTTTGTTTTTCCATTTTAATTTGAATGGCAGTTTCATGTAGTTACTTTTGTTTAAATATCATTTATTGAACAATGTGATTTCTATATTTTATATGAATTTAAGAAAGAGTTTAGATTAGGAAGCAAAGTAAAAGATTCATTTCAATAATATTTTCATTAAAAACATTTTTTGCCCCAAGATCAAATTTGAAAACATTAATTAATGTTATTTCATATTTTAGATACAATTTTGCATTTAATCTTAGAATCATTCCCTTTTTGTTAGTAGTGCTGAAGCTTAGAGAACATATTGTATGGTGCCTTGCAAAAGATAGAAGTAGGAAGGGTTAGCATGCAATGTAGGATATTAGGCAATATTTAAGCACACCTAATTAACAAATTATTTCTAGTAAAGACACTGCTGCTGGAATGAAGACTATGAAATGTGTTTCATTCTTTTTTTTTTTTCCTTTTGTTCCATATTCCCATGTGGACTTGTTTGCAATTATTGTGAAAATTGACATTTAAGACTTAATTGTAACAAAACTTACTTTACACACTTTACTTAAGTTAGCATGTTAGTTCACTGCATAGTAATTTTGGCATACCATCACTTTTCAGAATATCAGACCAATGGCTTTGTGCTCATAATAGAAATTTTAAAAACCTGTTGAATGCTACACATTGGTATCATTCATTTCAACAGTGGGTAACTGGTTTCCTGGTACACTATTCATTGAAAGCAAAATTGGTGAGCTTTTTTCCATTTAATTTATATACATTAAATAAAAACTCTAATGTTGACCTTACATAATATTTAGGGTATAATGTATTTTCTTTTTTAACTGTTTATGTATAGTTTACAAAATAAAGAATCTTACAACCAAATTCACTTTGCATTAATGATTTATGTGGCGTATGTAGAGTAACATAAAGGATTCTTCATCTATTCCTTAGATTTTAAAATGAGAAATTCTCATACAAACAAACTAGGAAAATTTTCTGAGTTTATATTTTGAAGGTCTAAAACAGAATGTGGCCATCATGAATATTATTATTTTTTGTTGTTTTTTAAGTTATTTTGTTAATTAATTGATTTTGTACACAGTGAATACAATGAAGTTGGTACCATTGTTAGGCTCGTCTATGTCCTGCCCCCTCCCCGGGCTCCTCCTTGTTGAGGTATATGGATCATGCATTCTGGAGTTAGCCCACAGTTATGAGTAGGAGAAATATCTCTGCATATCATGACCCAACAGTTAAAATGTTTTTACTTTTAATTTGCTGGTTTAGTCATATGTTCATTTGTTATTATATGGGAAGGTAAATAATTTTCTTTGTCAAAATGATAACACTTTAAAAACATGTTTGTTACTGGGCATGGAAGCACATATCTTTAATCCCAGCACTTGGGAGGCAGAGGTAGGAGGATTGCTGTGAGTTTGAGGCCACTCTGAGACTACATAGTGTTCCTGGTCAGCCTGGGCCAGAATGAGACCCTATCTCAAAAAACAACAAAAGAATATATATTCAATATGACAAAAAAAAATTAATAAACTTTATATAAATTATTTATATGTGTTATATATGCATATTTATTTGTATTTATGTGTATGAATGTCCTGTTTTCACACGTATTAAGTCAATTAAACACCATTTCTTTTTAAATATTTTATTCATTTATTTATTTATTTGAGAGAATAAGAGAAACAGAGGCAGAGAGACAAAGTGGGAGAAAGAGGGAGGGAGAGAGAATGGGTATGTCAGGACCCTCAACCAATGCAAAGAAACTCCAGATGCATGTGCCACCTTGTGCATCTTGTTTTACATGGAATTGAACTCAGCTCCTTATGCTTTTCAGACAAGCTGTTGCCATCTCTCCAGCCCTTGAATTCCATTTCTTTTATTTTGATATGTTGGCTCAGTATACTCACATATTTTTCCAAAATAATTTAAATATTGTATGTTTGATATACTAATATATACTTTAAGCACTGAATATCCATCATTGAACAAAGTAATCACATAGCTTATATTTTATATTAAAATGAATAATACATTTTTGCTTGTTTGTTTTTTCAAGGTAGGGTCCTGCTCTAGCTCAGGCTAATCTGGAATTCACTATGTGGTCTCAGGGTGTCCTCAAACTCTCAGCAATCCTCCTTGCTCTGCCTCCCAAGGGTTAGGCTTAAAGGCATGAGCACCACACCCAGAAGAATAACACATTTATTTGCAACCCTTAAGATGATATGGTTTTATTCTTTATTAGAATAAGTCAAAAATAATATTTTATAAATTTTATTGTGACAAGTAATAATAATAGTCAACTTGATTGGATATAATATCACCTAAGAATAAACATCTGAGCATGTCCATGGGGATTAGGTTAATTTTGTTGAGAAGGCCATTGTAAATGAAACTAGTACCATCTGATGTTTTGGGGTCACAGACTGAATACAAAGGAGAGAGTGAGCTGAGAACCTACATTCATCATTCTGCTTGATCCATATTGACTGGGGATCATTTAATAAGAATTCAGTGAGTTTAGACAATTACATAAATAAACCAATACTTTTAAACAAATGGTTTGATGCTATTACTTAGGAAAAAAAATTACACAAAAAGTTCCTAGTCCTTCCCATACACAAATTGTCTCTTCTTACCACATGGGAAATATCTCCCCCCCCCCCCCCCAGTGGTACTAGGGTCATGTACCTGATCTAAGCCAGGGATTGAAAACAAAACTAGCTTCTGTGCTTCTCAACAGAACAGGTGTCATGAAACAAACAGTTGGGTTCCAGCAATAACAAAGCCATAACTTTAACCAATATCTCTCAGTTCCACCTGTCAATCATCTTGTTATATAAAATTCACAATAAAATATATTAAAATTCCACAAACTAAGGCCCTACTATTATTTAAGATGCACCAAGTTCTCATTGACATATCACACCCCTCTAAAGTGAAGGGAAACATTATTATTTGAATATAACTTATATTTTTATATTTTATTTATGAAAGAAAGAAAGAGAGAGAGAGACATAAGGAGAGGGAGAGTGGGTATGGGCATGCCAGAAAATACGGTCACATGTGTCACTTTGTGTACCTGGATTTATGTGGGTACTGTGGACCATTAGACCTTGTGAGCCAGCACCTTTAACCTCTGAGTCATTTTTCCAGCCCAGAACTTTAATTTACTTTTTTTTTTTTATGATAGTAAGGAACTTTCAGATTTTTTGAACCAAATTCTTTAAATCAGTCATATTATTTTTTATATTTTTTTATTAGTTTTGTACTCAGTTTATGCAGTCAAGTTGGTACCATCGTTAGCCTCCTCCCTATTCTCCCCCCTCAGCAGGGACCCTGCTTGTTGGGAAATATGGGTTGTGCACTGTGGATTTAGCCATCAGTTTGGGGTAAGAAGCAATGTCTCTGTGTATCATGATCCAATGTGTGGCTTTGACATTCTTTCTGCCCCTCTTCCACAAAATTCCCTGAGCTATGTTGGGTTCATTTTAGGTCTGTTTCAGTGATGAGTTCTTGGGAGCCTCTGTGTCTCTGAATATCTGGTTTGATATGAGTTGAGTGTTCTCTGTGTCTATTTCCTTCACCCTTGTGCTGGTACCAGGTTCAACAAGAAATCACACTCCAACTCATTTCCTCAATTATTCCTAGTTTCAGAGGGGGCCTTTTGAGGTGTGGTGGGCTGGTTCTGTCCTCTGAATGTGTGTCCATATGAAAAAGAGAAGCAAATTCTCCAATGGATAGTAAAGTTAGCACAAGATAAATGGGATAACCTTTGCTTTTTAGAGAGAATTTAATAGGTGTAGGCCCTCTTGGAGATAACGATTGGTGGGCACTTGGAAATGGAGAGTGGGCTCATTTTGTATATAGTTCTGACTTGATTCCCAGCTCCTGCTTTGGGATCCATTCCACTGAGCAGATCAATTAGCAAAATCAAGAGCACTTAGCTCCCACCATGGCTTTGTGTGACTATTACACTTGTGTGAATGTCTCATCAGGTTATTTGCTGCTGAGTAGTCTAGACCATGAGTTGTTTGGACAGATATTGGTCATTTCTTCCCAGTCACTCATGTAGCACCTTCTGGCACTAGATATCTGGGGACTGACTCTCTTTCCAGCTTCCAGCCATGTCACTTCCTGTTCTGTACCAACAGTATATGGTGTCCTTAGCAGTAGGGTCTTACCACTAGCCTTCAGTGGGTCATCAAGTATTCTGACAGAAATCTGTATTCTTTTGGGAAAACTTTTATGTCTCTCTGATCAAGAGCCCATTGTGGATGATAGCCACTTGCTGGTACTGGGAGTTACAGGTCAGCACCCAAGAAATGAAGAAAAAAAAAAGATAAGTCATATAAAAGAGATAGAGAGGAGAGAGAGAGAGAGAAAGAGAGAGAGAGAGAGAACAAGAGAGAAACAGGAGAAGATTAAGTTCAGTCTTCATGTACTCTCTCCAGGGCCTTGTGATTCAGGTGTTCCACTAAGGGCCTGGTGAAAGTTCACCTATATAGTCTATCTTTTAGGATGTAGAATTTTATGGTACTATTGCCATTTGGGTCAAGTTTTGTGTCCCCCACCCCAACCTTATCCTCCACTCCATCCCCACCAATCCTACTGTCTGGTCCTCCAGATGCTTATTAAGTATGTTGACATCTTGGGTAGACCCATAGCTGGAGCTGGGAAACAAGTCAGAACCATATCCACACATGAGTCTTCTCTCCATTATATCCTATAAATCCGTCTTATACTTTAGCAGAGATTTTGCAATAAAGTATCATTTTAAGATTAAAAAAGCCTTACACATTTATAATAATCTTCAAAATAATTTGACTTTTCAAGTGTGGAGGGATAACATAGAAGTGTGAATATTAAAACGTGACATTGTTTCTTTTGTGATTTTAATTTTTATTTTTAGAGAGAGTAAAAGAGGTAGAGAATTGGTGTACCAGGGCCTTAGCCACTACAATTGAACTCCAGATACTTATACAAACTAGTGTTGTGCCCTTGCACTTGCCTCACCTTTGTTTGTTTGGCCTACATGGGATCTGGAGAGCAGAACATGGGTCCTTAGACTTCACATGCAACTGCCTTAACTGCTAGCCATTTCTTGAACCTGAAACTTAACATTCTTAAAGAGGATCAACACGAGTGTAAATGCATTTATACTTGTAAAAATAAATTTATGATATTAAACACATATTAATATGCAGTTATGTGATTCCATTATTCAGAAAATATTTCTTCATTTAAATTAGAAATAGAAATTATATGCAAATATTTAAAATTTTCTCTTTTAGTGTAAAGCTTTTTCAGTCTTCATGGCACCACTCTAAACAGCAGATCCTTTTTCATATTTAATTTTAAAAGCTGAAAGACAGCAAATGAAATATGAGGATACAATACCCACTACTTTTAAGTAAAATAGAAACTGTTGATCTGGGCCCTCTGTCTTCTAATTAAAATACGGGCAAAATAATTCACATAGATACTATATTTTATGAAAAATAAATTTTGCCATCTTTTTTCCAGTCATCTACACAAACTATTGAATATTAAAGACATTTGGCTTATTAGCTGTGTATTATGCCCCAGTTTCATCATGAGAGGGACAAGGGATAGCTCCATGCAAGACACTTCATTTATTTCGTAAAATATATGAAAATTTATTAGTTATTTACTTCCATGTCAAGATATGTAATCCTTTGATCTCATTTTTCACTGGAGCTTCCTAGAAGATTCACTCTTTGAAATAAAAGTTCATCCTGATGGCTTAAAAAGAAACAGAGCAGAGTTAATGATGTAAAGTATATTTTATGCTAATTCTCATATATACCCAACATTTAACACATTTGAAATATTACATATTTACATAAGTATTTTAAGTTTACTAACTCATGTTTCTTAGCAGGTGATATAATAAATTGGTTCCCTTAGTTAATAATGCAGTCCAGCCATTCACATAGGAACTAAATCCAAAACACTTTAACACAAACTGCTATCTTTGTGTATATGTGTATGTAAAGAAAAAATTCTCACTTCTGATGTAACCTCATGTTATAAGGAAAATTGAAACATTTTTTGGTGTCAAGTAAATGTTGGCAAATATTCCTGAATAATTTAATAGGTACCAGTGTATTGCCAACAGTAGCTAGTTGTGCTTATAATTATCCCTAATGGGAACTGATTCCCTCAGTGGTTTATCAGGATAACAATGCATTCTCAAGTGTCACTATGGGAACAGTTGTACCACAATGTGGTCCAGAACCCAATAAGATTTAAAAAAAAATGATACAAAGTACAGATGCATTCTTCCCAGGGTAGCTACAACCTGACTCTACTTAATGCAGAAAACTAAAGCCTAACCCCGCAATGCATGACCCATATACCCCAACAAGGAGGGTCCCTGTGGAGGGGAGAGGACAGGAAGGAGGCTAACAATGGTACCAACTTGATTGTATTCACTGACTACAAAAGTAATAAAAAATAATAAAAGAGTGTCATGTTTCATCAGCAAAAGTAGCCTCTCTCTGACCATGGAATGCCTCAGGCAGAGTAATTTTAGCCCTGGATTTGGATGGTTCCATTCAAAGATCTATTCATTTTTAACACATAGCCTAGGATATTCTGTAAGGAAGCTCTGTCATATATTTATAAATATTGCAGTTTTGCTTTTAATTACTCAAACTATAGAAGGGAAATGAGAAATTACAGGACTACCAAATGAAAATTACACAATCTGAAATATGTCACATGTTCATGACAAGTAGCATATCTATTATTAACTTTACAAAAATATTTATTTATTTATTGGAGAGAGAGAGAGAGAGAGAGAGAAACAGAGAATGAGAATGTGCTAGGGCCTTTTCCCACTGCAAACAAACTCCAGACAAATGTCACTTTGTGCATCTGGCTTTACATGGGAACTGGGGAACTGAACTCAGGCCACCAGGCTTGGAGTGTAAGCACCTTTAACCACTGAATAATCTCTCTAGCCATATTATTAACTTTAAAAGAGCATTTCTAGGATATGAACTATACACATTACTATGGACAGGAGTAGCCCTGAGGTTGTGATGCTCCAAGCAATGTTTCATTTCTTAATTTTACACTCTGTTTTTTGACTGTTGAGAATACAAATGGCATATTAATGAATATAAATTACAAGTGGATCCATTTTACACTTGCCAGTGCCCAATCAAGAGCTTAGTGTTATTAGATACAATTTTTTCTAAGGAAATTATATCAATTTTTTTATGATCTTTAAAATTCCTACAGTCCAATAACATAGCTTCCATCAAATTGCCATTACAAATGTCACTATCTTTATAAGGTACAGCCATTGAAAATAAAGTCTTTGTAAAAAGGGAAACTACAAGGAATTAATGAGTAGTGATTTCCTTTTAAGGGAAAAAAACTGGGGGGGGGGGGGCGTGTCATATACAAGCAACAAATAGACTGAATGGTAATACCTGTGTGGCCCTGAATAGCTACCAAAATAAATAGTCTTTATAATAATATAAAATTACAATTTTCATGGACCACTTTCCCCCAGATTCTATTCATCCAATGTTTAATCAGGTTGCCTATCACTCCACTGATGATTATTTTGTGATACCAGACACAACACAAATGCAATTATGAAAATACATTTTTACTGATGAGCCCCCTTTCCTTGCAAATACCATGTGACATGCATCCTTTCTATTTTTCAGATTTGTTGGCCAGATAATGTCTTGATTACATAAGTTTTACCTGCTACAACAATGCTAGAATGTCTTTTCATTAGAAGGTAGGACAAATGACTAAAAGTTGTCCACTTCCAAAGGAGGGTGCATTTCTAAGATTCCCACATGAATATTTATAACTGAATGCAAACAAACTGATGTTTCTACATCAGATACCCTTGTACTTTGTTAGAATGCTAATTCAGTATTTTCCTTTACTTACTAGCACTCTAAGGAATGGGTGGAGGTTGTCTCCTTCATTTACACTAATTTTTATACTTCAACTCTTTTTCTGATTTTCTCCTTTAGCAAAGCATTGGAAAATATAAGATAGTTCCCAAAGCAAACATGTGCACATGTGTACAAACACCACATATCACACAACACACCTACACATACACAGAGAGTGGAGAGAAAAAATACATAAATATTTATGATTATTTACTCAGGAAACATACTTGTAAAACAGTTTTGAGTTCTCACTCTTACTTGCACAGCAAGCCTAATGAGCAAATATATAGAACATAATTGCACTTGGAAGGTTGTTTATCAATTTCAATATGGTAAAAACTAATTATGCTGAAAACGCTATCAAAGTTGTGCTGGTGTTGATGGAGCCTGTAATGATGTCTTCTTTGCATGAAAAGACCATAAACAAATTATTGCAGCCCTACAAGCCCATTAATTTCTGATTGTAGAGGGAAACTTCTTTTTTTGACAGATTGAGCCTCCAGTGCAAGCATTAACACCTGCTTAATCATAGCAGCATATGCAGCAATGTAATTGAGTTTTATATTAACATTTTAATAAAATTAATAAATAAATGATTGGATATTAAAGTAAAATAGTGACTAACTGTATTCCTATACAAATGCTTATGAAACAAAACTTATACTGAACCTACATAACAGTGGTCCTAGCATATTGGTACAAATTATCTGACTTCTAAATCTATGTTATAACTACAAATAAATGTTTAACTTAAGGCCTCAATATAGTAGACCACATGTCAATAATGACCTTGAAGAACATTTTAGGAAGATTGGCAAATTTGTGAAAAATAAATGATTGTATCACTTGCTTTCTTTTGGCTAAGATAAACTATAAGATAAACTATACAACCAAAACTAAATCTAAGGAAGGGAATGCTTATTTCATGCATTAGTTACAGGTTACAGTTCATCTTGGCAGGGAAGGCAAGGCAGCAAGAGATGGTCACATTCAGTCCAACAGTGAGGAAGCAGATAGGACTGATGAATACTTAACTCTCAGCCAGTGGCTTCATTCTAAAGGACAGGAACTCAGTCCTTGGAAAGGTGCTGCCCATAGGTAGGAAGGATGTTTCCACCTTAATTAGAAAATCCCTCACAGACAGGACAAGTGGTTTGTTTCCTGGGTGATTATCAATTCTGTTAAATTTACACTCAGAGATTAACCATCACAATGATTTTATCTTTTTGTTTTACTTTGTTTTTTGGAACATGGAGACTTTGGATTTGTTGGAAAAAAAGAGAGAAAAATAATCATGTGTTAAATAAAATATGCTTTCATGCCTCATGTTAGCAAGGAAGTCCTTCCCAAGACATATGCTTCAGTAGGGCTTATATGTTCATTGCTTGTTCTGTTGTGGATGGTGACTTTCTTTTAATTTTTTTTTTGTTCATTTTTTATTTATTTATTTGAGAGCGACAGACATAGAGAGAAAGACAGATAGAGGGAGAGAGAGAGAATGGGCACGCCAGGGCAAACGAACTCCAGACGCGTGTGCCCCCTTGTGCATCTGGCTAACGTGGGACCTGGGGAACCAAGCCTTGAACCGGGGTCCTTAGGCTTCACAGGCAAGCTCTTAACCGCTAAGCCATCTCTCCAGCCCGATGGTGACTTTCTTATATTCCTCACTTGACTGAATATCCTTATTTCAGACAGGAAAGTAGCTTTCTCTGTTAATCCAAGGATAAACAATCACTGGATACAGTTGAACATGAAAACCTATTAGAAAATCAGGTTTATCAGAAGAAATCAGCCCCTCAAATCTATGAAGGGATAACCAAACAGTGGAGGACAAGCATTGTCTAGAGTTTGGGAAGTGGACAGTAGGCAGGGAGATGGAGTGCCAATGAAATCAGCTACAGAGTGGGAAGCAGAGTACATAGTGGGTCCTGGAAATGTATCAGTACACAGCAATTTAAAAATTGTTTTGATTTGGTTTGGTTTGGGCAGTTAGAAAACTAAGGAGTGGACTTTATTAAAACATATGTGCTTTTAATCATAAAAGGTACTGATGATACTTTCTATCAGTAGAGATTTGACAGATATGATGGTATCTGCACTATTTACTCTAGGAAACACACTAAACCCTAACAAGGTCTACCCAGAAATGTTTTGACAAACTGCAATATGTCTCAGTGTTATTTCACTAGAAAAATCACTTGTCAGTCATGTGTGGATGCTTCAGCATCCCTTGACAGCTATGATGGTTTCCATTCATTGCATAGCTCAAGGATAAAAATCTGCTCATCTGTTACAGGGACAATCACTTATCCTTTGAACAAATTGAACTAACATGAACATTTTTTTTCAAACAAATATACTTTATCATGTAATATACTCAGGCAAATTTACCCTAATAATACAATATGAATTTGAGTATTTGTGCTACAATTAAAATAAAAGGGGGACTGGACAGATGGCTCAGTGGTTAAAGGCACTTGCTTGCAAAGCCTGTTGACCTGTATTCTGTTCCCCCAGTACCAATATAAACCCAAACGTACAAAGTGGTGCATGCACCTGGATGTGTCAAGAAGCCATGTTGCACACATTATCTTTCTCTTTCCTTATAAATAAACAAACAAATGTAAAAGCAAATAAAAAAATGAACTTGATTAATATGACTACAAAGGGGCCCATTTATAAATAGATTTTCAGAGTGAGTCTGTGTATAAGCAAAATTAAATCAAAATATTTCCCCTTCCTGGACTTCTAGGTAAGATAACTGCATAGGAATCATGCCAAATTGCCTAGGGAGGGATTTAGGTAAAACAACAGCAAAATACACTATTCTTCTGAAAATTGAAGGTATACAGTTATTATCAGTCACAGCAAACAATGAGGAGAGACCAAGATCTACCAGAAAGGGGGAAACTAGCCAGAATCCCACCAAGGCCCTGATCTGCATGGATCCACATACCCATCAGGCCTGGCGCTGAGCAAATGGGCCTAGGAAATAAGCAGGTGTTGCTATCCTAATGTCTGACATTATAGACTTAAAACCAACATTCATGAAGAAAGATAAAGTAGGTCACTTTAGAGGAACACTCTAAAAGGAGGATGTTACAATCCTGAATGTATGTGCACCTAACAATGGGGGCTCCCAATTTCAACAAACAAACACTGTTTCACTTAAGGTCACAGATATCTCCAAACACAATTAAAGTGGGTGACTTTAATAACCTACTTTCATCAATTGACTGGTCATCCTGGCAAAAAATAAATGGAGAGACATCTGGATTAAATGATGATAGTCAACAAACAGACCTAACATATATTTATAGAACATTCCATCCAAAGGCTGCAGAATATACATTTTTTTCCTCAACAGCACATGAAACATTCTCCAAAATAGATGATATATTAGGACACAAGGCAAATCTTAACAAATAAAGAAAAATTGAAATAATACCTTGTACTCTGTCTAACTGCAATGGGATTAAACTATAAAGTACCAACAAGAAAGCTACAGAGCATACACAAATTCATGGACACTGAACAGTACACAATTGAATGATAAATAGGTCACTGAAGACATCAAAAAGAAAATCAATAAATTCATAGAATCATGATGATGAGAATACAACATTCTAAAACCGTTGGGACACTATGAAGACAGTCCTAAGAGGTAAATTTATAGCTCTCAGTGCCTATGTTAAGAAATTAGAGGACTTCCAGTTAAGATAGAGGTGTAGGTACCATGCCAAAGCAGCCTAGGGGGGAAAAAATCCCCCAAAACCCCAGCAAAATACACACTTTTACTAAAAAGTGAGGTGTATAGGAAGTTGAAATGGCAGTGGAGAAGTAGGAGAGATCCAGAGCATCCACACAGGCCTGTAGAAGTAGTTCCGGCAGATCCGCAGGACCACAGGGGTGGCTCCAGCAGCTGTGGCAACTCCAGCAGCAGCAGTGCCAGATCTGCAACAGGACCACAGCCATCAGGCTCAGCTTGACCCACAGGAAAAGCCAGGTGAGGGGATTTTCCACTCACATTGGAGCTTTCAACAAACTCAAGAAATGTGAAGGGAGAATGGCACTGAAAAATGGAGGAGAAGCTCTTCCGGTCAAGATGGCGACCGCCTAGCTGCACTACAAACAACAAGGGAAAAAAAAGGCAAGTATTTAAGGGAAGTTAGGAACTTTTTGAAGAGGGAGGGCACAGATTGGGGTAAAAGAGGGAAGCACACACCCCCACAACCCACGCACCGCCCCGTGCGCACCAAACCCACGTGCCACACCCCACACCCGTGCACCCCCCGCCCCACCCCCCCCAGCGCACCCCTGCCCCCCAGCACGCCCCACACTCCCTATCCACACGCGGCAGGTGCAGACCCAGCGAACCGAGGCTTCCCGTGCCCGGGCGCCCAGGACTGCCCCGCGCCACCCGCCCGCCCCACAACCCGCCCCACCCCCGCCCGCCCCACCCCCCCGCGCACCCCACACTCCCTATCCACACACGGCAGGCGCACCCCAAGTGCCCCACGCCCCGGGCGCCCAGGTGTGCCCCGCACCCCCGCGACCCCCGCTTGCCCCAAGAACCCCCCCACCACCCCCCGCACGCCCAACACTCCTTACCCACACGCGGCAGGCGTGCTCCAAGCGCCCTGCAGCATCCTGCGCCCGGGCACCCAGGTGTGCCCCGCGCTCCCCGCGTGCCCTGAGACCCCCACGCCCCACCCCCACGCTCCTTGAGCCCCCCCCATACGCCCCACCCCTGCCGCGCGTCCAGAGTGCCCCGCGGCGTCCTGCAGTGTCCTGCAGCGTCCCGCGCTCCATCTTACCTCAGCGTGCTCAACCCCCCTGCAAGACCTGCGACCCCCTTGACCCCCTCCCCCGCGTGACCCGCCCCCTCTCCCCCCGCGAGTCCAGAGCACCCCGCGGCATCCCGCAGCGTCCTGCACCCCCCGCACCCACCCGAGCGTCCCGTGCCCCTAGCCGCCCCCCCTCCCCGCGCGCCCTGCGCCGCCACCCCCACACGCCCCGGAGCATCCGCGCCCTGAGCCCCATGCGCCCTGAAGCGCCCCCTGCCACCCTCCCTGCACCCCCACCCTGCACGCCCCTCGTTCCACGCCAAACGTGGCCCAGGCGCCCCCACGTGACACGAGTGCACCCCTGCGTGCCCAGGCGTACCCTGCGCCCCCTGAGCCTCACCCCCACGTGTCCTGCGCCCCGGTGTGCCTGAGCGTATCCCGCCCACCCTACACGCCCTGCACGACCCCCTTGACCCCCCCCGCAAGCCCTGCCCCACCCACGTGTCCAGAGCACCCCGCGGCATCTCTTGGCATCCCGTACCCCGTGTGCCCTGCGTCCCCTCCCACCCGCGCACCCTGCGCCCCCCCACGCACCCTGTGCATTCCCGTGTGCCCTGCGTCCCCAGCTCCCCACACCTCCCGCATGCTCCCCCGCTCCCACCTGTGCACCTCGTGACCCCCCACGCGCCCAGCGCTCCCCCCCGCCCCCCAGGTGCCCCGTACCCCCCCCGCGCCCCACACACACCCCCTGCATGCGCACCCCCCCCGCACCAACAGCGTGCCCCTCACCCCCTGACTGATCAGAGCGCCCCACGCCCCCCGCCCCTACAGGGCACCCCACCCCGCGACCCCTGAGCCCTGCTCTCTCCCGCACACCCCACCCTGATTGCCTGGTGCCCCGGCGTGCCCTGACCCCCCCGCCGCGTGCCCCACTCGCTCCATACACACCATCGCACCCCGCGCCCCCTTCTGCCCACCCGCCCATGCACCCTCCGCAAATCCCACATGGCTGTGCTCTGATCGGGCACCCACCAGTCACGCCTGCCAGCCTGCTGCACTCAAGCTGAGACCTCCTACCTCGCCCTTGTTCTCTGATCCTGCGAGTAGACCAGCCACGTGGTGCTCGGTTCGCAGGCCTGTAGGGGCCACCCCTGCGGTGAATAGGTGGCTGCCAGATCCCCTGCTGCTGTGCTCACATCACTTGCCGCTGGTCAGCTTCTGCTGTGTCCTGATTCCGTACCCACATCATCTGCCTCTGCACTACAGTTGCACGTGCAGCGGGCCCACTCCCACAGCAAGACCCACATAAGTCCACACTGAGTCACTAGCGCCAGCGCAGGTGCCATCCCCTACCTGTACATCACCACCCAGCTCCCCTGAGGCGGAAGAGCACAGACTGTTTACAGACCCCAGTGTACCCAGCCAGAATCTAGGCACCTTCAGGGCTGGCTACCTCAGTCCCCTTTCAAGCTCAAAGGCAGTCAGCTTAGGTGCATTACTGGGTGAGAATTCAAGCAACTTTGATGCCCCTGTCAGGCTATAGGTAGGCGGCTTTGGCAAGAGTGAGCAAAATCCCAGGCTGCTTACAACTGCCCCAGGCTGCCTTGGATTTGCATTAAGCTAGATCCCAGGCTGCTCCACCCACCTACCTGCCCATACACTGACATGGGTAGACCACAGCGCAAAAGAAATAACACGAAAAATAAAATGGAAGAAAATCCAGACAGATCACCCAGTCCAACAAGGATCACAACTAACCAAAACATAGAAGAGTGTTTAGGATCAGAACATCAAGTGGAAGCAATGAACAATGCAACCCTGACCAAACTACTGCTAGAACTGACAGGAAAGCTACAAAGGATAGATAATCGTATGGATGCTACCATCACTAAGCTAGAGCAATATGATAAGACACTGGAAGGAATTCAAAGAGATGTAAGAGAGTTGAGGGAGAGTGAAAAAAAAGAGGACCTTAAAAATCAGCTGGCCACACTAAATGAAAACATAAAGACATGCAAGGATGATTTCCAAGAATCATCAAGAAAATCAGAAAATGAGGTGAAAAGGGAGCTGGACAGAGCAATCAAAGTGATACATAGGAAAGTAGTAGAAAATGAAAACTTAATTGAACAAGTCCAAAACTCGCTAGAGGCTCTCAAGAATAGAGTCAGCGAATTGGAAGATAGAAATTCTGATCTGGAAGACAGGATGGAAGAAACAGTTCGAAAGTCCAAAAATTTCAGTAAGTTCAAAAGTTCCTGTGAATAGAACATGAGAGAATTGTGGGATACACTTAAACGTCCTAATATCAGAATCATTGGAATACCAGAAGGAGAAGAATTTCAGACCAAAGGCATGGAGAACTTATTTAACACAATAATTGAAGAAAACTTCCCCCGTCTCTTAAAAGAAAGGCCCATCAAGATTCAAGAAGCAAAGAGAACTCCTAACCAACTAGACCAAAGGAGAAACTCCCCAAGGCATATTATCATTAAGACTCTAAACATTGACACCAAGGAAAAAATCCTAAAAGCAGCTAGGGAAAAACAGCACACCACTTTCAAAGGAAACCCCATCAGAATTACTTCAAACTACTCAACGGAAACCCTGAAAGCTAGAAGGGCCTGGAATGAAACTCTCCAAACTCTAAGAAACTATGGCTTCCAAACCGAAATACTCTACCCGGCAAAAGTCTCCCTTATAATAGATGGTGAAAGGAAAACTTTCCATGACAAAACTCAGCTTTACAATTATATGAACACAAAACCAAACCTACAGAAAGTACTCCAGGAAATTCTCCACAGAGAAGAAACAAATAACCAAACACAAATGCCTACAAGAAGAAGATCACAGCAATCAAACCCAGAGTAGATACAAAAAAAAAAAAAAAAAAAAAAATTCCATGGAAATGCCAACACACCTCTACCACCACAAAATGACAGGGATCAAATCAAATCTCACAGTCATCACCCTAAATATTAATGGCCTTAATTCACCCATCAAGAGACACAGGCTAACAGGGTGGATCAAAAAATTAGACCCCTCAATCTGCAGCCTTCAAGAAACCCACCTTACAACTAAAGACAGAAACCTCCTCAGGGTGAAAGGGTGGAAAACAATATTCCAAGCAAATGGGAAAGAAACAAGCAGGTGTAGCTATATTAATATCAGATAAAGTTGACTTCAAACCAAAAACAATCAAAAAAGACAAAGAAGGCTACTTCCTACTTGTAAAGGGAATAATCCACCAAGAGGATATTGCAATCATAAATCTGTATGCACCAAACACTGGGGCACCGCAATTCATAAAACAAAACCTACTTGACAATAAAACAGAAATAACCACCAACACCATCATAGCTGGGGACTTTAACACACCATTATCAGTAATAGACAGATCATCCAAACAGAAGCTCAACAGGGAAGTAAGAGAGCTCAACAAAACCATAGAGCACTTAGACCTAATAGACATCTACATAACTTTCCATCCCAAATCCACAGACTACACATTCTTCTCAGCAGCCCATGGAACATTCTCTAAAATAGACCATATACTGAGTCACAAAGATAACCTCCACATATTTAGGAATATTGACATAATTCCCTGCATGATATCAGATCATAATGCTATATTCCTAGAAATCAACAACAAAAAAACCAACAAGAGCCCCAACGGCAACTGGAAACTGAATAGCACACTCTTAAACAATAAATGGATAGTGGAAGAAATAAAAAATGAAATTGCAAAATTCCTGGAATTGAATGACAATGAGAACACATCATACCAAAACTTGTGAGACACAATGAAGGCAGTCCTCAGGGGAAAATTCATAGCACTCAATGCCTTCATAAAAAAGACAGAAAGATCCCAAATCAGTAGCCTAGCCAACCACCTAAAGGCATTGGAAAAACAACAAAAATCCAACCCAAAGAGCTCCAGAAGGAAAGAAATAATTAAAATCAGAGCAGAAATTAATGAATTGGAAACCAAGGAAACAATTAAGGCAATTGACAAAACAAAGAGATGGTTCTTTGAAAAAATAAACAAGATTGACAAACCTCTGGCCAATTTGATCAAGCAAAAAAAGGAGAGACTCCAAATTAACAAAATTCAAAATGAAAAAGGAGAGATCACAACAGACATGAGTGAAATCGGCAGAATCATCAGGACTTATTTCAAAAACCTCTACTCCACAAAACTGGAAAATGGGGAGGAGATGGATAAATTACTGGATGCATATCATCTACCAAAGCTAAACTCAGAGCAGATCAAACACCTCAATGAACCCATCATGCTCATGGAGATTGAAAAAGTAATAAAAATACCTCCCAAAAAAGAAGAGTCCAGGACCAGATGGATTCCCAGCCGAATTTTATCAAACCTTCATGGAAGAACTCAAACCAATCTTCCTAAAAATGTGCCACACAATTGAAGAACAGGGAAAACTACCCAACTCCTTCTATGAAGCTAGTATCACCCTAATCCCAAAACCAGGCAGAGATGCCACAAGAAAAGAAAACTATCGGCCTATTTCCCTAATGAACATAGATGCAAAGATCCTCAACAAAATTCTCGCAAACCGAACCCAACAACACATCAAAAGCATTATCCACCTTGACCAAGTGGGATTTATCCCAGGATCACAAGGGTGGTTCAACATACGAAAATCTGTCAATGTAATACACCACATAAACAAGCTTAAACATAAAAATCACATGATCATTTCGATAGATGCAGAAAAGGCCGTTGACAAGATACAACATCACTTCATGATCAAAACTTTGGAGAGAATCGGCATGGCCGGTTCACATCTTAATATAATAAAGGCAATATAGAAAACTCCAAAGGCCCAAATAATACTTAATGGAGAGAGACTGGAGGAATTCCCATTGAGATCAGGAACAAGACAGGGATGTCCTCTCTCACCTCTGCTTTTCAATATAGTTCTGGAAGTCCTAGCCCAAGCAATAAGGCAGGAGAAGGACATAAAGGGATACAATTTGGAAAGGAAGAAGTTAAGTTAGCTCTATTTGCTGATGACATGATTGTATATGTAAGAGATCCGAGAGACTCCATCCCAAAACTCCTGAAGGTGATTAACTCATATAGCAAAGTAGCAGGATACAAAATCAATGCACAAAAATCGGTAGCATTTCTGTATGCAAATGACAAAGACAAAGAAAAAGAAATAAAGGACATAGTCCCATTTTCAATAGCAACAAAAAAAAATAAAATACCTTGGAATAACGTTAACCAAGGAAGTAAAAGATCTATACAACGAAAATATAAAAACTCTCAAAAAAGAAATTGAGGAGGACTTGAAATGATGGAAAGACCTCCCATGCTCCTGGATAGGCAGAATTAACATTGTGAAGACGACAATCCTACCAAAGGCAATATATAGATTTAATGCAATTCCAATTAAAATCCCTACAGTGTTCTTCACAGAGATAGAAAAAATGTTCTCAAATTTCATATGGAAAGGCAGAAGGCCTCGCATATCCAAACATATCCTCAGCAAAAGAAATACCTCTGGTGGCATCACCATACCCGATATAAAGTTATATTACAGAGCCATAGTAATAAAAACAGCATGGTACTGGCATAAAAACAGGAGTATAGACCAATGGAATAGACTTGAGGACCCGGATTTTGGGCCATGCAACTATAGCTACTTGATATTCGACAAAGGCCCAAACAATATAGACTGGAAAAAAGATAGCATCTTCAACAAATGGTGCTGGACAAACTGGATAACCATTTGCAGGAAACTAAAACTTGATCCACATATTTCACCGTGCACAACACTCAAATCCAAATGGATCAAAGACTTCAACATAAGACCAGAAACTCGAAAATTACTGGAAGAAAATTTAGGAAGTACTTTCCATGATATAGGAATGGAAAAAGACTTCCTGAATAAAACCCCAGTGGCTCAAGTTCTTAAACAGTCACTCAACCATTGGGATCATATGAAGCTGAAGAGTTTCTTTACAGACAAGCATATAATAAGCAAAGCCAATAGAATACCCACAGAATGGGAGAAAATATTTGCAGGTTATCCAACTGATAGAGGCCTTATCTCTAGAATTTACAAAGAACTCAAAAGTCTAAACAATAAGAAGACAAATACCCCACTCACAAAATGGGGCACAGAGTTAAACAGGCAATTCACAGAGGAAGAGATACAAATGGCAAACACACACCTAAGAAAATGTTCATCATCCCTAATCATCAGAGAAATGCAAATTAAAACAACTATGAGATTCCACCTTACCCCAATAAGGATAGCCAACATCAAAAGGTCAAATGAAAATAAATGCTGGCGAGGATGTGAAGAAGCAGGGACACTCATTCACTGTTGGTGGGAATGCAGGATGGTACAACCACTTTGGAAAGCAATATGGAGACTCCTGAAAAAGCTGACTATAGAAATACCAACAGACCCAGTTATACCATTACTGGGCATCTACCCTAAAACCTTCAAACCAAAAGCCAGAGAGATTTGCTCAATCATGTTTGTAGCAGCTCAATTCGTAATAGCTGAAAGCTGGAATCAACCCAGATGTCCATCATTAGAAAAATGGATAACAAAGATGTGGTATATCTACACAATGGAATTCTATACAGCAGTAAGAAAAAATGACATAAAGAAATTTGAGGAAAAATGGTTGAACCTGGAACAGATCATTCTCAGTGAACTTACCCAATCACAGAAAAAAAATCGACACATAGTCTCACTCATCTGCAGCACCTAACCTGAATCTGCCCAAGATGCCTTACATACCCAGCAAGCACCTCATGGACTAGACAATAAGATGGATGGGAGGGCGGGGAGGGAATCAAAGGGTGGAAAACAGTAATCCGGACCCAAGCGGCAATGGTACCATAAAATTCTACTTCCTAAAAGACAGATCAAATGGCTGAACCTTCACTAGACCCTTACAGGAAACACCTGAACCACAAGACACTGGAGAGGGTAGGAACAAGACTGACCTAAATCTCCTACATCTTCCCTTCCTCCCTCTCCCCCTCTCCCCTCTATCTCTCTCCTCTCTAACTCTTGTATATTAGTTATCTTTTTCCTCAATTTAATAGTGGACACTGACCTGTAACCCCCACTTCCAGCTTGGGCCTACCATCCACAATGAGCTTTTGATCAGAGAAACCTACAAGGTTTCCCAAAACAATGACAGACTTCTGTCAGAGTACTTGATGACCCACCAAAGGCCAGTGGTAAGACCCTATTGCTGAAGACTCCATACGCAGCTGACACGTAAAATGGAATGAAATGGCTGGAAGCCAGGAGAGAGTCAGTCCCCAGACAGTCAGCGTGTCTAGTGCCAGAAGGTGCTACATAGGCGACTGGTGGAAATGACCAAGATCTGTCCAAGCAACACATTGTTTAACCTAATTAGCAACAAATAACCGGATGTGATGCCCACACAAGTGCAATAGTGGTACACAGCCATGGTGAGGAATCAATTGCTCTTGATTTGGCTAACTGATCCACTCAGTGGTACTAGACCCTTAGCTGGAGCTGGGAAACAAGTCAGAACCATACCCAAACACAAGCCTACTCTACAACATCAAGCTACCATCAATCACGGGGTATAAGAGGGCCTACACCTATCAAACTGTCTATCAAAAAAGTGTTATCTCAATTTTCCGGATGCTAACTTACTCTCTGTTGGAGAATCTGCTTCTCTTTTCCAGATAGATGCAGATCCTAAGAAGAGAGCTTCCCCAACATACCTCAAAAGGGGCCCAACTGAAACTAAGGACAACTGGCGAAATAAGCAAGGGTGATGTTTTCCTGTGATCCGGATACCAGCACAAAGGGAAGGAGATCAATGCAGAGAAAAATCAACTCCTACCAAATTAGAGAGCCAAAGCCTCAGAGGCCCCCAACACCTCAGCACTGAAGCAGACCAAAAATGAACCCAACATGGCTCAGGGAAATCTTGCGGAAGAGGGGGAGGAAAGAATGTCAGAGTTACATGTTGGGTCATGATTTGCAGAGACATTTATCATACCAATAACTGGAGGCTAACTCCACAATGCATGACCCATTTTCATTAACAAGGAGGGTCTAATGGGAGGGGGTAGATCACATATGAGCCTAAATAATGGTACCAAACTGTCTGTATTTACTGAAAAGAAAACTAATAAATTAAATTAAAAAAAATAAAAAAAATAAAAAATAAAGAAAAATGGAGGAGAAGATCACTAGGTAAAAGAATGCATGGACCAGCAACAGAACTAGAGCTGTATCAGCAGCCTCCCCTCCCCCACTGACAGTGCCCAGCTCCAGCCAACAGAACAGCTGTCCAGCTACACAGCCACGCATACTTGAACTCACAGCAAACCAAAGAGGGACCCAAGTAGCAGCGCAGCATAACTGAGATCAAAATCATACCAAAAGATAACTGGGATTACACCAGGTCAGTACCCACCTAATAAACCTGGTATATAGGCCTGAACCAGAAGTGCTAATTGCCCCTTCCATATTAGGTTAAACTATATGTTAAATCTGATGGATGGTCAGTTTTTACATTCTTAAATAAGTTATATGTTGGCCTTGTTATTTGTTGCTTCTTGATTTATAGTGTCTTTGTTTCCTCTTCTATTATACATTAGGGAAGGGTCTCACCTGATCACAAGCTGACTTGGAACCCTCAAGAGATCAAAAATCTTAACCTCCTTGTTTTCAGGATTAAGGGTGTGGGTGGGGCACCACACACCCTAAGGAACAGCTAGAGGATCTGGATATCATAATACCTACTCTTGCATAAATACTCTTTGCTGCTTTTCATTGAAAATGTGCATTGTTTAGTTAAATTTTAAAATCTGCCTGTATTTTGTTCCACACAGCCTATTTGAATACTCTCATAGTGAGCAAACCCCACACCTTGGGTCACAGTTGTAGATACTCTGAGAGTCTTGAGAGCCACACCTAGTGCCTTAAGCTCCTAACCTGAGGATATATACCATCAGATTGATTGATATATCTAATAATACCCAGCTAACTAAAAAATCCAATCATTAAATAATCTAGGATGCAAAAATATATACATTATAACACAAGAAACAAAACAATCAAGACAATATAAATCCACCAAAAAGTATTAATGCATAAGAAATGACCTTCAGTGAGGATATAAATAAATCAAGTGGAATCCTTCAGTTTGGGACAATGGAACACTCAGGAGGCGTAAATCATTGCTAGAAAATTTTCAGTGGCAGGGATGGGATACCTTCCAGTGAGTTGTTGGCCAGGGAGGTCCCTGATGCCCCCAAAACATTAGAGGCCATTGCCGAGGCCCTTAGTTTCCCACCGGGAATCGATGGTAAGAACCTATTGCTGAAGACTCCACATACTTGGGCTGCAAGGCCACTGAGAAATTCTGCAGAAGTGAGCTGATAACCTTCTCCATGTAGACCATCTGACAAAAACCTGGAAGAAGCCATTCTACAGGCAGTTCAATGGGAGAGAGGTACACCACCAGTGAAGATATTCAACAGTGGACACTGCAACCCTTATATTTGGCCAGCCAGGCCAAATGAGCCAACGGGTGCAATAGTGGCATGTCTGTCATGGTCAATACCAACTGCCCTCCAGTTGGACTGGAGGCCCACTCCAAGGAAGGGAACACATCCCTGATACTGAAAACTTAAAACAGGGATAGTCATGAGCCCTTGGGGTGTAACATCTGCTGATGTCTGGATAAGTGTATATACTATGCTTATCAAACTGCCCAGAAAACACTTCTCTTAATATTCATACCCTTATATTAATGCTACTCTCACTTTGGTAGAAAATCTTTTCTTTTCAGATGGCAGTGACCTTTGGACAACTCAGAAGGTGTCATGGTGCTGGAAAGAAGTGACTAGAGTACCGAGTACCATCTTGATCACATCTTCCAAGGCTCAGGGTCTAATGCAGAAGAGGTGGCAGAAAGAATGTAAGAGCCAAAGGAAGGGTAGGACTCCTTAAAATATACTCTCTTCAGACAAAAAATGGCCTCAATATCCATGACCTCACAGTGCCTGACATTACCTACACAAGACCATAATAAGAGGAGGGAAAGATCATGACATCAAAATAAAACAGAGACTTATTGAGATGGGGAGAGGATATGATGGGTAATGGAATTTCAAAGGGGAAAAGGGGGAGAAGGAGGGTATTACCATGGAATATTTTTTATAATCATGGAAAATGGTTAAAAACTTGAGAAAAAAAAATGACCTCCAGTGAGAACGAGTTAGAGGAAATGCCTGAGAAAGATTTCAAAAGAATGATTATAAATATGTTCAAAGATGTCAAGAAAGAAATCAAAGGAATCAAAGAAGACACAGGACATGAATTTAATGAAATAAAGATGTCAATAGTAGATGTAAATAAGGAGATAGAAATAATAATAATGAATAATAATAAATAAATAATAGAAATATTAAAGAAAAACCAGTTAGAATTACTAGCAATAAAGAACACAGTTAATGAAATAAAAAACTCTGTAGAAAATCTCACCAGTAGAATGGATGAAGGAGAGGACAGAATATCTAATCTAGAAGACCAGGTGGCAGAACTAATACAGTTCAAAAATGAGAAAGACAAACTAATAGAAAAGTATGAATGGAAATTTCAAGATATGTGGGACACTATGAAGTGGTCAAACATAAGAATTCAGGGCATAGTAGAAGGAGAAGAACTTCACTCCAAAGGCATTGGAGGCGTCTTTAAGAAAATCATAGAAGAAAACTTCCCACAAGTTGGGAAAGATGTGTCAATGCAGATACAGGAATCCTTTAGAACACTAGCCATACAAAATCAGGAAATAACCTCTCCTTGCCATATTATAATCAAGCTACCAAACATGCAAAACAAAGAAAAAATGTTGAAAGCAGTCATAGAGAAAAATCAATTTACCTACAAAACTAGCCTTTCAGGATTGCAGCAGATTACTCAACACAAAGTTTAAAAACCAGAAGGGCATGGAGTGATGTAATACAATTTCTGACAGATAACAATTTTCAACCAAGGTTACTTTTTCCTGAAAAGC
Organism: Jaculus jaculus; assembly: GCF_020740685.1. Lineage (NCBI taxonomy): Eukaryota > Metazoa > Chordata > Mammalia > Rodentia > Dipodidae > Jaculus > Jaculus jaculus. The sequence goes on along the minus strand of NC_059102.1, from coordinate 184,732,182 downwards.
TATCCATTCAAGTAAACAGAGATATAAGGACATTCCATGACAAAAGCAGGCTAAAGGAGTATTTGAAAAAAAAAAAAAAATCAACTCTACAGAAAATACTTGAAAGAATACTGCATGCTGAAGAAAAAGAAAAGCACACATACAAGGAGTTGAGGGAAAAAATAATGCTCAAATACTGGTTAACACAAGAGTGCAAAGGTAAAATGAGAACTACAAAAAAATGGCAAAAATAAATACACACATTTCAATAATATCTCTTAATATCAGTGGCAGACTGGGGTAAAAAGCAGGATCCTTCAGTTTGTTGCCTCCAAGAAACCCACCTTTCTACTAAGGATGGACACTATCTTAGGGTGAAAAGTTGAAAATAGTGTTTCAAGCAAATGGACCTAGAAAAAAAGCAAGAGTTTCTATCCTAATATCTGATAAGTTAGACTTCAGTCCAGCAATACTTAAGAAAGATAAGGAAGGCCACATTATATTGATTAAGGGCACACTCCAACAGGAGGGCATTACAATCCTAAACATATATGCACCTAACATTGGGGCCCCCAGATTAATCAAACAAACAGTATTAGAGCTAAGGTCACAGATAACAACAAACACAGTGTTAGTGGGTGACTTCAACACCCCACTCTCATCAATTGACAGGTCATCTGAGAAAAAATATACAGAGAGGCAGCTGGACTAAATGAAGTTATAGATACAATGGACCCAACAGATATGTACAGGACATTTCTTCCAAAAGCTGCAGAATACACATTCTTTTCAGCATCACATGGAACATTCTTTAAAACAGATGATATATTAGGACACAAAGCAAATCTTAACAAATACAGGAAAATTGAAATAATTCCTTGCTTTCTATCTGACCACAGTGGAATCAAACCACAAATCAATAGCAAGAAAGGCTATAGAGCATACACAAAGTCATAGAAATTATACAACATACTACTGAGTGATCAGTGGGTCAATGAAGAAATCAAAAACAATTATAGAGTCAAACGAGAATGAGAATACAACATACCAAAATCTCTGGGACACAATGAAGGTAGTCCTAAGAGGTAAACTTATAACTTTAAGTGACTATATTAAGAAATTAGAAAGGTCACAAGTAAATGACCTAATACTTCACCTTAAAGCCTTGGAACAAGCAGAACAAGGCAAACCAAACTCAATAGATGGGAAGAAATAATAAAGATTAGGTCAAAAATTAATGAAATAGAAACAAACAAAAAACAAAAAAAAATATCCAAACAATCAATGAAACAAAAAGTTGTTTCTTTGAAAGGATAAACAAGGTTGATAAACTCTTAAAAACAAACAAACAAACAAATAAAAACCTCTTAGCAAATCAGACCAAAAGAAGAAGAGAAGAGACACAAATTAATAAAATTAGATATGAAAAAGCTAACATCACAACTGATTACAGAGAAATTCAAAAAAATCATAGGGACATACTATAAAAGCATATACTTCACTAAGCATGAAAATCTGAAAGAAATGGATGATTTCCATGATTTATATGACCTACCTAAATTAACTCAACATGAAATTAATCACTTAAATACACCTATAATAAACATGGAGATCCAAGCAGTTTATCAAAAATCTCCCAACTAAAAAAAGCCCAGGCCCAGACAGATTCACTGCTGAACTTTCCCAGACTTTCAGGGAGGAACTGACACCATTGCATCTTAAGCTTTTCCCTAAAATGGAAAAAGAAGGAACCATACCAAACATGTTCTATGAAGCCAGAATCACCCTGATACAAAAACCGGGCAAAGATAGAACAACAACAAAAAAAATTATAGACCAATATTCCTCATGAACATAGAGGCAAAAATTCTCAACAAAATATTAGCAAACAGAATACAAGAATATATCAGGAAGATCATTCACCCTGACCAAGTAAGCATTATCCCAGACATGCAGGGATGATTCAACATTCACATACCGATAAATGTAGTACATTATATAAATGGACTGAATGACAAAAATCACATGATCATCTTATTAGATGCATAGAAAGCATTTGACAAAATCCAACATCCCTTCATGATAAAGGTCCTACAAAGATTGGGAATAGAAGAAACATATCTCAATATAATAAAGGCTATTTATGACAAGCCTACAGTCAACATATTACTAAATGGGGAAAAACTGGAAGCTTTTCCACTAAAATCAGAAACACACAGAGGATGAAATCAGAGAATCACTCCCACTCACAATTGCATCAAACAAAATAAAGTACCTTGGAATAAACCTAACCAAAGAAAAAGAGGATCTCCACAATGAAAACTATAAAACACTCAAGTAAGAAATTGCAGAAGGCACTAGGAAATGGAAAAACATTTCTTGTTCCTGGATTGGAAGAATATTGTGAAAATCTTACCAAAAGCAATCTGCACATTTAATGTAATCCCCAAAAATTCCAATGGCATTCTTCATGGAAATAGGAATAAAACAATCCAAAAATTCACTTGGAATCACAGAAAATCTTAAATATCTAAAACAATACTGTGCACCAAAAATAAGGCTGGTGGTATTACCATACCTTATTTTTTTAAAATATTTTTTGTCCAGGTTTACTTATTTATTTGAGAGTGACAGAGAGTGAGGGAGAGAGAGAGACAGAGAGAGAATGGGCACACCAGGGCTTCCAGCCACTGCAAACAAACTCTAGACACCTGCACCCCCTTGTGCATCTGGCTAACGTGGGTCCTGGGGAATCAAGCCTCAAACCAAGGTCCTTAGGCTTCACAGGCAAGCATTTAACCACTAAGCCATCTCTCCAGCCCACCATACCTGATTTTAAACATACTACAGAGACGTAGTAACAAACACAGCATGATACTGGCACAAAAGCAGACATGTAGATCATTGGAACCAAATAGGGGACCCAGATGTAAGTCCAGGTAGCTATAGCCACCTGATTTTCAATAAAAATGCCAAAAATACTCATTGGAGAAAAGACAGACAGCCTCCTCAGAAAATGGTGCTGGGAAAACTGTATATGTATCTGTACAAGGGTGAAAATATATGTTTCTCTCTCTCCATGCACAAGAATTAAGTCCAAATGGATTAAAGACCTTAACATCAGACCTGAAACTCTGAAACTGCTAGAGGAAAAAGTAGGGGAAACCCTTCAACATATCGGTGTTGGCAAAGACTTTCTGAATACAACCCCAATTGCTCAGGAAATAAAAGCACAGATTAACCACTGGGACCTCATAAAACTACAAGGATTTTCTACTGCAAGGAACACTGTGAATAAAGCAAAGAGGCAACCTACAGAATGGGGAAAAAAATCTTTGCCAGCTATATATCTGACAGAGGATTAATATCTAGGATATACAAAGAACTCAAAAGTTAAATAATAAGAAATCAAACAAGCCAATTTTAAAATGGGTTATGGAGCTAAATAGAGAGTTCTCAAAAGAAGAAATACAGATGGCATATAAGCATCTAAAAAAATGTTCTACATCTCTACTCATCAGGGAAATTCAGATTAAAACTACATTGAGATTCCATCTCACTCCTGTCAGATTGGCTACCATCATGAAAACAAATGATCATAAATGCTGCCGAGGATGTGGAAAAGAGGGACCCTTCTACACTGTTGGTGGGAATGCAATCTGGTCCAACCATTGTGGAAATCAGTGTGGAGGTTCCTAAGACAGCTAAAAATAGATATACCCTATGTCCCAGCTATAGCTATATAGGCATATATCCTAAGGACTCATGTCATTTCATTAGAAATATGTTGCCAACCATGTTTATTGCTGCTCAATTCACAATAGCTGGGATATGGAACCATCCTAGATGTTCCTCAACTGATGAGTGGATAATGAATATATGGCACATTTACACAACAGAGTTCTACTCAGCAGTAAAGAAAAATGAAGTTATGAAATTTGCAATTAAATGGATGGATCTGGAAAGGATTATACTAAGTGAGGTAACCCAGGCCCAGAAAGCCAAGCACCACATGTTCTCCCTCAAATGTGGATCCTAGCTACAGATGATTGGGCTTCTGTGTGAGAAGGAAAAAACTCAGTAGTAGAGGCCAGTAAGCTAAAAAACAGATATAAAAAGAAGAGAATGGAAGGGAGGAGGGTAATAAACAGGATGGTATTGTATATATGTATGTAGAAGAACAGATTAATGGAGGTGAAAAGGCACAAACTGAGGTCAGGGGAAGAGACTGAATAAAGAAAAGGCAGAGGGAGGGCTAATCAAAATCTAAGAGAATATAAATAAATCATGGAATCCTCTGGTTTTGGACAATGAAACACTCAGGAGCCATAGATCATTGCTAGAAAATTTTCAGTGCCAGGGATGGGATACCTGCCAATGAGTTCTTGGCCAGGGAGGTCTCTAATGTCCCCAAAACATTATAGGCCGTTGCCAAGGCCCTTGGTTTCCCACCAGCAATCGATGTTAAGACCCTTTTGCTGAAGACTATACATACTTGGGCTGAAAGGTCACTGAGAAACCCTTCTGGTACTGAGCCAAAAACTTCCTCCATGTAGACCTGCTGACAGAAAGGTAGAAGAAGCCATTCTACATTCAGGTCAATGGTAGAAAGAGATACCACCAGTGAAGATACTCAACAATGGACACTGCAAATCTTATATTTGGCCAGCCAGGCCAAATGATCCAATGGGTGTAATAGTGGCTTGTCTGCCATCTGATTGGACTGGAAACCCGCTCTATGGGAGGGAATACATCCCTTATACTGAAAACTTAAAACATGGGTAGTCATGAGTCGTAAGGGTATAATGTCTGCTGCTGTCTGGATAAATGTATGTAATATGCTTATCAAACTGCTCAGTAAGCACTTCTGTTAATATTCATACCCTTATATTAATGGTACTATCACTTTGTGTAGAGAATCTTACCTTTTCAGGTGGCAGTGACCTTTGGACGACTCAGAATGTATCATGGTGCTGGAACGAAGTGACTGGAGTACTGAGTAATATCTTGATCACACCTTCCAAGGCTCAGAGTATAATGCAGAAGAGGTGGCCGAAAGAATGTAAGAGCCAAAGGAAGGGTAGAACTCCTTACAATGTGCTCCCTCCAGACATAAGATGGCCTGGATATCCATGACCTCACAGTGCCTGACACTACCTACACAAGACCATCATAAGAGGAGGAAAAGATCATGACATCAAAATAAAAGAGAAACTGATTGAGATGGGGAGGCAATATGATGGAGAATGAAATTTCAAAGGGGAATCTGGGGGGAGGGAGGGCATTACCATGGGATATTTTTTAAAATCATGGAAGATGTTAATAAAAATTGAGAAAAAAAAAAGAAATTAGTGAATTCACCAGTAACTAATTTACTGCTTCACCTTAAGGCCTTGGAATAAGAACAAGGCAAACAAAAAATCAGTATATAGGAACAAATAATAAAGGTTAGGGCAGAAATTAATGAAATAGAAACCAAAAATCATTCCAAAGAATCAATGAAACAAAGAGTTGGTTCTTTGAAAGGATAAACAATGTTGATAAACCTTTAGAAAATCTTACTAGAAAAAATAGGGAAGAGACAAAAATTAATAAAATTAAAGATGGAAAAGGCACCATTACAAAAGATGCCAAAAAAAATCAGAAAATCATAAGGACAAGTTTCACAATCAGAAAAAAAAGGATGATTTCTTTGCTTCATATGACCTACCAAAATTAAATCAAGATGAGATAAACCATGGAAAAATAACTATATCAATTACAGTGATCCAAGTAGGATATAAAAAGTCTCCCATCTAAAAATTTCCAGACCCAGATGGATTCACTGGTGAGTTCTGCCAGAGGTCTCTGGAAGAACTAATACCAATGCTTCTCAAACTTTTCCATAAAATAGATAAAAGAGGAAATTCTGCCACATGCCTTCTATGAAGCCAGCATCACCCTGATACCAAATCCATACAAAGACAGAAAAAAATAGAAAATTACAGACCAATCTCCCTCATGAACATAGATGTAAAAATTCTCAACACAACATTGGCTAATAGATTACAAGAATAAATCAAAAAAAGATCATTCATGCTGACCAAGTAGGCTTCATCCCAGAGATGCAGAGATAGTTCAACATATGCAAATCAATAAATGTAATACACTATATAAATGGGGCAAAAGACAAAACCAAATGATCATTTTAATAGATGAAGAAAAGGCATTTGAAAAAATACAACATCCCTTCATGGTAAAAGTCCTTCAAATCCTGGAAATAGAAGAATCATATCTCAATATAATAAAAGCTATTTGTGGCAAACCTACAGCCAACATAATACTAAATGAGGAATAACTTGAAGCTTTTCCACTAAATTCAGGAACAAGACAAGGGAGACCACTATCCCTACTCTTATTTAATATAGTACTGGAAGTCTTAGCAATAGCAATAAGAAAGAGACATTCATAAGAGGGGTACAGATTGGAAAGGAAGAGATCAAATTATCATTATTTGCAGATAATAAAATTCTATCCATAAAGGACCCAAAGATCCTACTAGAAAGCTGTTAGAATTGATAAATAATTTTAGCAATGTAGTAGGATACAAAATACATACAAAGAAATCAGTAGCTTTTCTATATACTAACAATAAGCATGTGTAGGATGAAATTTGGTAATCACTCCCATTCACAATTGCCTAAAAAGTAAAACAAAATAAGGGCTGGAAAGATGGCTTAGCAGTTAAGTGCTTGTCTCTGAAGCCTAAGGACCTTAGTTCGAGGCTCAATTCCCCAGGACCCATGTAAGCCAGATGCACAAGGGGTGCATGCATCTAGAGTTCATTTGCAGTGTCTGGAGGCTCTGGCACACCCATTCTCTCTCTATCTATCTGCCTCTTTCTCTGTCTGTTGCTCTCAAATAAATAAATTTAAAAAATAAAATAAAATAAAGTAACTTAGAATAAATCTAACCAAGGAAATGAAGGATATCTACAATGAAAACTTTAAAATGCTCAAGCAAGAAATTGTAGAAGACACTAGGAAATGGAAAGAAATCCCATGTTCTTGGATTTGAAAAACCAATATTTTGTAAATGTCAATCTTATGAAAAGCAATCTATACATTTAATGCGATCCCCATTAAAATTCCATTGCCATTATGCACATAAATAGAAAAAAAATCCTAGAATTCATTTCAAAGCACAAAAAATTCAAATAGCCCAAACAATTTTGTTCAACAAAAATAAGGCTGGAAGTATCACCGTACCTGATTGTAAGCTATATTGCAAAGCCATAGAAACAAAAAGACAGACACACATAGATCGATGGAACAGAATGGAGGACCCAGATGTTAATCCAGGAAACTACAGCCATCTGATATGGGACAAAAACCGTAAAATAATTAAAAAAAAAAATCACTGGAGTAAAGAGAATTGGATATCCATATGTAGAAGGATGAAAATAGATCCATGTCTTCCCCCAAGCAGAAGAATCAAGTCCACATGAATCAGGCACCTTAATATCAAACCTGAAACTCTGAAACTGCTAGTGGAAAAAGTGGGAGCACCCTTCAACATATTGGCATAGACAATGGTTTTCTGAATATAACCCCAGTTGCTCAGGAAATAAAACCACTGGGATCTCATTAAACTCAAAGCTTTTGTACAGTAAAGGACACTGTGACAAGAGCAAAGATACGGCCTTCCAAATGGGAGGAAATCTTTGCCAGCTATACATCTGTCAGAGGATTAATATCCAGAATACACTAAGAACTCAAAAAACCAAGCAATAAGAAATCAAACAACCCAGTTAAAAATTGGGCTATGGAACTAAATAGAGAGTTCCCAAAAGCAGAAATACAGATGGCATATAAACATCTAAAAAAAGTATTCTACACCCTTATCCACCAGGGAAATGCAAATTAAAACTATTTTGAGAATCCATCTCACTCCTGTCAGAATGGCTATCCTCAAGAAAACAAATGACAATAAACATTGGCAAGGATGCAGAAAAAGGGGAGCATTTCTGCACTATTGGTGGGAATTTAGCCTGGTACAGCTATTGTGGAAGTCATTGTGGAGTTTCCTGAGACAGGAAAAAATCACATTTACCATATGACCCAGCTATAGCACTTCTGGGCATATATCCTAAGGCCTCTTCTCACTATTTTAGACATGGCTGTACAACCATGTTTATTTCTGCTGTTTTCACAATAGTAATGAAATGGAACCAGCCTAGATGTACCCCAACAAATAATTGATATGAAGATGTGGTATATTTACACATTAGAGTTCTATACAGAAGTAAAGAAAAATGAAATTAGGAAATTTACAGGGAAATGTATGGATCTGGAAAGGATTATACTAAGTGAAGTAACCCAGGCCCACAAAGCCAACCATCACAATGTTTCCTCTCATATGTTGATCCTAGTTACAAATTTTCAGACTTGTGTGTGAGTTGTAGGATAAATCAGTTGTAGAGGCCAATAAACTAGAAAGGGGCTTTGAGGGGATGGTACCATACATATGTAAATATATATACTGTGGGTATAATGGCCTGAGGTCAGGGGAAGAGATTGAGTAAAAGAAGTGTGGGGGCTAATCAAATTTCAGGATATTGTGAATAAGCCACATGATAACCTACTTGTTTTGGATAACTGCACACCCAGAAGCCATAGAGTGCTGCTGGAAAAATTTCAGTGCCAGGGATGTGATACCTTCAAGTAAGTCATTGGCCAGAGAGGTTCCTAATGCCCCCCAAACATTACAGGCTATTTCTAAGGCTTTCTACCAAGAAGACTCCACATGCCTGGACTGCAAGGTCACTGAGGAATCAAACTGGGGCTGAGCTGAAATCCTTCTCTCATTAGACCACCTGACAGAAAGCTGGAAAAATCTGCACTGCATGCAGCCTCATGAGAGAGAGATAAGCCATCAGTGGTGAAAAAAGTGGACACTGCAAAGCCTCATGGTTGGCTAGCTAGGCCAAATGAGCCAATGGGTTCAATAGTGGCATTTTTGTTATGGGGGAAACTAACTGCTATCTAATTGGATTGGAAACGTGCTCATAGGAGGGAATATATGCCTGGTACTGAAAACCTATCCAAAAACCTATGGTTGGGGGTGTCATGAGTGTTAGGATTGTAATGCCTGCTCTTGTCTGGCTAAATGCATATATTATACTCACCAAACTTCTCTGTATTCACTTTAATGTTCATACCCACAGATTAGTGAACTCCCACTTTTGGTTAGAGAAGCTTCTCTTTTCAGATGGCAGTGACCACTGGGATGACTCAAAAGGCTCCATGGTACTAAGACATGACAGAGGAATTTTCAGCACTGAAACATCCCTACCACACCTTTCAAGGCTCAGGGTCCATTGCAGGAGAGGTGGTGTAAAGAATGTAAGAGCCAAAGGAAGAATAAGACTGCTTACAATACAATCAACCATATAGAAACTTCCCTTCATATCCATGACCTTGCAGTGCCTAGAACTGTCTTCACAAGACCCTCATAGTAGGAGGAAAAGATGATGACATCAAAATAAATGAGAGGATAGTGGAGAGAGAGAGGCAGGATGTGATGGAGTGTAGATTAGGGAAGGAGATGTGGAGGAGGGAAGGGAATTATCATGGTTTATTGTCTGTAAATATGAAAGCTGTCAATAAAATGGAAAAAAAATATTTCCCCTTACTAAATTTAGTTACTTTTCTTATCACTGGAACCAAGTGCCTGAAAAGAAGCAACTTAAGGGAGAAAAAGTTTATTGTGGTTTATCGTTTAAAAGACTACAATTCATCAAAACCATGAAGAGATGGTGGGGAGGGGCTATGAAAATAGGGGCATGAATAGGCTGCTTCCACATATCTTCAGGGATGAAAGAACAGATCAAGAGAATTCTGTCCCACAACTTACTTTCCCCGTTTCCCTTTTTATTCAGTCCAGGATCCCATAACATATTGCTCACATTCAGGGTGGCCTTTCTTCATCCCCAGCAAATCATCTCCTGAACAGTCCTCACAGAATACATAAAAGTGGGCCTCAATAATTTCATGCATATATTAATCCAATCAAATTGATAATGGAAATTGACAATCTCAAGTCCATCCTCTATAAATATGATACCCAAATATGTCACCTTTTTTTAAAAAAAAATTTGTTTATTTTTATTTATTTATTTGAGAGTGACAGAGAGAGAGAGAGAGAGAGAGAGAGAGAGAGAGAGAGAGAGAGAATGGGCGTTCCAGGGCTTCCAGCCACTGCAAACGAACTCCAGATGCATGCGCCCCCTTGTGCATCTGGCTAACGTGGGTCCTGGAGAATGGAGCCTCGAACTGGGGTCCTTAGGTTTCACAGGCAAGCGCTTAACCGCTAAGCCATCTCTCCAGCCCCTAAATATGTCACCTTAAATGTTAACAAACTTCCCATTATCTATGAAGTTTCATTTATCTCTCAAAGTGTTATACAATTAGCCATCACTAAAAATCACCAAAGTCTTTTTCTTTAATTTTTTTTATTAGTTATGGACATACTTTGCATAGAAACAACACATGTTGGTACCATCCTTTCCCTCATCCCTGCCCCCTTTCCAATGGGGCCCTCCTTATTGGGGTTGCAAGTTATCCCCTTGGGGATTGTGGGGTATGCAGTGTGGGGGCATTAGTAAGTTACTCGAGAGATGCAATGCCTCTGGGCATAATGTCCCAATTTGTGGCTCTAACAATCTTTCCACCTCCTCTTCCTCAAAAATCCCTGAGCCATGTTGGGTGAGGTTTAAGTCTACTTCAATGATTATCTTTTAGGAGCCGCTGAGTCTATGCTTTGTAGGTGTTGAGTGTTCTCAGTGCCTGTCTCTTTCACTGTGGCACTGACTATCAGGTTCACAGAGAGATCAGCACTCTTGCTCATCTCCCTAGTTTCTCTCTAGCTCAAGGTGGGGCCAGGCTGAATTGCAATGAGTCATTTCACTCCTCAGGTTCCGCTCCTATCTGAAAAAGAGAAGCAGACTTGCCAAGGGAGAGTGAAGTCAGCACAGATTAAATGGGATAAATGTTGCTAATTTAGAGAGAATTTGTTGGTTGTAATTCTTCTTTCAGCCCAAGATTAGTGGGAGCATGATACTGGAGAGCAAAATCATTGTCTGAATATGACTCTGACTTGTTTCCCAGTTCCAGATATAGGTTCCTTTTCACCGAGTGAATCTTTTAGCCAATCAGAAAGCTATTGGTTACCCACTAAAGAATCCCCCAAATCTTAGCAATCGCAACATTGCAGAAAGATCAAAGTCTCTTGTGAGACTCAAGTCAGCTTCTTGTCTCTGAGCTCCTGTATAATCAAAGACTAGTTGACATACTTTTAGCCAGATGTGGAAATAGATGCCTTTAGTCACAATACTGAAGTACAAGTTCTGAAGTAGCACTGTGGCTGTGAGTCCAAGACCAGCCTTGGCTATAGAGTGAGTTTTAGGTCAGCCTGGGCTAGAGTGAGACTCCACTGGAAAAAAAAAAAAAAAAGCGAGAGAGAGAAAATTTTGCATACAGTACAGCAGAATAAACCTTCCCATTCGAAAAGGGAGGAATGGGAGCATAGCAAGGAAAGGCAGGACCAAAGAAAGTCTAAATCCCAGAAGCCCAAGCAACAAATCCTGAAGCTTCATGTCCACCACCTTGGGGCTTGTGTGGCATCAGGTGGAATCTAACAGGCTTGAATAGCTCTTCTTTTTGAGCTCTAACCAAACACATGGCTTTCTCCCCTCAGTGCATGCAGATGCTCTTCACAGACATCCCACGTGCATCACATGTAGCCACTCCAAGGATTGTGTTACAACTTTGGCTGTGCATTCAAAACTTCACACATATCTCAGTCAAGAGTTCCATTCAGGAAATTCAACACTGTGACATGCTCCCTGGCTGTAGTGGCTTTCTACAAGATGCTCAAGCCTCTCTGGAACCGTCCTTCTTGCATTTTGCCTGCCTGGAACAACTATTAACCCAGGAGCTCTCTTTGTTCAATTACTTTTTGGGAATGAAATATCTTCAAATGAGTTTGCATTTTCATGAGCTTTATCCTTATATGGAGGAGTTCTTCCCCTTAAGGTTCATTTCCTATCGCCACAGTGAGAACTACATCTTTAATAACTATAGCTGCAACTATGCTGGTTTCAAGCTCTTTATTCATCGTATTACCTATTTTGCACTTTTTATTTCCCTCTCTTTCTCTCTGTCTATTTCTGAGCCAAAGCAATGAGCAGCAACCATGCCACACTGAGTTATATGTTGTTATGAAATTTCCTTCAGCAAACATCTAGTTTTTTTTTTTTTTAACTTTTGTTTTTCATTCAGCTTCAGTCAAATTATCAAAGCACAGGCAAAAACAGTTATGTTTCTGCCAGCTTCTAACATGAATGTTCTCAACTCCAATCCTAACAGAGTATTCATTCACTTCTGAAACTACATGAAGCAGCCCTCCACATTCCACATTACTGCTCATTTCTGGTCTTCTCTATCCCTACCAGAATGTCCTATTAAACTTTGTGTATAGTACTCTAGGGCTTTGCTCACCCTAATCACAAAGTACTTCTAAATTCCTCCTACAAATGAGCCCCAAACCATACAAACCACATGGTCAGTTGTATCATAACAATGTCCTCAATACTAGGAAATAATTTTCTGTATAGAACACTTTTCCCACAGCATTCACTAAGTACCTTACAAGAAGCAATTTAGGAGTGGAGGATTGATTTTCAGATATATTTGAGGAAATAAAGTCCAACAAAGCAATGCAGGTAGAATGGTTAGTTCTAGAGTTCAAGAGAACTGCCTTTTCTATCTATCCCCAGGACCAAATAATCACTATATACTGTGAAACTAAGCCTTACTATACTAGGGCTTGGATAAGAAAAACTGATTACTGCTCCCATATCATATGACCCATAAACCCATGGAGATTACCTGCAACCCCACAAAGGAGGGTCCCTAGTGGCATGGGGGCAAGGATGAGGGAAAAGACAGTATTAACCCATGAGGTATCCACACAAATTATGTAGTTAATAAGACAAAAAAAAAAAAAAAGTGAGATGTCCTTCTAGCCATAACTGCTGTCCTCTATGGGGATGTGGTAACCTAAACCTTATTCTCCAAAAGAGATTTTTGCAGACATTTCAGAGAACTCTGATAAGCGGCCATAGAAACAAAAACCAAAAAGGGAATAACTCCTTATCACATAGGCCCTGCTCACAGGGCACTTCCTCTCCTCTTCTTCCTGAAAGCCCTTCAGATATTCCAGGTATTGAACTGTCTTTTCTTCTTATTTTGTATACTTCCAGTGTCTCATTAAAGCAGCATGAAAATAACATCTTGGGTCCAATAAATTGGGCCCTCTACTGTTAACCCCAATTGTGACAGTGAGAGGGGACCAGAGCACTGGCTGCAAGAATGGGAAGAAGATTATTCACATGTCAGTTGATCAAAACAAGGGGGTGGGGTGGCAGCCCTCAGATGGCTTTTATTTTTTCCTCTTTTTAATTTAGGTAGAGATCCTAGCCCATGGGATAATGCCAAATACATTAAAGGTGGGTCAGTTAACTCTGAAAATTCTCTCATAGATTCAAAGATAAGTTTCATTCTTGTCCTAGATATTTCTTAATCGAACAAGTTTACACTACAATTTAAACAACACCCATCTTTCAAGACATATTTCTCTACTTTTGACTGGTTTTTTTTTTTCCTTTCTTTCTTTATACTTATGTCATGTTAAGGTGAGGTTACTTTCTACAGTTGTAAGTATCCCATCTGCAGTTCTAGGCTTCCTTGCTTTAAGTTTAATAGCCTCAGCTGTTAGAGGGAGCTCCCTGCCAACAGTTCTAATAAAGTTCAGTTAAGACTGATTGATTCATTTGCTCATCAAGAAATTTTTGAACCACTCACTCAGGCTGATTATGCCTCAATTATGTGTCTAAGTTTATCATTGCAGTGTGATCAGTGCATATCTGTTGATGATAGATTCTACAAAAAACAAGTGGGTATTAAATATAAGAACTTTCTCATATGTGGGTGGTGGGGGTTCATGGTGCGGTAGATCACATAGAGATAGGCAGTTGTGTCAGTATGTAGAACATTACCATTACAAAATAACCATGATAGTAAAGTTAGAACAAGGAAAGAGTATTTTGGTCCCGCATTTGGAGATATCAGCCCCTTTTCTATTGGGCCAATAGTGAGAAAGAACTTCCTTGGTGAAAGTATATGATGGACCAGGGAGTTGCTCACCTCATGGCCTCCAGAAGCCTCCAGAAAGAAACAGAGCAAAGGCCAAGATCCCATAGTTACTTTCAAAGCCATGCTCATAGATCCACTAGATAATACCTCTAAAACATTCCCATCACCTCTCAATAGTGCTTAGCTGAGAGCTAAGCTTTTAATACATGAACTTTCTAGTGCCATTTAGGAACTGCCTATAGAGAAGCTGTGTAGGCAAAAACGGTCTAAGTATTACAAAATAAATTAGGATGCAAAGAAAACATCCACATCATCATTAATCCTTTGCAATTGAATAATTATGCCTAGAGTGATTTCAATACAAGACTATCATCAATAGACAGATCATCCAAGCAGAAAATCAAAAGGGAAATAACAGAGCTCAAGAACACCATACATACATTGACCTAATGGATATGTACAGAACTTTCCACACATTTCTACAGAATATATATTCTTCTCAGCAGCCCACAGAAATTCTCCAAAATAGACCACTTGTGCCTACATAAATTCAAGAAAATTGAAGTGACTTTCTGCATCATATCAGATTGCAATGCTTTAAAGCTAGAAATCAACAACAAGAGACACCTCAAGAGCTCCACCAGCAAGTGGAGACTAAACAACACACTTTTAAGCAATAAATGGGTTGGGGAAGAAATCAAAAGATAAATTGTAAAATAGAATTGAATAATAATGAGAACACAACCTACCAAAAGTTATGGGACATAATGAAGGCAGTCCTAAGGGGAAAAATGCCTTCATAACAAAGACAGAGAGAGATCCCAAATTAACTACTTAACTGTCCATCTAAAGGAATTGGAAAATCATGAAAAACCCAACCCAAAGAGCTCTGGATGGAAAGAAATAATGAAAATCAGAATAGAAATTAATGAATTGAAGACTAAGAAAACAATTTTAAAAATTGATAAAAAAGAAGAGGTGGTTCTTGAAAAAATAAATAGCGTTGATAAACCCTGGACCCATTTGATCAAACAAAAGAGAGAGAGAGAGAGAGAGAGAGAGAGAGAGAGAGAGAGAAGGAGGGAGAGAAAACTCTCAAATTAACAAAATCAGAAATGAAAAAGAAGTCACAGCAGACAACAATAAAATAGGAAGAATCATCAGGGCATACTTCCAAAACCTCTACTCCACAAAATTGGATAATCTGGAAGAAATGGCTGAATTCCTAACCACAGAGCACCTACCAAAACTAAACTCAGAGCAGATTAATCTCCTAAACAAACATATCACACTCATAGAGATTAAAAAGGTAATCAAAAACTTCCCCCAGAAGAAAAGTTCAGGATCTCATGGCATCTCAGCTGGATTCTATCAAACCTTCACTGAAGAACTAAAACCAATTTTTCTCAATCTGTTTCACATAATTGGAGATCAGAGAGTCCTCCCTGACGACTTTTATGAAGCTAGTGTCACCCTAATACCAAAACCAGACAGATATGCAACAAGAAAACTATAGGCCTATATCCCTCATGAATTTAGATGGAAAGATACTGAACAAAATCTTGGATAAACAAATTCAACAACACATCAAAAGTATTATCTACCTTGATCAATTATGCTTCATTACAGGGATGCAAGGATGGTATGACATATGAAACTTAGCCAGTGTAACACACCACATAAATAAACTTAACTATAAGAACCACATGATCATCTCAAATGATACAGAAAAGACCTTTGACAAAATATAACACCACTTCATGATTGAAAGGCTGGAGAAAAGTAGGCATGAGGGTTTATATCCCAACACAATGTGGGATACACATATAGCTCCTAAAGCCCAAATAATACTTAATGGAGAAAAATTTAAGGAGTTTCAACTGATATTGGGAACAAGCCAGGGCTGCCCACTCTCACCAGTGCTCTTCAACATAGTACTAGAAGTACTAGGCCAAGCAATAAGACAGGAGAAAGAAATAAGAGGGATTCAAATTGGAAAGGAAGAAGCATGTTAGCCCTACTTGCAAATGGCATGATCCTATATGTAAGTGAATCAAAAATCTCCATCTCAAAACTTCTCAAGGTGATTAATTCCTTCAGTAAGTGGTGGGATACAAAACTAATACACAAAAGTCTGTAGTCTTTCTATATGCAAATGACAAATATATATAGAAGGAAATCAGTGAATCTGACTCATTTTCAATATCAACAAAAAAAAATTTAATACCTTGGAATAACACTAACCAGGGATAAGAAAAACCTATGTAATGAAAAAACAAAAACAAAACAAATTGCTATAGTCTGGTTCACATTGCTGGTAGAAATCACCGGACCAAGAGCAGTTTCTGAGAAAGAGATTTATTGTGGCTTACAGGCTCGAGGGGAAGCTCCATGATGGCAGGGGAAAATGATGGCATGAGCAGAGGATGGATATCACCCCTGGCCAACTCAAGGTGGACAATAGCAACAGGAGTGTGTGCCAAACACTGGCATGGGGAAACTGGCTATAATACCCATAAGCCTGCCCCCAACAATACACTCCCTCCAGGAGGCATTAATTCTCAAATCTCCATCAGCTGGGAACCTAGCATTCACAACACCTATGTTTATGGGGGACACCTGAATCAAACCACAACATTCCACCCCTGGCCCTCATAAACTGATATCCATACATGATGTAAAATACAATGCATTCAGTATGACTTTAAAAATCCCCATAGATTTTATCAATCCCAATGATGTTCATACATCCCCGTAGTCCAAGATCTTTTAACTGAGCCATAATACCAAAAAATAACCTCAAAAAAACCATAATGGCACAGAATAAATATTCACACTGCAAAAGATGGCATTGGGCATAACAAAGAAACATTCAACCAATACAAGATTTAAAACAACCAGGGCAAACATCAAACTCTGTAGCTTCAAATCCAGTAACTCTAGCCAGTGACAAATCTTCATGCCCAATAATTCTAACCAGCAAGAAGTCTTTGGCATTCCAATTCCACCCCTCCAGCTAGGCTACTCACAGTCCTAGAAAATTTCATTGGGGCCTGCAGCTTTCCTCAGTAGCCATCTCGTGGTCCTGGCATCTCCACTGGGTCTCCACTGCAATCCATGGTTCATCCTCATAGCCCCATGGGGTCTCCATGCAGGCATCCAGCAAACCTACTTCATATTGCTCATGGTCATTTCCAAAACACAAGACTGTATTGCAATCTTAATGGCCCTCTTTCAAGTGTTTCTTATACTCCACGATACCAGGTAGGGTGCCAATTTGTTAATCCATGGGGGAATAAAGCAGACTTTGAAGAACAGGACACTCCTTGAGCACTCAGGCCCCTTCAAAAGAGTTGACATTCTTCCTGTTGCCCCAGCACAAGTCAGTTAGCCCAGTTTCAAAGGTTGTAATCTCTCAGTTGCAGCTGAATGGGCAAAAATTCACCCAAAGATTTTTCTTTCTGTGTCATATCCCTCTGCTCACACCAGTTCATTTCAATGCAAAGCAACCCTGCACAACTTCTCAGGACACGTGCATAAGAGCAAGCTTCTCACACAAACTGCTAGCCCAGTCCAAGCAAAGCTCTTTCACAACCTCATAAGCCAAACTTCACAGTCCATATTTTTTACTGCATTCAGGTCTTGCAGCTCAGACCAGAACAGTCCATCAAGCTGTACTTACAGCACTGTAAGGTATCTATTAGGCCAAGGTTTCAAATCCTTCCACATTCCTCTTGAAAATCAGTTCCAAAAGGCCAAAGCCACATAATCTGGTGTCTAGCAGCAATCCCACTCCTTGGTACCACTTTATTGTTGCAGTCTGGTTAGCATTGCTGGTAGAAATCACCTGACCAAGAG
The DNA here is from genome assembly GCF_020740685.1 of Jaculus jaculus. Lineage (NCBI taxonomy): Eukaryota > Metazoa > Chordata > Mammalia > Rodentia > Dipodidae > Jaculus > Jaculus jaculus. The sequence goes on along the minus strand of NC_059102.1, from coordinate 184,714,150 downwards.
CAGCTTCTGGGAAAAAGAGATTTATTTTGGCTTACACGCTCAAGGGGAAGCTAAACGATGGCATGAGCAGAGGATGGATATCACCCCTGGCCAACTCAAGGTGGACAATAGCATCAGGAGAGTATGCCAAACACTGGCAAAGGGAAACTGGCTATAATACCCATAAGCCCGCTCCCAACAATACACAACCACCAGGAGGCATTAATTCTCAAATCTCCATCAGCTGGGAACCTAGCATTCACAACACCTATGTTTATGGCAGACACCTGAATCAAACCACCACACAAACTGCAAAAGATGGCATTGGGCATAACAAAGAAACATTCAACCAATACAAGATTTAAAACAACCACACAACAAACAACAACAACAACAACCAACCTCAAGAAAGAAATTAAGGGGGACTTGAGAAGATGGAAAGACATCCCATGCTCCTGGATAGGTAGAATTAATATTGTGAAAATGCCAATTCTACCCAAAGCAACAAATACAGATTTAATGCAATACCAATAAAAAACATGAGTGCCATTCTTCAGAAAGATAGAAAAAAATGACCTCAAAATTCATATGGAATGGGAGAAGGTGTCAGGTATCCAAATATATCCTCAGGGAAAAAAAAGAACAACCTCTGGAGGTATCACTATACCCTATAGAAAGCTATATTACAAAGCTATTGTAACAAAAATATCATGTTATTGGCATAAAAACAGAATCATAGACCAATGGAATATTATTGAATACTCAGATTTTAGGTCTACTTGATAATTGACAAAGGTGTCAGTGATGTAGACTGGAAAAAAGAAAGTATCTTTAACAATGTTGGGCAAATTGGATGACCATATGTAACAAAATGAAACTCGACCTACTCATCTCTCCATATACAAAAATTAAGTCCAAATGGATTAAAGACATCAATATAATACCTAAAACTCTTCACCTACTGGAAGAAAAATAGACACTCTCCATGATACAGGACTGTGGAAAGACTTCCTAAATAAAACCCCAGTAGCCCAGTAAATTAAACCATTATTCAACAAATGGAATCTCATGAAGCTAAAAAGCTTTGGCATACATGCACCATCAGCAGAGTCAGTAGATTACCCACTGAATGGGAGAAAATCTTCACCAGTTATACCACTGACAGAAGCCTAATATCTAGAACCTACAAAGAAGTCCACAAACTAAACAATAAAAAAAAAAAAAAATCAAACAACCCACTCTAAAAGTGTGGCAGAGAAGTGTATAGGGAGTTCTCAGAGGAAAAATTACAAATGGCTAACATACTCTTTATTTTTTTTTTATTTTATTTATTTATTTATTTGAGAGTGACAGACACAGAGAGAAGGACAGATAGAGAGGGAGAGAGAGAGAATGGGCGCGCCAGGGCTTCCAGCCTCTGCAAATGAACTCCAGATGCGTGGGCCCCCTTGTGCATCTGGCTAAAGTGCAACCTGGGGAACTGAGCCTCCAAACAGGGTCCTTAGGCTTCACTTAGCGTTTAACTGCTAAGCCATCTCTCCAGCCCTAACATACTCTTTAGAAAATGTTCCACATCCCTAACCATTAGGGAAATGCAAATTAAAACGACCATGTAGGATGACAATCATTTAAAAATCTAACCATGGCAAATGTTGGCGAGGATGTGAAGAAAGAGGAACTCTCATCCACTGTTAGTGGGAATAGAAAGTTGTACAACCACCACTATGGGAATCAATTTGCAGATTTCTGAAAAGGTTGAACATAGAGCTACCAACAGACCCAGTTATTCCCTTATTGTGCATTTATCCTAAGTGCTCCATCCATCAATACAGAGACATTTGCTCAACCATGTTTATAGCTGCTCAATTCATTATAGTCAAGAACTGGAATCAACCCAGATTCCCATCACTGGATAAATGGATAACAGAGTTGTATTTACACAATGGAATTCTACTCAGCAGTAAGGAAAAATTAAACAATGAAATTTGTAGAAAAATGGACAGACTTCGAACAGATCATACTCAGTGAATTCACACAATCCCAAAAGACAAACACCACATGGTGTCACTTATCTGTTCTTCCTAATTTGGTCCTGCTTAAGTTGCTGTCATACCTGACAGGCAACTCAAGGGACAGACAATAGGGATGAAAGGATTCAGAGTGAGGGGAAGAGCAAGAGAGGGGGTAAACAAACACAAAATGAGCTGATACAAGATAAATCCTTGGAGATAGCCTAAAAGATGTAAACCTCAGAAGGTGTATGGTGAGCATCTGAAAAGTAGGGCTCTTGTGTGGGTGGGATGATGCCTAAGCCGAAAAGAACCTTTTTTTTTTTTTTTTTTTTTGGCTCTGTACTGTAACTCCCAGGACCAGAGATTGGTTGCTACCCACATTGAGCTGTTGATCAGTTGCTAGATCATAGCTGCCCAAATCAAGACAGCTTTCTGTCAAAGCTAAGACCCTATGCTGAAGACACCATATGCTGCTGACACAGAGCATGGAAAGACCTGGTTGGAATTCAGAAGAAAAACAGTCCCCAGACAATTAGCCTGTCTAGTGCTGGGAAGCACTACATGAGCTACTAGGGGGAAATGGCCAACAATGGTCTGAGCAGCCAGAGGTCTAAGCTACTAATAAGCAAACACCCTGGCATGATGTAAACTCAAGTGCAATAGTGGCACAGAGCCTTAGTGGGTAACCAATAGCTCTCTGGTTGGCTAAGAGATCCATCCAGTGTAAAGGAACCCATATCTGGAATTGGGAACCAAATCCGAATCCTTTGGTGACAATTATGTTTTCCAGTGTCAAGCTCTCACTATTCTTTGGCTAAAAGAGGGGTTACATACATCAAATTCTCCTGAAATTAATAATGCTTATCCCATTTAAACTATACTGACTTCACTGTCCACTGAATAATATGCTCTTTTTTTTTTTTTAAAGAAAGTAGAAAGATCAGAGGAGATAAACTACCCCTCACACTTCAACCAACCCATAGCTGAACCTACAGAGGAATGGGGAGATGAGCAAGAGTGAAGCTTCCATGTTGTTCCTGATAATCAGCACTAGGGTGTAGGAGACCAACACTGAGGATACTCAACACCTACCAAAGTAGAGATCCAGAGGCTCCTAAGAGATCATTAACTGATGTAGACTTAAAACTCACCACAACTCAGGGAAACTTATGGAAGAGGGAGCAGAAAGATTGTAAGAGCCACAGGTTGAGGCATTATGCCCAGAGGCATTCCTTCCTTCCAGGAATAAATGACTACTGCTCCCACAATGCATAAACTACAACCCCATGGGGAATACCTGATACCATGGGGCAGTGAAGAAGGAAAATAGGATACCAACACATGATGTAACCATGTGAAACATCTTGTTAATAATAATAAACAATTCAAATATATAATTCTGAAGTTTTTAAAGAAAAATATAGATGATTATTCACATGGCTTCTAAATATACAGGGATAGTTCTTAAGATTTATAATGTCAGAAATAATAAAAAGAAGGTATACCGATGTTATCACATTAAACATTAATCAGATATTAACTTTAATTATATAAAAATAATAACCTAATAATAACTTTCCTTTTTGTAGAATAAATTACTATGAATTTGCTTTAACCTTAAACATATTTTCTGGATTATTTTTTATTAATTGTGAACATTTCTTTATGAACAATTCATGTATTTGTCCCACTTCCCTCATGTTATCCTCCAGTAGCCCGTCTTCTCCACCCCTGTCCCCATTCCACTTAGGACCCTCCTCAGTGCAGCTTTTATTCACCATGGGATTCTGAATGCATCAAGTCAGTCTGTATGAAGGTGTGGGGGAAATGTCTCAGAACACTCCTTCCTACACTGTGTATTTTACAATATTTCTAACCCCTTTCCCACTATGTTCCCTGAGCCTTGGCAGATGTATTATCAGTCTACTTTAGTGAAGAGCTCTTTGCAACCCCTGGATATGTGAGGAAACCTCAGTGTCTGATGCAAACATCCTGGAGCATGTCAGGATAGCAGTGAAAGTATCATTCATGCTTAAGTCATCACAACAAACAACATAATTTTGAGAAGGAATTACAAAATACATATAGGATTTATTCTTAAGAAATACATATCTTTTCATTTTACTGACATATTGATATTGTGTTGCTGAATATTGACCCCAGTACCTCATAAATGTTTGGTAATTGTTCTACCACTAAGGCAGAGCCCAACCTATATTAATCTCAACAAGTATATATGTTTGTAGTTTCAAATTTTTAATTAATTTTATGATTTATTTGACCCTGTTCCATATTTCGTATATCCTAGGTTTATAATGGATATTTTTGATATTTATATTAAAATTTGAGCTTTAGTAAGGACCAAATATGCAGAACTTTTTTGATAGTCATGACTTTATTGTTCATGAGAGACCCCCAAAAATATAGGAATATTAATATAGAAACTGAAAACTCACAATGCATATTTTAAATAGCATGTTACAGTAAAGTCAATAAATCTTGGCAGTAAAAAGTCTTCTAATGCTTTCAATGGAGGAAAATGTGTCTAAATTCCATGTGATAATTCTGAATGGGATTATAGGAGTCTACAAATATTTTCTGATCCTAAAACCTACAGGTTTTAGAATTTATAATATTAAAATAAAATTATTTATCATGTCTTATACATATTTTGCTGTAAGACACTGGCAAAAAGACATTGTATTAATCTCTCTCTCTCTCTCTCTCTCTCTGTTTGTCTGTTTTTCTTTTTCTTAATTTTTTATTAATTAGTTTTGTATTCAGCAAATACAGTCAGTTTGGTACCATTATTAGGGTCATCTGTGACCTATCCCCTCCCCTTGGCCCCTTTTTGTTGAGGTATATGGGTCATACATTGTGGAGTTAGCCCACAGTTATGGGTAAGATAAATGCCTCTGCATATCATGACCCAACATGGGGCTCTGACATTCTTTCTGCCCCCTCTTCCACAAAATTTCCCTGAGCCATGTTGGGTTCATTTTTGGTCTGCTTCAGTGATGAGGTGTTGGGGGCCTCTGGGTATCTCAATTTCTGACTTGGTAGGAGTTGATTTCTCTCTGTGTTGGTCTCCTTCACCCTTGTGCTGGTATCCAGTTCATCAGCAAAAGGACACCCTTGCTTGTATCACCAATTTTTCTTAGTTTCAACCTAGTCTCTTTTGAGGTATGATGGGGTGGCTCTCTCCTTAGGATCTACATCTATGTGAAAAAGAGAAGCAGATTCTCCAACAGAGAGTAAGTTAGCACTAGGACAAATGAGATAACCCTAACTGTTTTTATAGAGAATTTAATAGGTGTAGGCCCTCTTATAGCCCATGATTTATGGTAGCTTGATAATGGACAGTGGGCTTATGTTTGGATATGATTCTGACTTGTTTCCCAACTCCAGCTATGGGTCCCATAACACTGAGGGTATCAGTTAGCCAAATCAAGAGCAGTTGGTTGCCCACCATGGCTATGTGCCACTATTGCACTTGTGTGGGCATCACAACAGGTTATTTGCCATGCCATTCCATTTTACGTGTCAACCACCTAAGGTGTCTTCAGCAGTAGGGTCTTACCACTAACCTTTGGTGTGTCATCAAGTACCATCACAGAAATCTGTCTGTCTTTTAGGAAGCCTTGTAGGTCTCTCTGATCAAAAGCTCATTGTGGATGATAGCCACATGCTGGTGCTGGGAGTTACAGGTCAGTGCCCACTAAGAAAATGAGGAAAAGGAACTAATATACAAGAGCTAGAGAGGAGAGAGAGAGAGAGAGGGGGGGGGGGGGCTGTAGAAGATTAAGGTTAGTCTTCATCATACCCTCTCCAGTGTCTTGTTGTTCAGGTGTTCCCTCTAAGGGCCTGGTGATGTTCTCCAAATATGCAGAACTATTGATTTTAACTTTATTATACTTGGTTTCTCCATTTTGCATTGATGGACAGTGAAACAATTTCTTCGTGAGCATTTCTCTGAACAACAGGTATGTTTTAAATCACAGTTCCTTTTAAACATTTTATTGTGACAAGTTTTCTCATAAAACAAGAAATAGAAAAAAGGAGTTTCCCTGTACAATCTCTCATGCTTTCTCCTTCTGACCCTCCATTTCTCATCATAAGTCATATTTTCCTTGCTTCATGACTCAAATTAGGCTTATAGTCTAACATAATTGATTCAACTTTCTGCTTCCTTGCTATTAGCTCAATTTTCTTTGATGATAAACTTTATTAGCCAATCTAGACTGTCCTTAGGTTTGGTTTTGTTTTTGATTTTCAAGGTAGGGTCTCACTCTAGCCCAGACTGGCCTGGAAATCATTGTGTCATCTCAGGCTGGCCTCTGCCTCACGAGTGCTGGGATTAAAGGTGTGTGTCACCATGCCCAAATGTCCTTAGGTTTTTGTCAGGGACAGACTAACCAGATGAAAAATTCAAAAGTACATTTTGAGTACACCTGTTTTTTTTTTTTTTTTTAAATAGAAAGTTTATTGACACCAGAGTAGAGTTTCTATTTTTTTTAAATAAAATTTTAATTAAATTTTTGGTATGTTTATATATAGTATAGTATGTGTGGTCTATATTTTAAGTGTTGTGTGTGTGCACAGCACACATGTATGCAGTATGTTCTTCTCCATTACATTTCTGAGGTGGAGCCTCTTACTGAATTACCATTTTCACTTAGACTGGCTGATCAGCAAACCCCAGCAATTCTTGTGTCTATCTGCTAATCAGGTAGGAGTTACAGGAGTATACAGACATATCTGGCTTTTGAACTCATATCTTTGTGCTTATACAGCAAAGCCATCTTTCCCACTATGCCATCTCTGCAGATCCTTAAGTAACAGTTTTATTAACAGAGAATATGTTTATGCTGACACCGATATACATCCAATAACACTACCCAAATATGTGCATGAAAAATACCACACAAAAAAACTGACTTATGTTTTAATGGGCTATTCTATTTAAATTATACAATTTTAATAAAGAGACGTCAGTTAATTATGATCGTTAACTAAATTATTATTCCTGTCTCATATGGCTTTGGTTTATTTTAGATTACTTTTTTAATTTTTATTAACATTTTCCATGATTATAAAATATATCCCATGATAATTCCCTCCCTCCCCACCCCCACACTTTCCCATTTGAAATTCCATTCTCCATCATATTACCTCCCCATTACAATCATTGTAATTACATATATACAATATCAACCTATTAAGTATCCTCCACCCTTCCTTTCTCCACCCTTTATGTCTCCTTTTCAACTTACTGGCCTCTGCTACTAAATATTTTCATTCTCACGCAGAAGCCCAGGCATCTGTAGCTAGGATCCTCATATGAGAGAGAACATGTGGCGCTTGGCTTTCTGGGCCTGGGTTACCTAACTTAGTATAATACTTTCCAGGTCCATCCATTTTTCTGCAAATTTCATAACTTCATTTTTCTTTACCGCTGAGTAGAACTCCATTGTATCAATGTGCCACATCTTCATTATCCACTCATCAGTTGAGGGACATCTAGGCTGGTTCCATTTCCCAGCTATTATAAATTGAGCAGCAATAAACATGGTTGAGCATGTACTTCTAAGGAAATGAGATGAGTCCTTTGGATATATGCCTAGGAGTGCTATAGCTGGGTCATATGGTAGATCAATCTCTAGCTGTTTTAGGAACCTCCACACTGTTTTCCACAATGGCTGGACCAGATTGCATTCCCACCAGCAGTGCAGAAGGGTTCCATTTTTTCCACATCCCCGCCAACATTTATGATCATTTGTTTTCATGATGGTGGTCATTCTGACAGGAGTGAGATGGAATCTCAGTGTAGTTTTAATCTGCATTTCCCTGATGACTAGTGACGTAGAACATTTTTTTAGATGCTTATATGCCATTCGTATTTCTTCCTTTGAGAGTGCTCTATTTAGCTCCATAGCCCATTTTTTGATTGGCTTGTTTGATTCCTTATTATTTAACTTTTTGAGTTCTTTGTATATCCTAGATATTAATCCTCTACCAGATATATAGCTGGCGAAGATTTTTTCCCATTCTGTAGGTTGCCTCTTTGCTTTTTTCACTGTGTACTTTGCGGTGCAAAATCTTTGTAATTTCTTTAGCTCCCAGTGGTTAATCTGTGGTTTTATTGCCTGAGCAATTGGGGTTGTATTCAGTAAGTCTTTGCCAAGACCAATATGTTGAAGGGTTTTCCCTAATTTTTCCTCTAGCAGTTTCAAAGTTTCTGGTATGATGTTAAGGTCTTTAATCCATTTGGACTTAATTCTTGTGCATGGCGAGAGAGAAGAATCTATTTTCATCCTTCTGCAGATATATATCCAGTTTTCAAAACACCATTTGCTGAAGAGGCTGTCTCTTCTCCAATGAGTATTTTTGGCATTTTTATCGAATATCAGGTGGCTATAGCTACTTGGGCTTACATCTGGGTCCTCTATTCTGTTCCACTGATCTACATGTCTGTTTTTGTGCAAGTACCATGCTCTTTTTGTTACTATGGCTCTGTAGTATAGGTTAAAATCAGGTATGGTGATACCACCAGCCTCTTTTTGTTGCTCAGTATTATTTTAGATATTCGAGGTTTTTTGTGATTCCAAATGAATTTTTGGATTGTTTTTTCTATTTCCATGAAGAAAGCCTTTGGAATTTTGATAGGGATTGCATTAAATGTGTAGATTGCTTTTGGTAAGATTGCTGTTTTCACGATATTGATTCTTCCAAGCCAGAAACAAGGGATGTTTCTCCACTTTCTAGTGTCTTCTGCAATTTCTAACTTGAGTGTTTTAAAGTTCTCATTGTATAGATTCTTTACTTCCTTGGTTAGGTTTATTCCAAGGTATTTTATTTTTTTTTTTGATGCAATTGTGAATGGGAGTGATTCTCTGATTTCATCCTCTGTGGGTTTGTTGTTAGCATATATGAAGGCTACTGATTTCTGTGTATTTATTTTGTATCCTGCTACATTGCTGTAGGTTTTGATCAGCTCTAATAGCTTGCTAGTAGAATCTTTAGGGTCCTTTATGTATAGAATCATGTCATCTGCAAATAATGATAACTTGATTTCTTCCTTTCCAATTTGTATCCCTTTATGTGTGTCTCTTGCCTTATTGCTATGGCTAAGACTTCCAAAACTATATTAAATAAAAGTGGGGACAGTAGACACCCTTGTCTTGTTCTTGATTTTAGTGGAAAAGCTTCCAGTTTTTCCCCATTTAGTAATATGTTGTCTGTAGGCTTGTCATAAATAGCCTTTATTATATTGAGATATGTTCCTTCTATTCCCAGTCTCTGTAGGACTTTTATCATGAAGGGATGTTGGATTTTGTCAAATGCTTTCTCTGCATCTAATGAGATGATCATGTGATTTTTGTCCTTCAACCCGTTTATGTAATGTATTACATTTATAGATTTGCGTAAGTTGAACCATCCCTGCATCTCTGGGATAAAGCCTACTTGGTCAGGGTGAATGATATTTTTGATATACTCTTGTATTCTGTTTGCCAATATTTTGTTGAGAATTTTTGCATCTATGTTCCTGAGGGAGATTTGTCTGTAATTTTTGTTTTTGTTCTATGTTTGCCTAGTTTTGGTATCAGGGTGATGCTGGCCTCATAGAAGGAGTTTGTTAGAATTCCTTCTTTTTCTATTTCCTGGAAAAGCTTAAGAAGCAATGGTGTTAGCTCTTCCTTAAAAGTCTGGTAAAATTCAGCAGTGAATCCATCCGGGCCTGGGCTTTTTTTAGTTGGGAGATTATTGATAACTGTTCTGATCTCCATGTTTGTTATAGGTCTATTTAAGTGATTAATCTCATTTTGATTTAATTTAGGTAGGTCATATAGATCAAGGAAATCATCCATTTCTTTCAGATTTTCATACTTTGTGGATTATATGCTTTTATAGTATGTCCCTATGATTTTTTGAATTTCTCTGGAATCTGTTGTGATGTTACCTTGTTCATCTCTGATTTTATTAATTTGTGTCTCTTCTCTCTTTCTTTTGGTCAGATTTGCTAAGGGTTTATCAATCTTGTTTATCCTTTCAAAGAACCAACTCTTTGTTTCATTAATTCTTTGGATTGTTCTTTTTGTTTCTATTTCATTAATTTCTGCCCTAATCTTTATTATTTCTTCCCGTCTTCTACTTTTTGGTTTGCCTTGTTCTTCTTTTTCCAAGGCTTTAAGGCGAAGCATTAGGTCGTTTACTTGCGACCTTTCTAATTTCTTAATATAGGCACTTAAGGCTATAAATTTACCTCTTAGAACTGCCTTCATTGTGTCCCAGAGATTTTGGTATGTTGTGTTCTCATTATCATTTGACTCTATAATTTTTTTGATTTCCTTTTTGATTTCTTCATTGACCCACTCATCATTTAGTAGTGTATTGTTTAGTTTCCATGATTTTGTGTATGCTCTATAGCCTTTCTTGCTACTGATTTGTAGTTTAATTCCATTGTGGTCAGATAGAATGCAAGGAATTATTTCAATTTTCCTGAATTTGTTAAGATTTGCTTTGTGTCCTAATATATGGTCTATTTTAGAGAATGTTCCATGTGCTGCTGAAAAGAATGTATATTCTGCAGCCTTTGGATGATATGTCCTGTATATATCTGTTAGGTCCATTCCTTCTATGACCTCATTTAGTCCAGATGCCTCTCTGTTTATTCTTTCCCTGGATGACCTGTCAATTGATGAGAGTGGGGTGTTAAAGTCACCTACCACCACTGTGTTTGGTGTTATCTGTGACCTTAGTTCTAATAGTGTTTGTTTGACGAATTTGGGAGCCCCCATGTTAGGTGCATATATGCTTAGGATTGTAATGTCCTCCTGTTGGAGTGTGCCCTTAATCAATATAAAGTGACCTTCCTTATCTTTCTTGACTAACATGTGTCTAAAGTCTACCCTGTCTGATATTAGGATATCAACCCCTGCTTGTTTTCTATGCCCATTTGCTTGAAACACCGTCTTCCAACCTTTCACCCTAAGATAATGTCTATCCTTTGTAGAAAGGTGAGTTTCTTGGAGACATCAAATTGTAGGATCCTGCTTTTTAACCCAGTCTGCAAATCTATGTCTTTTCGTTGGGGCATTGAGACCGTTGATATTAAGAGATATTATTGAAAGGGGTGTATTTATGTTTGCCATTTTTTTTGTGTGTGTGTGTGTTTCTGGTTCTACCTGTGCTCTCTTCTTTTAACTGGTATTTGAGTATAGCTTGTTTTTTCTAGGTTCCTTATATGTGTGCTTTTCCTTTTGTTCAGCATGGAGGATTCTATCAAGTATTTTCTGTAGAGGTGGTTTTGTCTTCAAATACTCCTTTAACCTGCTTTTGTCATGGAATGTCTTTATTTCTCCATCTATTTGAATGGATAACTTTGCAGGATAAAGTAACCTTGGTTGACAGTTGTTATCTTTCAGAACTTGGAATATATCACTCCAAGCCCTTCTGGCTTTAAAAGTTTGTGTTGAATAATCTGCTGTAATCCATATGGGCTTGCTTTTGTAGGTAACTTGATTTTTCTCTCTAACTGCTTTCAATATTTTTTCTTTGGTGTGTGTGTTTGGAAGTTTGATTATAATATGGCGAGGAGAGGTTCTTTCTGGGTTTTGTCTGGCTGGGGTTCTAAAGGCTTCCTGTATCTGTATTGGCACCTCTTTCCCAATTTGAGGGAAATTTTCCTCTATGATTTTGTTGAAGATGCCTACTATGCCTCTGGAATGGAGTTCTTCTCCTTCTACTATGCCCTGAATTCTTATATTGGATCTTTTCATAGTGTCCTGAATATCTTGAAATTCCCACTCATACTTTTCTATAAGTTTGTCTTTCTCTTTGTTGGACTGCATTAGGTCTGCCACCTGGTCTTCTAGCTTAGATGTTCTGTCCTCTCCCTCATCCATCCTACTGGTGAGATTTTCTACAGAGTTTTTTATTTCATTAACTGTGTTCTTCATTGCTAGTAATTCTGACTGGTTTTTCTTTATTATTTCTATTTCCCTATTTATGTCTTGTATTGCCTTCTTTATTTCATTAAATTGGTGTCCTGCCTCTTCTTTGATTCCTTTGATTTCCTCTTTGATTTCTTCTTTGATTGTTTTCATGTGTTCTTTGGCCTCTTTGAACATATTTATAATTATTCTTTTGAACTCTTTCTCAGGCATTTCCTCTAACTCTCTCACTGGAGGACATTTCTGATGCATTAATACTTTTAGGTGGATTTATATCGTCTTGCTTTTTAGTGTTTCTTGTGTTATAATGTATATATTTTTGCATCTTGGATTAAGTTAATGCTTGGATTTTCTAGCTAGCTGTGTATTCTTAGCTGTATCAATTGATTTGATGTAATATATTTTCAGGGTAGGACCTTAAGGTGTTAGGTGTGGCTCTTAAGACTCTCAGAGTATCTACAAAGATGTTCTTAGGGGTTGAGTTTCTCTGCTATAGGAGTATTCAAGCAGGCTGAGTGGAATAAAATACAGGTAGATTCTAAAATTTAACTAAACACTGTACACATTCAATCAAAAACGGCCCCGAGTATGTATGCAAGAGTAGTTATTATAATGACCAGATCCTCTATCAACAAAGAGGTTTAGATTTCTGGTCTGTTGAGGGATCCAAGTCAGCTTGTTATCAAGTGAGACACTTCCCTGGTGCAGTCCCAGTTACCTTGGATGATTTTGGTCTCAGTCAAGTTGCTGCCTGGGTCGTCGGGCTGCTGTTCTGATTTCTGGAGCTGGGCACTTGCTATTCCTATGGGGCAAACTGAGCCGCTGCTGCTGCCTCTGCTGCTGCTGTAGCTGCCACTGCTGGAGCCACCACTGCTGCTGAAGCTGCTGCTGCTGTGTCCACTGCCACTGCTCCCCCTGAAGCTGCTGCAGCCGAGTCTGCCACTGCTGCCATTCCTGGGTCTGCTGCTGCTGTGGCCGCTGTTACCAGTGCTGGAGCCGCTGATGTTGCTGCCGAACTCTGCTCCTGCTTGGGTCCCGTTGTCAGCCCAAGTTGACGTGGCCGGGTCCCGGGCCGCTGCTCTGTTGCTGGAGCTGGGCTCAGGCGGTGGGGAAGGGGAGGGAGCCTCGGCTGCTCTGGTTCTCTCACTGTTCCATGTGTTCTTCTACCTTGAGGTCTGCTCCTCCGTTGCTCGCTGCTGCTCTCCCCTCACGTTTCCCGAGTTGCGGAGAGCGTGGTGTGAGGGGAAAATCCCGCACCTGGCTTTTCCTGCGGCTCGAGCCGAGTCTGGCGGCTTTCTGCTGCGCCGAGGCCGCGGCGGTTGGCCGAGCTGCCGGAGCCGCTTTTCCCGCCTGTGCAGGCTCTGGATGCTCTAGAACTCTTCTACTTCCCTGCTGCCGCTTCAATTTCCTATACACCTCACTTTTTAGTAAAAGTGTGTATTTTGCTGAGTTTTTTTGGTCTTTTCCCCCCTAGGCTGCTTTGGCGTGGTACCTATGCCGCCATCTTAACCGGAAGTCTATTTTAGATTTTTTATAACATGCATTGATACTTATGAGAATATAGACAACTTCTTAAAATAGGTTATCCCAGCGATCTTTATAATGTGGAAAGAAGAGAATATACCACATAATATCTAATTTACCAAAAGTTTTAAGTGTTTTCTCATGGATTTTTCATCTAGACTACTTTTGTATAATTTTCATACTTCATCTTCTGAAGTATCTCACTTAAAAGATAGAAATTGAAGTATGTCCTTAAGATGACCTTAACTAACAGGTTGAGGATGCTATTGATGGCCATTTTCTATTTCTTTTTAAATAAAAGCATACAGAGATGCTAAAGTTATGTTAAAATAAATTCTGGACCAATTTTGAAATTAAGTGTGGCTGTACTTATAGATTTTTTAAATTCTCCATGATCCTTGGGAACATAAATTTTGTGAGTTTCCTAAAGTTGCTCCTGTTTCATGTTACAGAAAATACTATTAAATATAAGAAGTGCAGCACTTCTTTAACCTTGTTACTTATTATTCAAGTGGAAGAATATTAAAATTTCTTGGTCAACTCTCCCCATGATCATTTTTTCAAGAGTAAAGTCATTCACTTTTAATTTGATATAATAATCATATGGGAAAATTAATAATGGTAATATATCCAAGAAATGACTTTGGTAATAATTTGCTATAAAAACAAAAGTTAGAATGACCTTTTTTTAAAATCTTAATTTGTCTCAAGTGAATAATATCCCTCATATCCTGAAATTTGAATTTTGCACTTTGATCACAGATAAGAACTTGATTTATTCATAAGTCAGTCAGAAAAATGGAAATAGCATAAGAAAACAAGTTCTTTCCTTTGTTCCATTCACCTTTTTATTTTTTATTTTTTATTTTTTTTATTTTTTAACCCAGTGTTGGTGGAAGTATTTCTTATCAAACCACTGCTGGGACCCTTTTAGGCCAAACTACAGCTACAGGTTTCTGCAAATAGCTACAGCTACTCTTAGCAAAATATAATCTTGACTGCCCTCTCAGCATGGATCAGCTCATGATTTCCAGGCACATCCAAGCACTCATGGTGGTGTCTCCACTTTCCTCAAAAACATGCCTGTCTGACTCCTACATGCTCTATTAGACAAATAAATAGCATGTTCTTATTTGCCTCTACTTATTGGCACTGTGTCAGCAACAACCTCCTTCCTTCTCCACCTACTTGTTTCCAACTCATCCTTCAAATCTCAGTCCAAGTCCACATAGACTTGTGTCCACACAGAAGGCATTTCCTTCTTGCACTGACTGAACTAGTGGATGCATGTCCTGCTTAGCTGAGAGGAGAGGCTGTAAACTGCTCGGAAATGGAATGCAGAAATATGCTCATGAGTCTCATGAACCTTAAAATTTGTTAAGTGTACTCCATGAACCTGTCATTCAGCTCATGTGTGTATGTGCATGAAGATGATGGAGATGAGGACAGTACCTGAATTGCCACAGAAAGGCATTCCAGAAAGCACCTAGATTCCCCAGTCCATTGCCACTAGCTCATCACACCAGTATCAGGGTGATGGTTATCTCCTTTTACATTGTCACTGTTGCCTTTCTTGTTTTGGATTATCCCTTTCTCGAGAGCCGCTGAAGTTTTGGAGAAAAAAAAAAAAAAAAAAAACTCAAATTTTCAACCCTCTTCCTCTGGCAAATAGTACAGTGTATTTCATATAAAAGAAATAAAGAAATGTTGATGGAAGTGAGGGGAATCAAGACTTAGAGCAAAAATATAAATTGACCAGCCTGCCTTAGCTGCAGAATGAAGATGAAAACATAAACCATTAATCACATTAGTAAGAAAACAGAATTTTGATTCCTTCCAACTGGTTTGTTAAGATTTCATGAAGCCTTGGTGACAGATGCACATTTATTTTTATTTCTTCAATAACCACTTGTGTTTCTATCACTGTCAAGCATATGATAAACATTTCAGTGCAGCCCTGAGCTCAAGGATTGCAGTGTGTCTTTCCAGGAATGAGGAGAGACTATAAAAAGATAAGATATAGGATGAGCATTGCCATATAGAAAATTATCAATAAGTATACTCTAAAGTGTTAATCAGGCTCAAATAGCAGGACAGGCATATTAGGTATAAAAATGAATAGACATAAGCATCAAGGCTAAAATTATGGGGGATTATGGGAAATGAGGTAGTGCTACTGAGTTGCAGGTATGAAGCATGGTGTGGAAGCCATGATGTCTGATCACAAGTCACTAACATGGTATGTGAATATGTGTGTATTATTACAATATCCTGGGAGGGGAAACATTATTTATTAAAGAAGGGCTTAGGAGATGGATAAATGGATAAAGCACTCACTTGTGAAGGTTAAATACTTGAGTTAGATCCTCCCTCTCCCTCTCTCTCTCTTCTCTTTTACTCTTATATATTACTTATCTTTTCCCTCATTTTGTTAGTGGGCACTGATCTGTAACTCCCAGTACCAGCATGGAACTATCATCCACAATGAGCTTTAGATCAGAAAGACCTACAAGGTTTCCTAAAAGACAGACAGATTTCTGTCAGAGTACTTGATGACCCACCAAAGGTTTGTGGTAAGACCCTACTACAGAACTTTCCATCCCAAATCCACAGTCAACACATTCTTCTCAGCAGCCTATGGAACATTCTCTAAAATAGACCATATACTGGGTCAAACACTGCCTCCACATATTTAGGAAGATTGACACAATTCCCTGTATGATATCAGATCACAATGCTATATTGCTAGAAATCAACAACAAAAGACCGACCAAGAATTCCAATGGCACCTGGAAACAGAACAGCGCACTTTTAAACAATAAATGGATAGTGGATGAAATAAAAAATGAAATTGCAAAATTTCTAGAATTGATTGACAATGAGAACACCTCATATAAAACTTATGGGTCACAATGAAGGCAGTCCTCAGGGGAAAATTCATAGCACTCAATGCCTTCATAAAAAAGACAGAAAGATCCCAAATCAATAAGCTAACCATCCACCTAAAGGCATCGGAAAAACAAAAAAAAAATCCAACCCAAAGAGCTCCAAAAGGAAAGAAATAATTAAAATCAGAGAAGAAGTTAATGATTTGAAAACCAAGGAAACAATTAAGACAATTGACAAAACAAAGAGCTGGTCCTTTGAAAAAATAAACAAGATTGACCAACCCCTGAGCCATGTTGGGTTTAATTTTGGTCTGCTTCCATGATGAGGTGTTGGGGGCCTCTGAGGCTCTGGCTCTCTGATTTGGTAGGAGTTGATTTTTCTCTGTGTTGGTCTCTTCCCCCTTGTGCTGGTATCCAGTTCATCAGCAAAACAGCACCCTTGCTTGTTTCACCAATTTTTCTTAGTTTCAACCTGGGGCCCTTTTGAGGTATGATGGGGTGGCTCTCTCCTTAGGATCTACATCTATCTGAAAAAGAGAAGCAGATTCTCCAACAGGGAGTAAGTTAGTACCAGGACAAGTGAGATAACCCTTACTTTTTTAAATAGAGAATTTAATAGGTGTAGGCCCTCTTGTAGCCCATGATTGATGGTAGCTTGATATTGGAGAGTGGGCTAATGTTTGGATATGGTTCTGACTTGTTTCCCAGCTCCAGCTATGGATCCTATACCACTGAGGGGATCAGTTAGCCCAATCAAGATCAGTTGGTCCCCCACCATGGCTGTGTGCCACTATTGCACTTGTGTGTGTATCACAACAGGTTTTTGCTGCTAAATAGGTTAGAGCATGAGTTGCCTGGACAGATATTGGTCATTTTCCCTTAGACACCCATGTAGCACCTTATGGCACTAGACATGCTGACTATCTGGGGACTGAATCTCTTCTAGCTTCCAGCCATGCCATTCCATTTTATGTGTCAACTGAAAATGGTGTCCTGAAAAGCAGAGGTGAGAGTGCACAACCCTGTCTTATTCCTGATCTTAATGGGAAATCCTCCAGTCTCTCTCCATTAAGAATTATTTGTGCCTTCAGAACTTTGTATATTGGCTTTATTATTTTAAGATATGCACCAACTATGCCAATTCTCTCCAATGTTTTGATCATGAAGTGATGATGTATGTTGTCAAAGGCCTTCTCTGCATCTATCAAAATGATCATGTGGTTTTTATGTTTAACCTTGTTTATGTGGTATATTATATTGACAGATTTCTGTATGTTGGACCACCCCTCTGTTCCTGACATGAATCCCACTTGGGCAAGGTGGATAATGCTTTTGATGTATAGTTGGATTCAGTTTGCGAGGATTTTGTTCAGGATCTTTGCATCTAACTTCATCATGGAAACAGGCCTGTAGTTTTCTTTTCTTGTGGCTCCTCTGCTGGTTTTGGAATTAGAGTGATACTAGCTTCATAAAAGGAGTTGAGTAACTTTCACTGTTCTCCAATTGTGTGGCACAGTTTGAGGAAGATTGGTTTGAGTTCTTCCATGAAGGTTTGATAGAATTCATCTGAGAAGCTATCTCATCCTGGACTCTTCTTTTTGGGGAGGTTTTTATTAATTTTTGAATCTCCATGAGTGTGATGGTTCATTGAGGTGATTAATCTGCTCTCAGTTTGGCTTTGATAGATGGTATGCATCCAGGAATTTATCCATCTCCTCCACATTATCCAGTTTTGTGGAGTAGAGGTTTGTGAAATAAATCCTGATGATTCTCCCAATTTCACTTATGTCTGTTGTGATCTCTCCTTTTTCATTTTGAATTTTCTTAATTTGGAGCTTTTTCTTTTTTTGCTTGATCAAATTGGCAGATGTTTGTATGGTTTTCTTGAGCTCTCTAACTTCCCTGTTGAGTTTCTGTTTGGATGATCTGTCTATAACTGATAATGGTGTATTGAAGTCCTCACCTATGATGGTGTTGGTGGTTATTTCTGTCTTATTGTCAAGTAGGTTTTGTTTTATTAACCGTGGTGCCCCTGTGTTTGGAGCATACAGATTTATGATTGTAATATACTCTTGTTGGATTTACCCTTGATATGTAGGAAGTGGCCTTCTTGGTCTTTTTTGATTATTTTTAGTTTGAAGTCTACTTTATCTGACATTCATATAGCTATGCCTGCTTGTTTCTTATTCCCATTTGCTTGGAATATTGTTTACCACCCTTTCACGCTGAGGAGGTGTCTGTCTTTATTGGTGAGGTGGGTTTCTTGAAGGCAACAGATTGAGGGGCCTAATTTTTTGTTCCATCCTGTTAGCTTGTGTCTCTTGATAGGTGAATTAAGACCATTAATATTTAGGGTAATGGGGCTGGAGAGATTGCTTAGTGGTTAAGTGTTTGCCTGTGAAGCCTAAGGACCCCGGTTCGAGGCTCGGTTCCCCAGGTCCCACATTAGCCAGATGCACAAGGGGGCGCACGCGTCTGGAGTTCGTTTGCAGAGGCTGGAAGCCCTGGCACGCCCATTCTCTCTCTCTCTCTCTCTCTCTCTCTCTCTCTGTCTTTCTCTCTGTGTCTGTTGTGCTCAATTAAATAAATAAATAAAAGTACTTTAAAAAAATATTTAGGGTAATGACTGTGAGATTTGATTTGATCCCTGTCATATTGTAATGGTATATGTGTGTTGGTGTTTTCATGGACTTTGAACTTTTTTATGCCTACTCTGAGTTTGATTATTGTGATCTGCTTCTTGTAGGTATTTGAGTTTGATAATTTGTTTCTTCTCTGTGGAGAATTTTCTGAAATACTATCTGTCTCTTTGGATTTCTGCCCATATAGTTGTAAAGCTGAGTTTTGTCATGGAAAGTTTTCCTTTCACCATCTGTTATGAGAGATGTTATGAGAGAGTAGCTTGGGTTGGAAGCCATAGGTTCTTAGACTTTGCAGTGTTTCTTTCCAGCCCCTTCTAATATTCATGTTTTCCATTGAGAAGTCTGAAGTAGTTCTGATGGGTTACCTTTAAATGTGGTGTGCTATTTTTCCCTAGCTGCTTTTAGGATTTTCTCTTTGGTGTCAATGTTCAGAGTCTTAATGATAATATGTCTTGGAGAGTTTCTCCTTTGGTCCAGTCTGTTTGGAGTTCTGTTGGCTTCTTGTATCTTGATGGGCCTTTCTTTTAAGAGACTAGGGAAGTTTTCTTCAATTAATTTGTTAAATAAGTTCGTCATTCCTTTGGTCTGAATTTCTTCTCCTTCTGGCATTACAATAATCCTGATATTAGCACGTTTCAGCGTTCTGCTCAGGAACTTTTGCACTTACTGAAATTTTTGGACTCTTGAACTGTTTCTTCCATCTTGTTTTCCAGATCACACTTTCTATCCTCCACTTGGCTGATTCTGTCCTTGGGAGCTCCTAGAGAGTTTTGGACTTGTTCAATTAAGTTTGCATTTTCTATGACTTTTTATGTATTATTTCCATCCCTCTGTCAAGCTCCCCTTGCACACCATTTTCTGATTTTCTTGATGATTCTTGGAGTTCATCCTTGCATTTCTTTATGTCTTCATTTAGCATGGCCAGCTGATTTTTAAGGTCTTTTTTTTTTTTTTTTTCACTCTCCCTTAAAACTCCTAACACTACTTGAACTCCTTCCAATTTCTTATCTATTTGTTCTAGCTTAGTGATGATAGCATCCACAAGATTGTCAGTCCTTTTTGCTTTTCTGCAAGTTCTACTAGTAGGTTGGTCAGGGTTGCATTGCTCATAGCTTCAATTTGATGTTCTGATCCTAATGACTCTTCTATGTTTTGGTTAGATGTATTCATTGTACTACTGGGTGATCTAACTGGATTTTCTTGCATTTGATTTTTCATGTTATTTCTTTTGTGCTGTGGTCTGCCCATGACAGTGTATGGGCATGTAGGTGGGTGGATCAGCCTGGGTACAAGTGCAATGGGAATCTGAGGCAGCCTGGGGCAGTTGCCAAGCAGCCTGGGCTTTGTCTCTCACTTGCCAAAGCTGCCTATCTACTGCCTGGCAGGGGAGCCAAAGTTTCCTGAATTCTCAAGCGGTAATGCACCAAAGCTGCCTGCATTTGAGCTAGGAGGGACACTGAGATACCAAGCACTGAACCAGCCCAAACTCTGGCTGGGAACACTGGGACCTGGAAGCATTCTGCACTCCCTTGCCATACGACAATGGCGGATGGCTGGCATGGCAGACAGGTAGAGGATGGCACCTGAGCTGGCACAAGAGAGAGACACAGTCTGAGCTTGTGTGGCATTTACTGTGGGACTGGGCTCGCTGAGCATGCAGCAGCAGGAGCAGTATGCGAGCGATTGGGCAGAACAGTCTAAACTTCTATGTGCAGGGATGGATCTGTGCACAGCTGAGCTGTGGATATGGAGAGGGTTGGGCTACCTGCTCTTGAGCAAATCAGGAAGTCTCTGTTATTCCCAGGGTTCACCGAATGCACGGTGGCTGGAGCAGTAGATGGGAGACTGTGTGGAGCCGTCTAAGCTTCCACAAGCAGGGATCAATTGGCGCTCAGTGGCAGTGGCGGCAGACATGGCGGCTATTTGCAGGGAGGGATTGGCTACCCACCTGCGAGGGGATCAGCGATTCCCTGTTTCTTGACACCCCCCCCCCCTCACTGACAATCTATTGGAGATTGCTCTCCCCTAAAAGCCCCAGTATACCCTTAATGTCTTGCCTTCTTTCCCCGGGATTTGCAGCACAGCTAGGCGGTTGCCATCTTGGCCGGAAGTCCCTGTAGATTCTTTTATTATATTTACTCCAAGGTATTTTGTTTATTTATTTATTTATTTATTTATTTATTTATTTTTTGAGAGCAACAGACAGAGAGCGAAAGAGGCAGATAGAGAGAAAGAGAGGGAATGGGCACGCCAGGGCCTCCAGCCACTGCAAACAAACTCCAGATGCATGTGCTCCCTTGTGCATCTGGCTAACGTGGGTCCTGGGGAATCAAACTTCTTACCAGGATCCTTAGGCTACACAGGCAAGCGCTTAGCCACTAAGCCATTTCTCCAGCCCTCCAAGGTATTTTTTTTTAAGATACTAAGTTTATTGGATTTTCTTCTCAGTATAGTTTTTACTGATATATAAGAACACTATTGATTTTTGTATGTTTATTTTTAGGTTGTTACTTTTCTGAAAGTGTTTACTAGTTGTAAGGGTTTTATGGTATTCAATAGGATCATATCACCTATAAATACCTATATTTTGACTTATTACTTTTCTATTTGTATCCTTTTAGTTTTCTGTTTTTATCTTATTTTTAATAGCCAACACTTCAAACACTATATTGAATGAGTGGAAAAGGGGACACATTGATTTTATTACTTTCTTTAATGGAAATGCTTTGAGGTATTCTTCTCTTAATATATTGTTAACTACAAGTCTGTTGTACACATCCTTTATTGCACTGAAGTATTCACTTTTGATTCCTAGTTCCTTTAGGATTTTTATGGTGAAGGGATGTTGGACATTGTCAGAGGTCATTTATGCATATATTTATGTTAGTATGTGATTTATGTTCTTGAATCTGTTTATGTGATTTAATGCATTTTTGATTTGTACATATAGAATCATTTTTGTATTTCTAAAATGAAGCCAACTTTATGATCGTGGATGATGTTTTTGTTGTGTTGTTGAATTTGTCTTTCCTGTATTGTATTGAGAATTTTTGCATTCATTTCAATCAAGAATATTGTCTTATAATTAAAAAAAAGAATTGAAAATCAATTACAATGCATGGGTTTGTGGAAGTTCTGTAGAGTAGTCAAAGTGATGAAAATAATGAAATGGATAAAAATTTTACAATAGTGCAACTGGGAAGAAGTTTCAGCAGTTAAAGTTACTTGATTTCAAAGCCTGATAGGCGTGGTTCAATTTCCAAGTCACAAACATAAGCCAGCAGCAAAAGGTGACATATGTATCTAGTGTTTGTTTGCAGCAGAAGGTCCTGGGTGTCCTCCACACACATATGTAAAAATGATAAATAAATATTAGCAAAAAGATTAATAGTAGTGGCCTATATGGGAACGATGAGCTGCGGTAGAGATTTGCTAGGATTAATTTGGGGATTTATTTTAAAGTATCTAATAGCAGTTCAATCAGATGATGCACATTGGAGATTGTCACCAACCTGACCAGGAAATGGATTCAATGAGGAGTGTGCTCACCTGCTAAATGCAGCTGAGGTCCTGTGATCAGCTGCAGGTTAGTTCCAAAACTCAAGAGCTCTACTTTTCCCATGAGTTTTCTCTTTAATTCTAGGCAGTGTGCATACCTCCTATTCTTGGACTGCCTGTTGTATTAAGGTAGTATAATTTTGTAACTCCAGGTTGGTTCTGTACTTGATAATGAAAGTCTCTCAGAAAGGGGTTATATTGACTAACCATCTATTATCAGTAATGCACAGGGATCTTTTTGCATTGATAACATTGATGTAGGAGACAACAATCATTCAGAACTATGGACTGTGAGACATAAAACTCAGTGCAAGTGACAACAAAGAACTTGGGGGAGGAAGCATTTCACTTTTAGAGCATGCATGTTCTATGATAAATGTATACTTCACCTTTTGAAAACTTAATCAATATGCCCCTGTACTTCATTATAAAGAAGTAATTTGAAAGCTCATCTTGAAAAGATGCCTTGGGACTCTGGTTAGAGTTAAGAGGTGTATTTATATATGAAAGATGTAAATGTAATGTAAACCACTATTTTTCAATCCTTGCTAAATTTACATTTCTCTTTCAATAAGTTGGTCTGCTTTAGGGCAAAACACTTTATCAAATACAGAAAACTGAATGTGTATAAAGAGTCTTGTCACTGTGGTATCATGTTTGAAAACCCATTACACACAGACACTTGGGAATTGAAGGGCTGCATGGAGATCTTCGATAACAAAATGACAAATTGAAATATTTGACAGTCTTTTTGACATTTTTGTTCCCAGTGGGGTTACATGTGAATCAAACTGATGATTCTTTTATTGACACATAAAACTGCATCTTTGGGACAGACTTGGTGGCTTGGAAAACAATGTAGGTTGGAGGAATATTAAAGGTATTATTTTCTTATTTACTCTGGTAATATGGATTGAATATGGTAATGATATGAAGGATGGAAAGAACAGATATTTTCTTGAAAGCTCTATGATCTAGAGCAGGCTATGGGCAGTCACTGTGATTATTTTTTCCTGAAGGACACTTTAGTCCAGAGACCAACACTACAATGAATAAAGAACATCTGTTCACACAGTTGGGCTCTTCATTGGTCCTTAGTTTACCTTTCAAACAAGTCATGACCTCATTTTCATATTTAAAAGGTGCTATGGCTGAGTAAATTTGCATAGTACAGATATTAAGTGGAAGACTGCTGTAATAACTATCTCAGATTTCAAGGTATATCATCTCTTCCAGGTGTACCTTTAGAATATGTAAGCTTGGGTTATAAAAATTCAAATCTAGTTTAGGAAACAAATTGAGGCCCTGTAGCAGACAGCTTCAGTTTCACTTAGATGAACTGCCAGACCAGGCACAGTTATGGAGGAAGGGATTTATTGAAACTTCCAGATCCAGGGGAAGCTCCATAGTGGCAGAAGAAGCTGGCCTGCTTTCTCAGGATCAAATACAGAGAGAGAAACACAAGCCAAAGCCAAAAGCCAAAAGCCACATAGCACGGCACATTTCAGTAACTCCAGCTAGGCACACTTTGCATATCTTTAGATTGAAATATCAAACCTACCACTACACCTTAAGAGTCCAATATAGGTTGAAAGCCTTTTCTGGCTTCCAGTGGTGCCTGAAATATTTCCAATATCATTGTGTATATGAGTTACCACGCTGATCAGAAGGGTTTGTTTATTTGCCTTTTCCAAAACAGAGTATGTGCTTACACAGTCAAAGCTTGTCCCTTCCTAATAGCATATTTCCACCGACTAATGCAGAAGTTAAAACATTGGTAAATATTTGCTGAAGAATTAGACTGTCTAGTAAAGCTCTGGATTTGGTAGTTTGTTTAAACAATGCCCTTTTCATATTATCTTTAGGCTTTATATAAATTCTAATGAATGCTTTCATTCCCTATCTTTTTCTGCGAATAATCTCAATGGGATTATTTTAGACAATTTTTCATTCAAATAATGGCAGAAAGGCAAAATTGACACATTTAGACCATTAGCTGTCATTTTTTTGAAGTATAAAACAATTTATCTTACTTTTGGAAATATAACTTTAAATAATAAAAGTATTCAATCTAAAAGTAATTACAGAATTGACATACCATCAGCTTCTTTCAGAGATAATCTATAGTATCAATATTGCTAATATCAACATGGTCAGTCATTTTAGAATTAGGTTGATAAAATATAAAATTATGACAACTTATCCATAAAAAGTATATAGCATACATAGTCAAATTATACATTCTAAGTGTCTAAAGTTTGATTTTTATTGAGATCAACCTCATATTTCTAATTTAATATATGCTTAATCTTACTTTTTTCTCTGAGATAGGTATATTTTCACTACTTCCATAAATTGATCACTTATGAATTGTCTTATGAGTTCCAAATATTATGCTAATTGCTCCTATTTTTACTAGCTTTTCGAGAAAAATGGTGAATTAATAAAAGTTTTCTTGTCATTCGTATCCAATATTCAAATTATAGATTAAACAAGTGTGTTCCCTTAAGACAGATGTTGAGTCCCAACTTCTAAACTACAAAGACCGGGTAAGAAGAATGACTTCTGGATACTAAGAGCAGAAGACTATAATTTTTTTTACAAGAAACTTATACTTGGGAAGGCATATATTTGATACTGTATAAGAGAGTACACTGGTCATTTAGAACCTATTGTTAAATGAGGTAAGACTCAAGACAGACCAAATCAAATTTGAACATCCCCACAGAATTGTATAATGTTCTATAAACTACTACACATATAGTGGTTTTCAAATTTTGGAAATCATTGCGAAGGTCTTATTTGCCAGTCATTATTCATGTGTATTCATCATAATACCAGCAGACATGCATGGTGGCACCAAGGACCCCTATCTGTTTCACTTTCCCACTAACTCCTTTCAATGTTTATAAAATTGTTTCCTACACTTTCTTCTTCAATGTTTTCAAAAATATTAATTGTTGGCCTGGAAAGATGGCTTAGCAGTTAAGGCACTTGCCTGACAAGCCAAAGGACCAAAGTAAGCCAGATGCACAGGGGGAACATGTGTCTGGGGTTTTTTGTCATAGCTGGAGGCCCTGGTGTGCCCATTTTCTCTCTCTCTCTGTCTCTACCTGCCTCTCTCTCTCTCTCTCTCTCAAAAAAATATTGTTTTCAAAAATATTAATTGAGTGTGATATAACAAGTATCCACTAATGGGAATATAAAAATCATGATAGTAAATATTTTCTTAACTCTTATAAATCTTTAGACATGTGGGGCTCAAATAGATATTAAACATATACTAAGCAAAAAAATGTAACTATACCTACAGAAAGTACTCCAGGAAATTCTCCACAAAGAAACAAATAACCAAACACAAATGCTACAAGAAGCAGATCACAGCAACCAAACCCAGAGTAGATAGAAAAAAAGAAAAAAATTAAATTCCATGGAAATGCCAATACACCTCTACCACCACAACATGACAGGGATCAAATCAAATCTCACAGTCATCACCCTAAACATTAATGGCCTTAATTCACCCATCAAGAGACACAGGCTAACAGGGGGGATCAAAAAATTAGACTCCTCAATCTGCTGCCTTCAAGAAACCCACCTTACCACTAAAGACAGAAACCTCCTCAGGGTGAAAGGGTGGAAAACAATATTCCAGGCAAATGGGAATAAGAAACAAGCAGGCGTAACTATGTTAATATCAGATAAAGTTGACTTCAAACCAAAAACAATCAAAAAAGACAAAGAAGGCTAATTCCTACTTATAAAGGGAACAATCCATCAAGAGGATATTACAATCATAAATCTGTATGCACCAAACACAGGGGCACCACAGTTCATAAAACAAAACCTACTTGACAATAAAACAGATATAACCACCAACACCATCATAGCTGGGGGCTTTAACACACCATTATCAGCAATAGACAGATCATCCAAACAGAAGCTCAACAGGGAAGTAAGAGAGCTCAACAAAACCATAGAGCACTTAGACCTAACGGACATCTACAGAACTTTCCATCCCAAATCCACAGACTACACATTCTTCTCAGCAGCCCATGGAACATTCTCTAAAATAGACCATATACTGGGTCACAAAGATAGCCTCCACATATTTAGGAAAATCGACATAATTCCCTGCATGATATCAGACCATAATGCTATATTCCTAGAAATCAACAACAAAAAAACCAACAAGAACCCCAACAGCAACTGGAAACTGAATAGCACACTCTTAAACAATAAATGGATAGTGGATGAAATAAAAAATGAAATCACAAAATTCCTGGAATTGAATGACAATGAGAACACATCATACCAAAACTTATGGGACACAATGAAGGCAGTCCTCAGGGGAAAATTCATAGCACTCAATGCCTTCATAAAAAAGACAGAAAGATCCCAAATCAATAGCCTAACCATCCACCTAAAGGCATTGGAAAAACAAGAAAAATCCAACCCAAAGAGCTCCAGAAGGAAAGAAATAATTAAAATCAGAGCAGAAATTAATGAATTGGAAACCGAGGAAACAATTAAGGCAATTGACAAAACCAAGAGCTGGTTCTTTGAAAAAATAAATAATATTGACAAACCTCTGGCCAATTTGATCAAGCAAAAAAAGGAGAGACTCCAAATTAACAACATTCAAAATGAAAAAGGAGAGATCACAACAGACATGAGTGAAATCGGCAGAATCAACAGGACTTATTTCAAAAACCTCTACTCCACAAAACTGGAAAATGTGGAGGAGATGGATAAATTCCTGGATGCATATCATCTACCAAAGCTAAACTCAGAGCAGATCAATCACCTCAATGAACCCATCATGCTCATGGAGATTGAAAAAGTAATAAAAAACCTCCCAAAATAGAAGAGTCCAGGACCAGATGGATTCCCAGCCGAATTTTATCAAACCTTCATGGAAGAACTCAAACCAATCTTCCTAAAACTGTGCCACACAATTGAAGAACAGGGAAAGCTACCCAACTCCTTCTATGAAGCTAGTATCACCCTAATCCCAAAACCAGGCAGAGATGCCACAAGAAAAGAAAACTACTAGCCTATTTCCCTAATGAACATAGACGCAAAGATCCTCAACAAAATACTCGCAAACCGAATCCAACAACACATCAAAAGCATTATCCACCTTGACCAAGTGGGATTTATCCCAGGAACACAAGGGTGGTTCAACATACGAAAATCTGTCAATGTAATACACCACATAAACAAGCTTAAACATAAAAATCACATGATTATTTTTTGTATTTATTTATTTTATTTGAGAGAGAAAGAGGGAGAGAAAGAGACAGATAATGAACATGTTGGGTCCTCTAGTCACTGCAAATGGGTACAGATGTGTGTGTCACCTTAGGCATCCAGCTTACATGGAAACTGAGGAATAGAACTTCAGTCATTAGGCTTGAAGGCAAACACCTTAACCATTAAGCCATTTCTCTAGCCTGAGAAGTACATTTTGTAGAAAACCAGCATATGTAAAGACTCTACAATAAAAGAAAGCATGAAGTATCTAGTACATGGGGAAAATCGGTGGAACTGGGCTTCAGTGGTGGAATTTAAGGCAAGGAAGAGAAAGGACCCATCATCTTGACTTTCACAAAGGCTACATTAGAGTATTATGTGACCATACAAAACACACACACACACACACACACACACACACACACATTTTTAATCTTTTTTAAATTATTTGCAAGAGAGAGAAAGAGAGAATGGGAGTACCAGGGCCTCTCAGCATTGCCAATGAACTCCAGGTGCATGTGCCTCTGTGCACCTGCCTTATGCAGGGACTGTGTATTCAGGAATTGCAAACAAGCTCCTTCAACCACTGAGCCATTTCCACTACCCTACACATATGTTGTCATACACTATATTCTATATGCATATACAATTTTTAGCATTGTGAAAGTTGGGGGGATTGTATTATTACAAAAGTATTTAAAGTTTATAAAGCCCATCAGTACTATGGCTGGGAAAATGAATTGAGGGAAAATTGAGTACAGGTGGGGAAGACAAAAAAGGACTATTTATCACTCAGGTGAGAAGCAATGACAATTTATATAAGTATGGCAACATTTAAAGATAGTAATAAATTGATCTACAATAGAAATAATAAATCTATAATGATAAATTATAGGAACAATATATCATTTTCTAATACTAGGAAAAATTTAACCAAAACACAATGGTGGGAATATTATATTAAATTCATTGAATGCATCACAGTAGTGTACAAAATGAAATGCATTCCATAATTTTTTTTCCATTTTAGGAGCTTTGTTTATTTTTTTCTATTTTCATACATGTATATAATTCATTTTGATCTACCTCTCTTAACCTCTTCCCTCCCATGAACACTCTTCTTTCCTGAAAATGCCCATCCACCTTTCACGTCCTTTATTTTATTTTATTTATTTTTTATAATTAATAACTTCCATAATTGTATCCCATGGTAAATCCCTCCCTTTCCCCACTTTCTCCTTTGAAACTCTACTCTCCATCACATCCCCTCCCCCTCTCAATCAGTCTCTCTTTTATTTTGATGTCATCATCTTTTCCTCCTATTATGATGGTTTTGTGCAGGTAGTGTCAGACACTATGAAGTTCTGGATATCCAGGCCATTTTGTGTCTGAAGGAGCCCATTGTAAGGAGTCCTACCCTTCCTTTGGGTCTTATATTCTTTCTGCCACCTCTTCCACACTGAACCCTGAGCCTTGAAAGGTGTGATAGAGATATTACAATGTGGAGTATTCCTCTGTCACTTCTCAGCACTGTGATGCCTTCTGAGTCATACCAAGGTCGCTGCCATCAGAAAAGAGAAGCTTCTGTAATGAAAAAGTGAGAGTAGCATTAATATATGAGTATGGACATTAAGAGAAGTGCTTACTGGGAAGTTTAATTAATATAGTATATACATATAGCCAGACATCAGCAGACGTTACACCCCTAGGTCTCATGACTACCACTGTTGTAGGTTTTCAGTATCAGGGATGTATTCCCTCCGATGGAGCGGGCATCCAGTCCAATTAGAAGGCAGTTGGTTTCCACCATGACAGACGTGCCACTATTGTACCCATTGGATCATTTGGCCAAACAGGCTTGCAGTGTCCACTGTAACTTTAGATGTATATATGTTGTTCTTCAAGGTGGAGTGAGTACAGAATGAACAACAAATGGATGACACCCTTAGAGGGAGATTTGTGGTCACTGATAGTCTTGCACAAATATAAGACTTGGGCGCTTGCCTGAGAAGCGAAAGGACCTAGGACAGATTTCCCAGGACCCACATAAGCCAGATGCACAAAATGGTGCATGCATGTGGGGTTTGTTTGCAGTGGTTGGATGTCCTGCTGCACCTTCTATCTTCCCTCCTTCTCTTCTCTCTCTCTCCCTCCCTCCATATTTTGCTCTCTTTCTGTCTCTCAATTAAGTAAATGAGTAAAAATATCTTTAAAAATAAATATTAGATTTGAGATAGGGGATTAGGGCATTGGCTCAGTTGGTATAGTGATTGCTACACATGTTTGAGGGCCTGAATTTGCATCCCCAGAACCCATGTAAAATTTCTAGACATAGAGGTGAGAACCTATAATCTCAGCAATGAGGAGGCAGAGACAAGGGTTCTCTAGTTACTCTATCCACATTGGTGACCTCTAGGTTCAGAGAGACTCTGCCTCAAAGTATAAAAAGGAGAGTGGTTAAGGAAGAGCTTTGACATTGACCTCTTGATTACACACACACACACACACACACACACACACACACACACACTCACACACTCACACACATACAGCGAAGCATGCACAAACAAAAGTTTTGAGATAGAAATGTAGAATGTCAAATAGATATATAGGTAGACAATTAGATAGATAGATCAATACGATAGATCAATAGATAGATGATAGAGATTGATAAATTGATTATTAGGGCTCTTGCAAAACTTATCTAATGCATATTCTTAATGTGTTTTTCATTCTGTTCCCTTCATTATATTATTTTTAAAAAATTATTTATTTATTTATTTGAGAGCGACAGACACAGAGAAAGACAGGTAGAGGGAGAGAATGGGCGCGCCAGGGCTTCCAGCCTCTGCAAACGAACTCCAGATGTGTGCGCCCCCTTGTGCACCTGGCTAATGTGGGACCTGAGGAACCGAGCCTCGAACCAGGGTCCTTAGCTTCACAGGCAAGCACTTAACCGCTAAGCCATCTGTCCAGCCCTATTATATTATTTTTAAAAGAAACTAGAATATTTAAGTAAAATGATATGACCTCTTAAGTTAATCATGAAGGTATCTGTGTATCATGTATATTCTTAGTCACATTTATTTTCATCCTTGATATTTTTGGTTAAAGAAATCAATAACATCTTTTTAAAATTGCAATTATATAGGGGGGCACAGGAATCATTTTCAGCAATGTGACAGCTGCTTTTATATTTGACTGCCTTGAAAAAGACAAGATTTTGAGCAGAGCATTTGCATTAAATTAAAATATAATTCTTAACATCCCTATATGCTCATAACCAGCTACATTTGTGAAGTCAAGGATTTATATGCATAGAACATATGCATTTTGCATTCAAATTCAAATACTACTTGAATAAGTGCCTCAAAGTAACTGTGTGTGCATTTTCTGCATCTTTAGGTTTGAATATTATTTTGTTTTTATTTTTATTTATTTGAGAGAGATAAAGGCAAACAGAGAGGGGGAGAAAGAGAGAAAGAGAGAGAAGAGAGAGAGAGAGAGAGGGAGAATGGGAGCACCAGGACCTTCAGGCACTGCAGACCACCTTCAGATATATGAGCCTTCTTGTGTGCATGTGCCACATTGTGTGCTTGTCTCACTGTGTGTCTCCCTTACATGGGACATAAGGATTCATATACATATTTTTAGGCTTCACAGACAAGTGCCCTATTTGTTTTTTCTAGACTCAGTAAGGTTTAATGTCACATAAAATATACAGGTTTTTTTTTCTAATCTCAAGGCTTGAATGGATATTATATAATGGCAATTCAGTTAAATATTACAACTTTAAATCTCTTACAGTAGAATATGTGAAAATTAGAAAAGTATTGTATTTTTATTAGTTATGTATATAGTGCATATACAGCCATGATGTTATCATTGCTGCCTTCTCCCTGTCATTTCCCCATGAAGATTGTTGGTGCTGCATTGTGGGGGTGGCCAACAGTTATGGGGGAGAGGCAATGTCTCTGTGCATAATGACCCAACTTTTATAGCTCTAACAATCTTTCTGCCCCCTCCTCCGCTTTCTTTTGTTTTGACTTTGATTTCATTTACAAAATTGGGGACCGAACTCAGTGCCCCATGAGACCCACAAACTCTAAAATAGAGCTGTTTCCTCAGCCCCAAGTACTTCCTTTGTCCTGTTGTGTGTGGGAGGGTGCCAGTGCAGGGAGATTGGAAGGCACACACTGAAGAGTGAGAAATGCATGGTGTCCCTGGAATGTATGAGTTTAATGGCAAGAAAAGAATATAAATTAGCAAATATCGAATTGTTAGTTACCTGTCCATGGCCCATGAGTTTTCTTTCCTACTCCATCACAGCATGTAGTGAACATCACTATCTATAACATGCAAATGAGCTCCCCGAGGCTTACAGAGTGAGTCCTGAGGAGGGCTTATCGACAGATGCCTGCCTGTCCTGGTCCAAAGTCAACATTTTCTCTATATGTTCTTTTAACCACTTTCAAATGTACATTTTATTATCTTTAAGTTAAATCTCAAAACTCCAATACTGTGCTGTGGTGCTAATAAATATTTAATTTAGGTAGTGTGAACATAAAAAAAAAGATCATCCCACATCCTTTCTGAAATTTCTTCCCGAGGAAAATGAAACTGTCTCATAGGAAAAGTGTTATCTTTAAAAAGTTTTCATATTATTTGAATGATTATCTACTTCTAGTAAGTATATGTTTTCTGGTATTTGCATAGTGAGTATGGTGTATGGTGCATACACTTGGATGCACTGATGTGGTGCCCCTTGAACACATCTGCAGAAGCCAGAGGAGAACACTGGGTGACTTAGTCCATTACTTGCCTACATTTACATACATACATACATACATACACACACACACACACACACACACACACACACACACACACACATATATAGGCATATATATATATACCTTTATTTACAACTTATATACTTATAGACCACAAACCATGGTACCATGGTATTTCCCTCCTTTCCCCTCCCTCACTTTCTCCTTCATAACTCTAATCTCTGTCATATCCCCTCCCTCTCTCTCTCTCTCTCTCTCTTTTTTTTTCTTAACCTTGACACAGAGTCTCTTATTGATTGCAAAGCTTGCAAAATGAGCACCAGACATTCTCTGGTTCCTGCTCCCCATAGGAGTGGGGTTACAGATGTGCATAGGTATATACAGCTGTTTATGTGGGCCCTGAGGGAATCCCATTCAGGTGATCTTAAGCCTTTTTAAGGAATAATGCCTGCTCTGGAATTGCACTTACCACTGAGAAATCTCTCCTGTTCCAGGAACTTTAGTTTTGTAATGATGTGTTTCTTCATAATATATTAAATTCAAAAACAAATTAGGAAAACCTAATTTGAAGGATAATTGTATTCCCTAATAAAACAAACAAAAAACCTGAAAACAGGGTGTGGGGCTGCTTGGGCCCTGTGTGTGTGCAGTTTGAGTAGGCCTGGGCTCCCAGTTCCCCAACTCCTGTTCTCCTGTGCTGGTGTGTGTGTGGGGGGGGGGTTGAATTTGTAATTAATATTCTTATAGAAGTAGGGAAATATAGTAAAAGATGCAGGTAACTGTGGGTTAACATCAACTTCTGAACAGAACTAAATGTGGAGAAATTTTCTTCTTTTATCAAAGTGGAAGTGTACCTAAGTTTCTAGATCTCTGTCATTTGTACAATATCATAATCATTTAGTTTAATTCAATTCACAGAGAACAAGACTACAGCTTTGAGGGCAATAACTCTGAAGAACAGTGCAGATTTATTTTAAATTAACAGTGCTTTGTTTCTTATAGGCATTATTTTATAAGCATCCAAGATAAGTAAGTGATCCCCCCAAGAAGTCCTTTGTGGGCCAGTGACATTCTGATCTTTTAAATATTATTATATCTTACTACTAAAGAAAATGGGTAAATTTTATAAGAACTCAATGAGATATGAGGCAAATTGTCATTGAAACTCACAGGTATACTTTGCAAAAAGAAATTTAACAATATGTCCTCTGATATTTGATCTAATATCTCTTTTGAGTATATAAATTGAAAATATATAGAATTGCTTGAAGAATATGTCCATAAAACTTTATTATAACATTTTAATACAAGTCACTGAAATTAAAACACCACAAATATGTTCCTAGACTGTTTAGCAAGCATAGATAAGAGCTGGGGAGATTGCTCAGTGGTTAAAGGGACTTGCTTGCAAAGTCTGGCAGCCCAGGTTCAATTCCAAAGTACCAACATAAACCTAGAAACACAAAGGGACAGGCACATGCATCTGGAGTTCATCTGCAGTAGTAAAGCCCCTGGTATGCTTGCTCATGTTCTCTTTCTAACATGCTTTCACTCTCACATTTGCTTTCCTTTCTCCCCTGTAACATAAATCAGTAAAACTTTATGAAAGCATGGCTAAGTCTGAGAGCATCAGAAAAATACAAAATGAAGCAGAGGGAGCACCGGATAATTTGAATAGACCAGAATGGCAGTGGTTGATGCTAAGTCTAGAGAAATTCACGAGTGGCGAGCATAGAAGCAATCAGGGTCAGGAGGATGGGATAGGGTTCCTGGTAAGTACTTTAACATGAAAGGATTTTGGCTTTATTTGAATTGCACTAAGATGTTATGGGCATGTATTCAATATGCAGTAATTTTTTAATATTGCTTTTGTGCTCAGTACATCAAATTTGTCCATTCTAAGTAAGAGTCTTCTTGAACTCCAACACCAGCCTTTAGCATGTAGAAGTTTAAAGATAATGTGAATAGATAAGGAAGATTATTATATACATAAGCAGTCTTTAGCATCAGGCTATATGTAACACACTACCTAAATATTCTTTGTAGCAAAATGGAATGAAATAAAACCATATTTTGAGTCAAATGAAAGTGGGTAGATAGGCAAGCCTTTGATATTTTGTGAAAGTTTCGAATACCTACAGTTTAAGAGATTATACTACCACAGTGATATTGTGTATCCCTTATCCATATGCCATAGGTCCTTGTTAGCATTAGGTTTATTTACATTCATCTCTTTCTGTTTTATAAATTGTTAACAATCAGGACATAATATGAGAAATTATATCCAGCTGCATATCTCAGGCATGATAAATTAGAGATGCTATTATTTTATTCTTATTCTTAGTTTTTATTACTTTCTTCCTCTCAACCATACTTGTAAACTAAGATTAAAGATGTCCAAAGCAACCAGGGCTTTGTGGCTATTACAGTGGGAAGACTCTCACCCAACACTGTTGTTTCAACTGGAGAGACAAACTATATCAAATCAGAAAACTAGCTTATTCTGTGGGAACATTACATTTATTTGAAAAATTTCACTTCAAATACCTAGACACATTAGTCTAAACAATTCTGGCATATTATTTTCTTTCACACATCAGATTTTGGAGCACAAAACTAAATGAATCATCTTCCTTGCATTTGGTAATGTTCTTCCTTTCCTTTATCCTCTGGTACCATCTAAGGTTCTTTTCCCTGAGATACAGCTCTTCAAAGGACACATCTAGCATGAAGCTCCTCACAATTTTCTCATATTTGTTTATGCAGGTTTCTTGCTTTAAATGTGAAATAGTTATCCCAGGGCCACTGGATATGAATTGAGAAAAGTTGAGCTGGGCACAGTGGCACACACCTTTAATTCCAGAACTTGGGAGTCAGACATAGGAGGATCATGGTGAATTAGAGGCTACCCTGAGACTACATAGTGAATTCCAGGTCTGCATGGGCTACAGTAAGACCCTATCTTGAAAAACCATAATAATAATAATAATAATAATAATAATAAAAGAATTGAGAAAAGTTAAATCCATAAGCTCCTTAAAGAACACTGTTTTATGTTCCTGTAACAGATAGACATTAGTCTATATACTATATTTGGTTGCAAGTAATGTAAATTTGAACAGAAAGGAACTTGATCCAGTAGGAATTTAGTCCATATCTCCTAGGAGGGAAAATATCTGATTTGAGTCATTGGTTGATTCTTCATCATACTGGTTTAAGATAAATTGCAGAGGCCAGAATCCTGAGCTAGGTATTTGTTTCAGGATATTAATACTTTATGCCATGATTGAGGGACTATTAATTGAGACCCCATGAAGAGTTTTCAATTTTATTATCTGAATGGCATGCAATAGCAGATGTTGTCTCCAACTTCTGAAATGATCAATACTATTATTGTCTTTATAGCAATAACCTTCTTTCCACCAGGAGTCTTCATATTCAGGAAGCTTCTTCTATGGCTCCAAGGATTAAAATTGTTATCCTACAAATCAGGAAATTGGATATGTCACATAGGAGGTGTCCACCAGGACTGCCTTGGGGAATTAGCACCTGTCACCCAAGGCCTGCATGGTAAGGATCAGTGCACTACTTTCATCTTTTACTTCATATTTCACAATTATTTAAAAATGTGTATTTA
This sequence comes from Jaculus jaculus, assembly GCF_020740685.1. Classification (NCBI taxonomy): domain Eukaryota; kingdom Metazoa; phylum Chordata; class Mammalia; order Rodentia; family Dipodidae; genus Jaculus; species Jaculus jaculus. The sequence goes on along the minus strand of NC_059102.1, from coordinate 184,677,908 downwards.
TTTGCAAGCAGAGACAGATATAGAGAAGTGAGACAAAGAGAATGGGCATGCCAGGGTCTCCAGTGACTGCAAACAACCTCTAGATGCATGTGCCACCTTGTGCATCTGGCTTTATGTGAGTACTGAGGATTGAACCCAGATCATTATGCTTTCTAGGCAAGTGCTGAGCCATTTCTCCTTTATACTTATGTACATGCATCTGATGGGTCACACATGAAAGCTCATTCTGAACTCAACAAGATTCTAGACAATGAGACTTTTTATCCTTTCTAATATTTGGTACAAGGAGGACATTTTAAGGAAGCTTCAAACTATTCTGATCTTCACAAATTCATTGACAGCAGAATACATGGGAAAATGGAAAAGACCTATGATTGGGGTTTTTGGTTGGTTTAAATAGTCATTGAGAAAATTTCCTATATTTTAAAGCCCCTGCAAGCAGCATGTTGATAGCACCATATTTTGGAGATCTTTATTCCTAATGTGCCATGTTGATTCTAGGCCCCAAGAACTGCTACAGATGACTTCATCAGACTTCTATTCCACAACACATGGAAATTAGTCAACTGTCTTCTGAACCTCTGGGACTTCAACTCTTTCCATGTGTTCTTATACAGTTTATGGCATTTTTAAAAGTACAGAAGCCTCATTTTCCTCCTTTTCAAAGACAACTAAATTTTTTGCATCTGTAAAGTCTGGAACAGTTGGAAATGCCATACATTTCAAGTGGAAAAAAACTACATCAGCAATTTCATTTATGTTCCTTCTTGTATTACAAATGCACTTTGAGCAGAAAAAATAATTAATTTTACAGAAATTTATCTCAATAGAACCTATGCATTTTGAGTATTGAGCAGGTGAGAAAAGCCTATGGCCTCTTTTAGATTATGGAAAGTATCTATGAATGAAAGATTCATTACTTTAGATGACCCAATTCTAAACTATTCATACTCCTTATGGCAATTTCTGTATTTTTTAGGTTGCCAATTCTGGTGTAGCCACCTTATAGGTGATTGGTACCCATGTTGACTCAGGCATACATTACAATCCTACATGGATAAAATCCCTCTTTTAGGAAACCTGGAAGGTCTTGCTGATCAAAAGCTCATTGTGGGGCTGGAGAGATGGCTTAGTGTTTAAGCGCTTGCCTGTGAAGCCAAAGGACCCCCGTTTGAGGCTCGGTTCCCCAGGTCCCACGTTAGCCAGATGCAGAAGAGGGCGCACGCGTCTGGAGTTCGTTTGCAGAGGCTGGAAGCCCTGGCGCGCCCATTCTCTCTCTCTCCCTCTATCTGTCTTTCTCTCTGTGTCTGTCGCTCTCAAATAAATAAATAAAAAATTAAAAAAAAAAAAGCTCATTGTGGATGATAGCCACATGCTGATACAGGGTGAAGGAGATCAACACAGAGAAAAATCAACTCCTACCAAATCAGAGAGCCAGAGACCCAGAGGCCCCCAACACCTCATCACCGAAGCACACCAAAAATGAACCCAACATGGCTCAGGGAAATTTTGCTGAAGTGGGGGCAAAAAGAATGTCAGAGCCACATGTTGGGTCATGATAGGCAGAGACATTTATCCTACCCATAATTGTGGGCTAACTTCACAATGCACGACCCATATACCTCAACAAGGAGGGGCCAAGGGGAGGGGGTAGGTCACGGATGAGCCTAATAAAGGTGTCAAACCGACTCTGTTCACTGAGTACAAAACTAATTAATAGAAAATTTTAAAAAATCTATCTTACACATTTACTATTGGTTATTTGATACTCTGTTTAATATCCACTAAAAATTTCAGGTTCCTTTTTGCTTCTTCTCATTCCAGTTCTTCTGCTCCCCATATGTGATAGATGTTAGCTAGCTACAACAGTTACATTATCATCCTCATATCTTGGAATCTCATATTTGGCCAACACCTACCTCCCATTGTTACTGCAATTAACTTTCTTCCTTTGGGGTGATAGGTAAAATGTAAATTGTTTTGAAATATTTATGAGACTCTGCAGCATCTAAGCTTACTATCTAACTCAACTGATAATTATATGAAATTGATTCAACTTTTTCATATAGACATATATATGAATGACGTGGTATAAAATATAATTTAAAAATTTCTTTGTCCTATGTTAATAAGATGTGATCCTGACTTTTAGAAAATTGACTAAAAAGGGTTTGAGGATTTAACTCTATTAAACTTCTCATCTTATGTTGTACATCAGATTCCTCTGAATGAAATGGTTTGTGAAAACAGGAAGGAGGCCCAAATTCAAGAAGTCATGCCTGGGGAACAGAAACAAATATCACACAACCACTCCCAAGATCATGTTAATTAGAAACTGAAACATATTTTTTTTCTGGCAGTGGTGAGGAAGTTCCAGAGACTCAGGAAGTCAACAAGTCTGGAAAAGTATCGCAAGATGCTGTCATCCTAAGTATACATAAAGGGGAAATTAATGCTTGGAGAAGAGACAATCCAATAGTGTGCTCTGCAAGTTGATTGAGACTCTAAAACCAGTTGAATTGCCTGCAGGTTGTTCAATGTGCTCCAGAGTCGTAACTTCCAGAGTGTCAGTTGGGGTGGGCTCTTTTTGTGATGCAATTGCCTTTGAATCATCTATTGCTCCTATATGCAGCCATTCACCCTGTTCTGTAAGCAACCCCACTGGTTCACCAAAATTGATTTTGGTGTAATTATCCTTTGGTCTATCATCTCTTCCTTACCTGGGGAGATGACATGTGTTCATGTCACCCCAGGAAAAGGTTTTCCATGACACTTTGAAACCATGGGGACCTAAGTGTGGATTGACAGACATGGTGATGTGTACCTCTAATACCAATTTGGAGAGATGAAGTCAGAGAGTACCCAAGGCAGGATAGCAAGCTAGTCTATCCAAATCAGTGAGCCCCAGTTCTATAAGAGACCATGTATTAAAAAAAAAAAAAACAATGTGGAGAGCAAGCATGGAGTTCACTCAACATCCACCTCACCTCTGGCCTTCACACATAGCACATGCGCTTGTCCACATGCATTTGCACACACACACACACACACACACACACACACACACACACATTAAAATGCCTGAACCAAGTCAATTTCATGGAAAAAGGGGTTATTTCAGCTTACAGTTCCAGGTTACAGGCCATTAAGGCAGAAAAGATAAGGCAGAAGGAGCTTGAGACAGCTGGTTGTAATCAGTACACACTGCAAAAGCAGAGAACAATGAAAGCTGGTGCTCAGCCAGCTCTCTTCTGTTTATACAGTGCAGGACCCTGCCAAGAGTTAAGCTGGGTCTTCCCATCTCAATTAACTTAATCACATGTGTACTCTAGATAATCCATCAAGGTGATTCTTCATCCTGTCATGTTGACAATCACTATAAACTATCACATATAGCCACTTGTATACCTGCATACAAACACACATACACAAAATTGATTTATGTTTTTGGAGTGTGCAAATAAAAGATTAATAAGACCATGAAATGATCTACAGATCAGCCACCTTCATCAATGGCCTGTTAAACGAGGTATGACTGCAGTGCTGAGAGACCTCAGTAGGCTCCAGTTTAAAAGTTTGAAATACATACACAGCCATGCTAGGAAGTGACTCCCCTTTTCATAATTATGAAGGCTAATACAGTGCATACTGCCAAGAGCTTGCAACATAATGCTACTGCTAGGCTGGTGCCCAGAGCCTCTAATGATTTTTTATGAGGTTCTAGCAAGTCCGCTTGCTGTCAAGGTTCAGTTGGCAAGTTCAGTAAAGAGACTGGACTGATGCACTTCTAATATATTCAAAAGACATGCACCAAAAAACTTGAGTAAAGAATTTGATGTCTGTGACTGCCATATCAGGTGAAACTGTTTCTACCTCCATTACTTCCTTGGCCTCACTTCCCCAGAAGACCTTCAATAGGAACTGTTTCACAATTTGCAATTTGCATATGTCTTTAACACAGGATGGACAGAAACGGAAAGTGGTCATGACAGGCTGGTTTTCAAACCAAACTAATAGGACCACATATAGTTTCTATGTACTATTTAAGCCATATTGGATTTCTGGGTCAATCTTCCTTGCCTTAGCTATTCTCTACCTAGTTCATATGTAGATGCATGTACTCAACTAATATGGAACAGAAAGTTATGGAAGAAATGCTAGGTTTTCCTGAACCCCTTGAAGTGTTTTCCAGCCTATAATACTAACTACTAACTTACGATAACACACTTCCCATATTGTTCTATATATGGCCATGGAACAAAAAGGAACCACTTCAGTATTTCCTAAGGCAACATTCACTCTGTGGTACATCTTAGCTTCAAACATTCTCAGATAAGTGGATAATGAAGATGTGGCACATTTATACAATGGAGTTCTACTCAGCGGTAAAGAAAAATGAAGTTATGAAATTTGCAGAAAAATGGATGGACCTGGAAAGTATTATACTAAGTCAGGTAACCCAGGCCCAGAAAGCCAAGCGCCACATGTTCTCTCTCATATGTGGATCCTAGCAACAGATGATTGGGCTTCTGCGTGAGAATGAAAATACTTAGCAGAGGCCAGTAAGGTAAAAAGGAGATATAAAGGGTAGAGAAAGGAAGGGAGGAGGATACTTAATAGGTTGATATTGTATATATGTAATTACAATGATTGTAATGGGGAGGTAATATGATGGAGAATGGAATTTCAAATTGGAAACTGTGGGGGTGGGGAAGGAGGGAATTGCCATGGGATATATTTTATAATCAGGGAAAATGTTAACAAAAAATTTAAAAAAAAATTCTGTATGTTTATAGAATTCATAACTTACTACCAAAATAATATAGATATAAATTAAGTTTAAGCTTCAGATTTACTTAAATGAGTCCATTCTATATAATTATATATTACTAGTACCATTTTCTGTAGTGTTTTTCAAAATTCTATAAACTTAATGATTTAAATGTGTGGGGTGCATCATTTCTAAAGATGGCAATAACTGTCATCAAAGGATTTTTTACAAGAATAAGCAAGCCTTGTAGGTGGTTCTCCTTCCTCTACTACTAACACATTTCACTTGTTGAAGAACACTCTAGGACATAATGCTATACATGTTGATTTGTGGTACACTGGTGCTCTATGTAACTACAGATATGGTCTTGATGCTCTTATCAGCCTGTACATTGTGATGCTCTGGGTGGTCTTTTGAAAATGACCTTCCCTTGTCTGTCAATTCTGTATATTCTGTTCAAGAGAAAAGTCAGTGATTAGCCTCACAATGGTAGTGGTCAAATATGTAGTGCTGAGAAGCTACAGCTTTGTTTCAAGCATAAAGTAGTAGTAAACCAACTGAAGACATATATATTTTCATTTCCCAGAAAGTAATTATAACCCTCATTAATAGTTTATTATAATATTCATAGTGTGTTCTTTAGAATGATAACCAAAGTTCAGAAGTAATGCTTTCTATGCAATAGGAAAAGTACAATTCCTTTGATGTTTGCTAACTGAATAGAATACACTTTAATTCTCTGGTTAAATCTTTTCTCTTTTCAGGTACTTTGATTTCTCCCCTCATCTGTTTTTGAACTAACATCCTTGACTTGAACAAGGAATGCATGGTTCAAGCAGAAAACCTTTCCCTAAATACTATTTGGTTTACTTCCCTGCTGTCATTTAAAACAATGGCTATCCTTATATTTTACCTACCTAGAATTCCTTTCCTCCCCTGAGACTTCCCTTGCATTGGATATATACACTGCAAAATTTTCAAAACCAGGTTAGTATGTGTTTTGTGTATTTCTTATCTGTTTCATCAATAAGGCTTAGCTCATAGAGAGCAATTATTAAGATCAATGATAAAGATTTAAAATAAATCCCAATGTTAAGAAATGTTTGGCACATTTTGAGTCAGTCTTCTTTGATACTTAAAAGAATAATATTTTGTTGAAATTTTCTCATCATTGACTAACATTAAGCTTGCACCACTGGGTTCATAGATTTCCAATTGCTTTTTATAAGCAAATTATGTTAAAAATAAAAAGACTTGAGTGAACAAGTTGGCATTATGTATGCTTCCCCACTTCCCTCAGCATAACAAGACAAAGCCAGACTGAATCATTGTCTGGTGATGCTGCTTGCTTCCTGGGCCCTCACAGGAGAACCTTTGAGCACTTGCCACTTCCTAAGAAAAAGCTGTCAATCCATCATGACTTGTAGGTCTCCTTGGGAAATGAACATTTCTTTGTGGTTTAAAGGCTCAAAACACAAACAAAACAGATGGCTGCTATCTGAACTACACATCATGCCTTTCCTTCAGGTTGTTATCTCTAATAATATTTATTACAACTACACATTTTCTCTAACATGATATTTTGCCATTATTGGTGTAAACTGATAGAAATCTTATCTTTTTTTTTTCTTTTTTCTTCTTACATGCATACCAATTGGGATTGGAAGATAGAAAATACAATAGTGTATTAAGTAAGCAGTCTGCATTGCAGAGCATAGAGATTTTAAGTAATTTCAATGTGATACTTTATTTTTATTAGTTTTCATTCATTAAACTGTATTTTAAAAATTGCTTATTTCTTATTTCATACATGTATACACATGAACAATGTCTCATAAATACATTTATATGCTTTAAAATCAGCTTTAATGAGGAGTAACATATACTTAATAAGATACATTTTATCTAAATTTTAATGAGATTTAAAGAAAGTGTGTATAACTAGGTAAAAGAAATCAATACTTTTATGTCTCTTAAAATATAATGGTTTTCATGGTTCTTCTAAGATTATTCCCCTGATCAATATTTTTTTAGAGAACTACTGGTCTGCTGTTTGTTTGTTTGTTTGTTTGTTTGTTTGGAAGGAGGTGTCACAAAGCTTCCTTCAATGTTTCTAATGGTATCATATAATACAGATTTAATGGAGAAATATATGTATGCCTTAGTTTCATGATTTTAAGTTTCATTTGTATTGCTAATTGATTAAACTTCATTTCTTTTAACTATTCCAACAAAATGATATTCCTTCTTTTGTTGAAGGTATTATGGGTATTTATAGTGCTTATTTATCATGGTAAAAAATCTATAAGCTCTTTTGTGAAATACATTTACATTTTATTTGGGTAAAAAACCTCCTAGAAGTAGAGATTATTTCATCTGCAAAGTATATGAGTACCTATAAGAGAAACTAAATAAAAACACCCAATCTGTATAGAATTGCATCCTGCTATTGTCAAAGCAAACATGAACACCATTTCAACAAAAGGAAGCAAGCTAAGGTACTGTAATATCTGATTTCAAAACATACCAAAATATACTATAAGGTCTAGTAACCAAAACAGCTAGTAGCATAAAATAGGCATTTAGAGCCATGTAACAAAGCACAGAGACAGCAATATGTCATTTCCACACATACAACCACCATCACCACCATCATACATCACTCTATTTTCCTGTTGAGAACTTGAATAGAATGTTTAATAGATATAGTGAAAGTGTGTAACCTAACCTCAGGTTATAATTATGTTTTAAAAGGTTTTGAGTATTTCACAGGCTGTGATAATGGTGGTTTCATGTTTATGTGCAGATTGCACCACTCTAAAGAAACTTCATTCTCCTTTGCTGTTGTCTGGATCTGGACTGCCTATCTTCTCCTTTGACCCATGTCTATGTTAAAGACATATTTTCCAGTCTTCGTAATTTGTTGGTAGCTTTAGGAAGTGGGGGCTAGTGGGAAGCTTGAGGTTCATGAGGGCAGCCTTTTTTTTTTCTTTTTTTTTAATTTTTATTAACATTTTCCATGATTATAAAATATATCCCATGGTAATTCCCTCCCTCCCCACCCCCACACTTTCCCGTTTGAAATTCCATTCTCAATCATATTACCTCCCCATTACAATCATTGTAATTACATATATACAATATCAACCTATTAAGTATCCTCCTCCCTTCCTTTCTCCACCCTTTATGTCTCCTTTTCAACTTACTGGCCTCTGCTACTAAGTATTTTCATTCTCACACAGAAGCCCAGTCATCTGTAGCTAGGATCCCCATATGAGAGAGAACATGTGGCGCTTGGCTTTCTGGGCCTGGGTTACCTGACTTAGTATAATACTTTCCAGGTCCATCCATTTTTCTGCAAATTTCATAACTTCATTTTTCTTTACCGCTGAGTAGAACTCCATTGTATAAATGTACCACATCTTCATTATCCACTCATCTGTTGAGGGACATCTAGGCTGGTTCCATTTCCCAGCTATTATAAATTGAGGAGCAATAAACATGGTTGAGCATGTACTTCTAAGGAAATGAGATGAGTCCTTTGGATATATGCCTAGGAGTGCTATAGCTGGGTCATATGGTAGATCAATCTCTAGCTGCTTTAGGAACCTCCACATTGTTTTCCACAATGGCTGGACCAGATTGCATTCCCACCAGCAGTGCAGAAGGGTTCCTTTTTTTCCACATCCCCGCCAACATTTATGATCATTTGTTTTCATGATGGTGGCCAATCTGACAGGAGTGAGATGGAATCTCAATGTAGTTTTAATCTGCATTTCCCTGATGACTAGTGACGTAGAACATTTTTTTAGGTGCTTATATGCCATTCGTATTTCTTCCTTTGAGAACTCTCTATTTAGCTCCTTAGCCCATTTTTTGATTGGCTTGCTTGATTCCTTATTGGTTAACTTTTTGAGTTCTTTGTATATCCTAGATATTAATCCTCTATCAGATATATAGCTGGCGAAGATTTTTTCCCATTCTGTAGGTTGCCTCTTTGCTTTTTTCACTGTGTCCTTTGCGGTGCAAAATCTTTGTAATTTCATTAGGCCCCAGTGGTTAATCTGTGGTTTTATTGCCTGAGCAATTGGGGTTGTATTCAGAAAGTCTTTGCCAAGACCAATATGTTGAAGGGTTTCCCCTACTTTTTCCTCTAGCAGTTTCAAAGTTTCCGGTCTGATGTTAAGGTCTTTAATCCATTTGGACTTAATTCTTGTGCATGGCGAGAGAGAAGAATCTATTTTCATACTTCTGCAGATATTTATCCAGTTTTCAAAACACCATTTGCTGAAGAGGCTGTCTCTTCTCCAATGAGTATTTTTGGCATTTTTATCGAATATCAGGTGGCTATGGCTACTTGGGCTTACATCTGGGTCCTCTATTCTGTTCCACTGATCTACATGTCTGTTTTTGTGCCAGTACCATGCTGTTTTTGTTACTATGGCTCTGTAGTATAGGTTAAAATCAGGTATGGTGATACCACCAGCCTCTTTTTGTTGCTCAGTATTATTTTAGATATTCGAGGTTTTTTGTGATTCCAAATGAATTTTTGGATTATTTTTTTCTATTTCCATGAAGAAAGCCTTTGGAATTTTGATAGGGATTGCATTAAATGTGTAGATTGCTTTAGGTAAGATTGCCATTTTCACGATATTGATTCTTCCAAGCCAGGAACAAGGGATGTTTCTCCACTTTCTAGTGTCTTCTGCAATTTCTCGCTTGAGTGTTTTAAAGTTCTCATTGTATAGATTCTTTACTTCCTTGGTTAGGTTTATTCCAAGGTATTTTATTTTTTTTGATGCAATTGTGAATGGGAGTGATTCTCTGATTTCATCCTCTGTGTGTTTGTTGTTAGCATATACAAAGGCTACTGATTTCTGTGTATTTATTTTGTATCCTGCTACATTGCTGTAGGTTTTGATCAGCTCTAATAGCTTGCTAGTAGAGTCTTTAGGGTCCTTTATGTATAGAATCATGTCATCTGCAAATAATGATAACTTGATTTCTTCCTTTCCAATTTGTATCCCTTTTATGTGTGTCTCTTGCCTTATTGCTATGGCTAAGACTTCCAAAACTATATTAAATAGAAGGGGAGACAGTGGACACCCTTGTCTTGTTCCTGATTTTAGTGGAAAAGCTTCCAGTTTTTCCCCATTTAGAAATATGTTGGCTGTAGGCTTGTCATAAATAGCCTTTATTATATTGAGATATGTTCCTTCTATTCCCAGTCTCTGTAGGACTTTTATCATGAAGGGATGTTGGATTTTGTCAAATGCTTTCTCTGCATCTAATGAGATGATCATGAGATTTTTGTCCTTCAACCCATTTATGTAATGTATTACATTTATAGATTTGCGTATGTTGAACCATCCCTGCATCTCTGGGATAAAGCCTACTTGGTCAGGGTGAATGATCTTTTTGATATACTCTTGTATTCTGTTTGCCAATATTTTGTTGAGAATTTTTGCATCTATGTTCATGAGGGAGATTGGTCTGTAATTTTCTTTTTTTGTTCAATCTTTGTCTGGTTTAGGTATCAGGGTGATGCTGGCCTCATAGAAGGAATTTGGTAGGATTCCTTCTTTTTCTATTTCCTGGAAAAGCTTAAGAAGCAATGGTGTTAGCTCTTCCTTAAAAGTCTGGTAAAATTCAGCAGTGAATCCATCCGGGCCTGGGCTTTTTTTAGTTGGGAGATTATTGATAACTGCTCTGATCTCCATGTTTGTTATAGGTCTATTTAAGTGATTAATCTCATTTTGATTTAATTTAGGTAGGTCATATAGATCAAGGAAATCATCCATTTCTTTCAGATTTTCATACTTTGTGGAGTATATGCTTTTATAGTATGTCCCTATAATTTTTTGAATTTCTCTGGAATCTGTTGTGATGTTACCTTGTTCATCTCTGATTTTATTAATTTGTGTCTCTTCTCTCTTTCTTTTGGTCAGATTATCTAAGGGTTTATCAATCTTGTTTATCCTTTCAAAGAACCAACTCTTTGTTTCATTAATTCTTTGGATTGTTCTTTTTGTTTCTATTTCATTAATTTCTGCCCTAATCTTTATTATTTCTTCCCGTCTACTACTTTTTGGTTTGCCTTGTTCTTCTTTTTCCAAGGCTTTAAGGCGAAGCATTAGGTCGTTTACTTGCGACCGTTCTAATTTCTTAATATAGGCACTTAAGGCTATAAATTTACCTCTTAGAACTGCCTTCATTGTGTCCCAGAGATTTTGGTATGTTGTGTTCTCATTATCATTTGACTCTATAAATTTTTTGATTTCCTTTTTGATTTCTTCATTGACCCACTCATCATTTAGTAGTGTATTGTTTAGTTTCCATGATTTTGTGTATGCTCTATAGCCTTTCTTGCTACTGATTTGTAGTTTAATTCCATTGTGGTCAGATAGAATGCAAGGAATTATTTCAATTTTCCTGAATTTGTTAAGATTTGCTTTGTGTCCTAATATATGGTCTATTTTAGAGAATGTTCCATGTGCTGCTGAAAAGAATGTATATTCTGCATCCTTTGGATGAAATGTCCTGTATATATCTGTTAGGTCCATTCCTTCTATGACCTCATTTAGTCCAGATGCCTCTCTGTTTATTCTTTCCCTGGATGACCTGTCAATTGATGAGAGTGGGGTGTTAAAGTCACCCACTACCACTGTGTTTGGTGTTATCTGTGACCTTAGTTCTAATAGTGTTTGTTTGACGAATTTGGGAGCCCCCATGTTAGGTGAATATATGTTTAGGATTGTAATGTCCTCCTTTTGGAGTGCGCCCTTAATCAGTATAAAGTGACCTTCCTTATCTTCTTGACTAACGTTGGAGTAAAGTCTACCCTGTCTGATATTAGGATAGCAACCCCTGCTTGTTTTCTAGGCCCATTTGCTTGAAACACCGTCTTCCAACCTTTCACCCTAAGATAATGTCTATCCTTTGTAGAAAGGTGAGTTTCTTGGAGACAACAAATTGTAGGATCCTGCTTTTTAACCCAGTCTGCAAATCTATGTCTTTTCGTTGGGGCATTGAGACCGTTGATATTAAGAGATATTATTGAAAGGTGTGTATTTATGTTTGCCATTTGTGTGTGTGTGTGTGTGTGTTACTTGTTCTACCTGTGCTCTCTTCTGTTAACTGGTATTTGAGTATAGCTGGTTTTTTCTAGGTTCCTTATATGTGTGCTTTTCCTTTTGTTCAGCATGGAGGATTCTATCAAGTATTTTCTGTAGAGCTGGTTTTGTCTTCAGATACTCCTTTAACCTGCTTTTGTCATGGAATGTCTTTATTTCTCCATCAATTTGGATGGATAACTTTGCAGGATAAAGTAACCTTGGTTGACAGTTGTTATCTTTCAGAACTTGGAATATATCACTCCAAGCCCTTCTGGCTTTAAAAGTTTGTGTTGAATAATATGCTGTAATCCTGATGGGCTTGCTTTTGTAGGTAACTTGATTTTTCTCTCTAACTGCTTTCAATATTTTTTTCTTTGGTTTGTGTGTTTGGAAGTTTGAGTATAATGTGGCGAGGAGAGTTTCTTTCTGGGTTTTGTCTGGCTGGGGTTCTAAAGGCTTCCTGTATCTGTATTGGCACCTCTTTCCCAATTTGGGGAAAATTTTCCTCTATGATTTTGTTGAAGATGCCTACTATGCCTCTGGAGTGGAGTTCTTCTCCTTCTACTATGCCCTGAATTCTTATATTGGATCTTTTCATAGTGTCCCGAATATCTTGAAATTCCCACTCATACTTTTCTATAAGTTTGTCTTTCTCTTTATTGGACTGCATTAGGTCTGCCACCTGATCTTCTAGCTTAGATATTCTGTCCTCTCCCTCATCCATCCTACTGGTGATATTTTCTACAGAGTTTTTATTTCATTAACTGTGTTCTTCATTGCTAGTAATTCTGAGTGGTTTTTCTTTATTATTTCTATTTCCCTATTTATGTCTTGTATTGCCTTCTTTATTTCATTAAATTGGTGTCCTGCCTCTTCTTTGATTCCTTTGATTTCCTCTTTGATTTCCTCTTTGATTTCTTCTTTGATTGTTTTCATGTGTTCTTTGACCTCTTTGAACATATTTATAATTATTCTTTTGAACTCTTTCTCAGGCATTTCCTCTAACTCTTTCTCACTGGAGGACATTTCTGATGCATTAATACTTTTAGGTGGATTTATATCGTCTTGCTTTTTAGTGTTTCTTGTGTTATAATGTATATATTTTTGCATCTTGGATTAAGTTAATGCTTGGATTTTCTAGCTAGCTGTGTATTCTTAGCTGTATCAATTGATTTGATGTAATATATTTTCAGGGTAGGACCTTAAGGTATTAGGTGTGGCTCTTAAGACTCTCAGAGTATCTACAAAGATGTTCTTAGGGGTTGAGTTTCCCTGCTATAGGAGTATTCATGCAGGCTGAGTGGAATAAAATACTGGTAGATTCTAAAATTTAACTAAACACTGTACACATTCAATCAAAAACAGCCCTGAGTATGTATGCAAGAGTAGTTATTATAATGACCAGATCCTCTATCAACAAAGAGGTTTAGATTTCTGGTCTGTTGAGGTATCCAAGTCAGCTTGTGACCAAGTGAGACCCTTCCCTGGTGCAATCCCAGTTACCTTGGGTGATTGTGGTCTCAGTCAAGTTGCTGCCTGGGTCATCGGGCTGCTGTTCTGATTTCTGGAGCTGGGCACTTGCTTTTCCTACGGGGCAAACTGAGCCGCTGCTGCTGCCTCTGCTGCTGTTGTAGCTGCCACCACCGGAGCCACCACCGCTGCTGAAGCTGCCGCTGCCGTGTCCACCGCCGCTGCTCCCCCCGAAACCGCTGCTGCGGGATCTGCCGCCGCTGCTGCTCCTGGGTCCGCTGCTGCTGGGGCCACTGGTACCGGTGCTGGAGCCGCTGAAGTTGCTGCCGAACTCTGCTCCTGCTTGGGTCCTGCTGTCAGCCCAAGTTGGTCCCGGGCCGCTGCTGTGTTCGCTGGAGCTGGGTTCAGGTGGTGGGGGAGGGGAGGGAGCCGCGGCTGCTCTGGTTGTATCGCTGTTCCACGTGTGCTTCTATCTCGCGGTCTGCTCCTCCCTCCGTTGCTCGCTGCCGCTCTCCCCTCACGTTTCCCGAGTTGTGGAGAGTGCTGTGTGAGGGGAAAATCCCGCACCTGGCTTGTCCTGCGGCTCGAGCCGAGAGTCCGGCGGCTTTCTGCCGCTCCGCGGCTGCGGCGGGTGGCCGAGCCGCCCCGGAGCCGCTGTTCCCGCCTGTGCAGGCTCTGGATGCTCTGGAACTCTTCTACTTCTCCGCTGCCGCCTCAATTTCCTATACACCTCACTTTTTAGTAAAAGTGTGTATTTTGCTGAGTTTTTTTGGTCTTTTTCCCCCCTAGGCTGCTTTGGCGTGGTACCTACGCCGCCATCTTAACCGGAAGTCGAGGGCAGCCTTTTAAGGAGACAAAGGACATACAGCTCCTTCCTCTTGCTCTCATGTTCACTTTTCTCATGTGTGGAAAGTTACCACAACCATGCACTCCTGCCATTGATGGGCTGCCACAGAGCCAAGGGATTGCAGATTGAAACATCTGTATGTATGAGCCCATAAGGAAAATTTGTCTCCCTGTGTGCTGATCATCTTAGATGCTTATTATACTTACAGAAAGCTATAATAATACATGTTTATAAATTCTTAATATATGTTATTACCAATGTGTTGATATATAGCAAATGATTTTTGTACATTAGTTCTGTTAACTATTTATTTTTATTCGCTTATTATGATAATTTTATACTACTAGTTGAATTACAAATGTTCAGCCAATCTTAACATTCTTTTAATAAGCCTAACTTTATTCTATATGTTAACAGCCTTATAGCTCATATTTTATAAACACAGTTGTTCAGATTTTTATGTATAGACTTATTAATGAATTTTCCACATATTTTTATTTCCTGATAGTATTCTTATTGTATTTTGTCACTGCAATAAAAGCATATTTTCATTGCGAGGTGAGCTTGAAAGGATTCATATTTTCACATTCAATAGAAAGACAGTCTAAATTCAATGTTGTTTTTTCTATAAGCATTTTATTTATTTCTCTCTCTCTCTCTCTCTGTATGTATGTGTGTGTGTATATATATATATATATATATATATATATATATATATATATATATATATATATATATATATATATATATATATACATACACATACATATGCATATATGCAATGTTTCATATAAAACAATCCCTCTGGTAAACAAACCTAAAGGAAGCCATCTTAGGCCATTCAGCCATCTTGACATTTCCAAGGAGCCATATGAGTTTAAAGATTAACACAGAGTATTAAGAGTATTAAGGCATCTGGTGTTTGCTCTCACCCTGAAATCAAGATATCCTGATAGTTTGTATCTGCTTCATACCTGGTACTAACTGCAAAAGTTCTGCTTTTATAATCATGCTAACTTGCATGCTCATGCTAAAGACAATTGTGTGTGGAGGGTGATGGTTGGGGGATTTTCAGATCATTGTAAAGGAATGTGGTTTTTGCTTTTAAAAACTCACTGAAAAAGTAGATGAGGCTACTCTCCTCCTTGTTTTGAGAGTGCTCTTCTCTTCATTTCTGGTCTGGGACTCACTGTAATCGGAAGCCCCTGTGAACATTATATTCTTCTGGCTAAACTGTCCCCCAAATAATGGTCTCACAGTCTTGATTTCTTGAGACTCTACTTTGAATATGGGGTGGAGACCCTAGGGGGCAGCAGCTGAGAGACATTGCTAAGCCCCAGGGATTTTCTCCAGGTCCTTGCAGAAAGGAGTAGGTGTTAAGAGGACATCAACACCCTGAGCAGAGAGTCATCTGGTCTGAAAACCTCCAGAGGTAAGGGGGATTCAATGGAAGGCTGGACACTGCAGTACTTCTCAAATCCCCTGCAGTGGCAAGGCATCATCCTCACCCCTGTCTTTCTGTTTAGTGTTTGTTTTGTCCTTTTGTGCTTAACATTTTTGGATCCTCCTAGGAAACCAGGTGCAGAATCTGAAAACTCCACCATGAGACAGATAAGCTTCACATCTGGCCCATTGCCATGTGTCCTTAATAACTCTTCATTCTCCCAACAGTGGGCAACTGACTTAGGTGCCATGTGAGATGCCTTTTCTTTGACCGAGTTCTGTGAATTATACTCGTCTTCCTATGATGTAGGATGGCCACCAGAAGGAACCTTCAACTTCTCAACTACATAACAAGCAAACAGGTCATCCTTTGGATACCTAAACACCCTGACCACCCTAGGGGAAATTGAAAATTGGAATTGAGACTAGTCAAACTTTGGTTTGGAAAATCTTCAGTGTGAGGTCTGAAATTATACTGTAAGTAATTTTGATGTTTGACTTTGGTCTCCAGAGTTGTTAATAGAATAGGAGTTTCTAAGGGGAATGCATAGCTTCTGAATGAATGAATGTGTGAAGGGGAGATGGTTGTCTGGATGAAAAGTTTACTTGAAATGAATGTGTGTATATGAGTATGTATGTGGATCATAACCCTAAGGCGGCAGAGTGATTTCTGTTCTGAGAAGTGCGATTTCATTGTGGGGATGTCCTCCACCAAGCCCACTGTCCTAGACTGCATGGCCAAATTTTACTGTTGAATGTCCCACACAAGGAATACAGAAAGTAATCAAGATCATAGGCAAGGAAAAATACAAGATTCTCCAAGTCTTAAAAAGTTGTAAAATGGGGCTGGAGAGATGGCTTAGCGGTTAAGCGCTTGCCTGTGAAGCCTAAGGACCCCGGTTCGAGGCTCGGTTCCCCAGGTCCCACTTTAGCCAGATGTACAAGGGGGCGCACGTGTCTGGAGTTCGTTTGCAGTGGCTGGAAGCCCTGGCGCGCCCATTCTTTCTCTCCCTCTATGTGTCTTTCTCTGTGTCTGTAGCTCTCAAATACATAAATAATATTTTTTAAAAAAGTTGTAAAATGGCAGGATCAGAAAGTGGCCTTGTAACCCTGAGGGAAGTCCAAAACTCGCTCTGGAATTTGGAAAGAAAAAGAGAGGGGTTTATGCTGTCCTGCTCTGTTCCCCAGGGGCAAGAAGTAGATTAGGAATAGTTAAGCTCTGGGCCTGCGCCACACAGATGCTAAAACCTGGGGAACACTTGTGTGCAAACATGCAGTGGCTGGGGCAGCTCTCCATAGCAAAGACAAAAGTGGGGGACTACACATGAGAAGGCACCTGCAATGTGTTACTTAGTGCTTTCCCCTGAAGGACTTGATCTACAGATGGCCAGGTGGCCCTGGTAATAAAAGGAGGAGCCTAACACACAGATCTCACTGTTGGGCAGAGAGACAGGACACAGAACTCTCTGGGGTTTATGCTGCCCCAGGAGAATCCCTGATTGCTCTTCATTCTTAGATTCCCTGCCTTGCAAAGCCAGGGAGCTGCAGACACAGGGAAACTCAGGATCCTGGCCGCAGCATGATAAAGGACTCCGAAGTTGCTGCAAGCAGATGGGTTAATTGTTTTAAGAAATTCGTAGCTGTTTTCTTTTCTTCTTTTTTCGAGGTAGGGTCTCCCTCTAGCTCAGGCTGACCTGGAATTTACTGCGTAGTCTCAAGGTTGCCTCAAACTCATAGTGATCCTCCTACCTCTGCCTGCCAAGTGTTGGGATTAAAGGCATGCACCACCACAAGCTGCTCAGAAATTTGTAACTGTTTTAAAGTTACTTTATCTCTATGCTTCTATGGAACTGCTAACAGACAACAGCCTCAAAATTTATGTTTAAATTTAGAAGTACTCAATAATGAGTTTATCAGAAAATTTCTAAAATTTCTAATAATGTTCAAATCTGCTTTGTTATTTTTTTAAAATATGTATCAGGAAAGTTATATGAAAAGAAGTTCCAAAATCAACAAATGATAAAATCCATATGTATATTCTGGGTAAATAGTATAAGTCAAGTCTGGTCTACTCTTTTATAAAAAAGGTTATTTCAGAAAAAAAGAAAAAAAAAACTTTTATAAAAAGGTTATTTCAAAAAGCCTTTTGAGGACAAAAAACGTTAAATGGTCATATTAAAAGTCTTATAGTAAGTACAATGAAAGCTTTTGTTGGTAGTTATGAGATGAACTGACTAAGGAAAATAAATTGGAGAGGAAACGTTAAATGTTGGTTGTTAAATGTTTGATAAAATATATTGTTACAGAGTGGTTATACAGATTGTAAGGTAAAAGTATGTAGATAAAGGTATCAATAAAGTATGTGTATAAAGGGATGAGTAAGCTTAAACAGAAGGTTAAAGACAAAATTGATTAATTAAGCCTTACAGTACATGATCAGATTACAGACTCCTTGAGATATAAGAGTATTTTGGTTTACATCAGACTAACAAAGGATGGCCCTGGCTGGTTGCTATGGTATTCATGTTATAAACTTAAAACTTTAACTGATTTATGTTAATCCAGTCATGATAAAAAAAAAAGACTGATTTAGAGTACTCAACCAAGTTTGCTATGTTCCTCTATTTGCCAATCTTTTAACTAAATCATAAGGTTAAATTTGGCTCCTTAGTATTTAACTCTCTCATGTTATTATATCTAAAAAAAATGCCTCAAAAATTTTCACAGAGGAATTATTTACTCTCTTTTCTATTTTACAAGGCAAATAGACCACACTTGGAGATACTGAAGAGCATTTATATCTCATACACTTGGAAACTACTTACTTCATGGTGAACAGTAAAAGAAATGTCTAAACAAAGTTATGCTGTGATTTAGGATGTAATTCCTCAATTCCTGCAACAATCAGTCTTAATATTTCAGATTTAACTTTTTCATTACTCAGCAAGTTTACCAAAGTGCCACCTGCAGAACTGTAGAGTTAGTTAAGGTTTGAGTATTTATAAATTGTGTCATAAAATTTTGTGTTTGGATTCACTATAGTTCTATAAAATTGATTTAGAGCCGATTAAAAGTGTCTCTTTCTGGCTCAGCAGTTAAAGATGCTTGTTTGCAAAGCCAGATGGCCAGGGTTCAATTCCTCAGTACCTATATAAAGTCAGATGCACATAGTGGAGCATGCATTTGGAGATTGTTTGTAGTGGCAAGTAGCCCTGGAATGCCTATTCCCTCTCTTTTCCATGAGACTTATCTCCTTTTTCACTACATCATGGCAGTTTAGTCCAGTTCCTCTATTCTTTGGGTATGTTAAATATTGCTGAATTAATTTCAGAAACTGACTTATAGATTGGGTGTGCATTTTGTTCAGTTTTTAATAGTACTAAATCTCTTCATAAAGAAAAAAATATATAAGAAAATATTGTATAAAGGTATCCCAATTCTCATGAGCTTTAAACATTGTAAAGTTTTTTATGTCCTCATATTTAAGCCAAAATGTTACTCAATAATATAGATTTAATTGTTTTGCATTCTGTTAGCAGATCTTTTGTTCATAGTTTACTCTCTGTAGCCTCATGTGCCTTAAACATGTGAACTCTACTTTTTGTCATTCTCTAGATATCAGAATATTGTAATCTGGTTTATAGAAATTCCATGACGTTTGACTATCAATAAACAAAACTACTCAGCTTAATCAATCAGTAGCAATAGGATATAAAAGAAAATGAAAACTTTTAGATCTTATCTTATGTTTTATCTGCTTAATGTTATTTTTGTCCAGTCAGATCATTGAAAAAATACTTGAGCAATATCTAAAGTTTTCTTAATGCATTTTTTTTTCTCTTGAAAAAAAATAAATCTTAGGGTAATATTTATTTATTTATTTATTTATTTTGAGGTAGGGGTCTCAGTGTAGCCCAGGCTGATCTGGAACTCACTCTGTAGTCCCAGACTGGCCTAGAATTCAAGACTGATCCTACCTCGGCCTCCCAAGTGCTGTGATTAAAAGCATGTGCAACCATGCTTGGCTAAAACCCTATAATTTTAAGATGGTTCCTGTCTTGTCCATGCTGGTTTTATTGGGTGGTTATCACTGAGGTTATAATCTAAGCCTTAAAAAATGTGACTTAGTCACTGTGGCTTTGGTCTTAGGATAAATTCTCTAATAAAGGTTATCCAACAGAGAATTTCCTCAGTAAAATTAATGGTTCTCAGGACCAAGAATGAGGCTACAGTAATTAATGATTTTATGATTTGACTCAGTAACTAGAACCAGTGGGGAATGAAACAACCTCTGGTGAACAGAACTAAGGAAAGTCATCTTAGGCCACTCAGCCATACTGACATTCTCAAGGACCCATAAGAGGTTAAGGATTAGTACTGAGTATTAATTAAGGCAACTGATCCTTGCTCTCACCCTGAGTCAAGATGTCCTGATAGTTGGTATCTGCTTCATACCTCGTGCTAAGTGCAAAAATTCTGATTTTGTAATCATGCTTGCTTGCTCTTGCTAAAGACAATTGTGTGTGGAGGTAGGTGGCTTTTTTTTTTTTTTTTTTTTTCCGGATCATTGTAAAGGAATAGGGTTTTGCCTTTAAAAACTCACTATAAAGGTAGGAGGGGGCTGCTATCCTCCTTGCTATGAGGGGACAGTCATCGGCTTACTGAATAATGACTCTCCTTTTAATTATTATTTGGGTAGTCTTCTGTTCATGTCTGGTCTGGGACTCACTTCACATATAAGCCTGGAACGAGAGAAAGAGGGAGAGAGGGAGGGAGGGAGAGAAAAAGAGAGAAGGGGAGAGAGAGAGTTTAATTCCTCAAAATGTATGAATCATGTTTTACCTCAGTTTTAGAAAATGATAGTTTGTAAGTAATTTAGCCATTTCATGAAAACATTACAGCATGAAGTTATGCACAACAATAATTCTTTAAAATGCTTTAATAATTCAATGACATTTCCACTTATATTCCATATACATTTTTAAGTCACCAAGCTCTATAAAAATATTGATTTGGACTTTCTTTTTTATACAAATTCTCAAATTCATTCTGGATTCATAATAATATGTCACCATCTGGGATGGTCTGCTGAGACACTGATACTGTCTAATATGTGTCTAAATATGCTGAGCAAAATACTTTTTTTAGTTATCTGCTCCAATTTCTTCATGTTTTTAAAATATATATAACAAACATACATCAGGGTCTTCTAACCTCCAGATTTGTTACTTGAAAAGAATATATGACACTTTTCCTGTGACTACTAAAATATTTCTACTTTGTTTTTGTTTTTATTTTATTTTACTTTATTTATTTGAGAGAAAGAGGGAGAGAGTGAACAAGAGAGCAAAAGAGGCAGAGAAGCAGATAGAGAGAATGGTCATGTCAGGGACTCAAGCCTCTGCAAATGAACTCCAGATATGTGTGCCACCTTGAGCATCCGGCTTTAGGTGGGTACTGGAGACTTGAACCTAAGTCCTTTGACTTTGCAGGCAAATTCCTTAACTGATAAGTGATCTCTACAGCCCTCTGTTCAGTTTTCACATAATGTCTATAGACATGATGATTTTTTTCTTACATGCATTTTTCTTTGGATTTATTGATAATGCAGGTCATGTTTTTGTAATTCATTGTTTATGAATAATGTTTAGTTAGTGACTTTTTAGATGTTGCTTTTGTTTCATTATTGTCTATCTCTCCCATTTCTTACTTTAATTGCATTAGTGTCAGGACTTTAATCACTGTGTTTTATTGTCATTGTTCTTGCAATGTTATTTATTTTTAGGCCTTTATCACCATGTAAATATTCCATATAGTCTCATACCAGCAAGTTATCAAAAAATCTAAAATGGGCCATGTGGAAATCCTTTATAGTGAGCTATGAATCACTGTTCAGACAAGGAACACAAAGAAAGAGAGATTCCCAGGACAAAAAGAAGAGTACAAGTAAAGATTTAAAAATAAGAATGCAGCCATGCGTGGTGGCGCACACCTTTAATTCCAGCATTGGGAGGCAGAGGTGGGAGGATTCCCATGAGTATGAGGCCACCCTGAAATTACATAGTAAATTCTAGGTCAGCCTAAGCTAGAGTGAAACCCTACCTCAAAAAGCAAAACAACAACAATAAAATGCATTCATTTTTTTTTCTGCAAATGAAAAGTACCCTTCTAAGTGTATATGTCCTCACATGTTACTTCCTAGATATACACTTAAGAAAAAATTTTTAGAGCTTTGAGAACACCAGTCCTACACTTTAACTCAAGAGTATTTCCTTAAATTATCTGTCCTAAGAGCCTCTCTTGCTTCTCTGTTGACCAACTGCTGCTGTGATCCTCCATTTAAAGAGACATGGTTCTCTCAGCTGCTGTAGCCCATACACTTGCCATTCCATCAAGTTTAACTGAAACTATAGAAAGACCCTTCTACCAGAAATGGCAAGAAACCCGGGGAATTTCTATACCAGTTGTTGTATGTAGAAAGATTGTAGGCAATAAAAGCTCATTTTTAAATGAAATGATGAAATTATCACAATATAATATAATATTTGACATCTAAAATATTTTATTATGTGATTTTAGCTTTTTTAGAGAAACACAGAGAGACAGAGAGAGAACTGGGGTGCCAGGGTCTCAGCCACTGCACTCAAACTCAGACCCTGCACCACTTAGTGGGCATGTGCAAACTTGTACGTACCTCCCCCCCTTGTGTGTCTGGCTAACGTGGGATCTGGAGAGTTGAACATTGGCTCCTTAGGTTTAGCAGGCAAGCACCTTAACAGCTAAGTCATTTCTCCAGCCCTATCATGTCTTATTTATGCTTAAATGTGTGAAAATTTCAGATTCTGAAAATCACTTTTTCTAGATAATTCCAGATTCTTTTTTTTCTGTAAAACATGTGCTCACATGACCAGAATAATGACTAAATATTAACTTAGATTCAGTTGGATTTACAGGTCATCTAAGATCTTTGTCTTGAGTTTTCATTGTAAACTAGAGTTTTTTCTGCATACTATTTTCAAATATCTTGAGCTCACTTCTTCTCTGACCACAGAGTCACATTTTTATACTGATTTTCTCCTCCTTCTGACCACAGCAAGTTAACTTTTACAAAATTCCTCAATGGAAAACATGAACAAAATGTCTAGTTCTTTGCCAAAGATTTTTTTTTTTTTTCTGTGAACTTGTCCAACTCTTGTTTTCTTGTTGGTTCTGAAGTACAATTTTCACTTCATCATTTCAGTTGAGTTTTCTATGACCAAGACAAATAATAACAGGTGTTTCCAGGATAGGTGGTAGGTGACAGTTAATGTGGAGCTTACAGAATTGTGTTTGTATTGCCTGTTAGATCTGTCTGTCTTCCTGCATTCACTCTATGTCTTGGATTCCTCAGTAGCTGCTACTTATAATAACCAATAATCTAGAAATTCTGAGACATATATTGTACATATATATATATATATATATATGTATATATATATATATATATATATATATATATATATATATATATAATATAAACATAAAAACAAATACTAATGGTAATTTTACATTCCTCATGCTTTATTACTTACAACTTTACCTCTTGGCCTATCTCCCACATATTAAAGTATTAAAGTCCTACATTCATCTGTTTTATAAGCTGTGTCTAAGTGAGACAGCCATGTTGCCATCTGTTATACTTCTTGCATGATGACTGTTTCTCTGATTATATGTTGTTGCATGATGTCTCCAAGGGCTGGGATCTCTGCCTTTAAGCCAAGTTCTAATAAAGTGAATATTGCTGGCCTCTCTCTTATCACTGCACAAGCTGTGTTGTAAAGATTGTTTCAAATACAGCATTGTTTGTGTTATCTTGCACAGCATTGATTTTTGTTTTCATGTTCCAAGAGTGGAACTCAGCTCAGTAGAGGCATCTGTGAGTGCTTTGTTGCTATGCTTTGGAATAGCTGAGTATCCACATGATTATGGTGGCATATAATTATAATGACATTATTTATTTTCAATATTTCAACAGGAAAACCTCTTTGGTATACCTGATGCCATCTGTTTATATAGGGAGAAAGTTGATTAACACAAAATTAAAACAACAGGTGTAGCTCTTCAATTTAGCATTAAGGCAGGACTGTCAGATATCTCTGTTATTCTTGACAAGGGCAGCCATTTCTATCATAGCATCAAATGAAACTTGTCAGTCAGCACTTATACTGTGACAGATAATGTGGAGGCATGCTGTCTATTTTGTAAGAGTTTTACAATTCTCTTTTCTATGATATTTTTTAGTACAGTAGCCTTTTAACTTGCTAGAAGTTCAATGCCAATTTCTGAGCACATTTAGGACCTGATAGTACTGCCATATTCTTTTGTGTTAAAAATTTCAAGTCTTGATTTTATGGTTCAGTATTTTTGTAGTATTCTTGTGTTCACTGCACACATTTTTATTAATTTTAATATAAAATAATATTTAATCAATTTAATGTGGGAAAGAAACAAAAGTGTCTTACAGCATAATGACTATAGGAAAAAGTGTATTCAAGAGAACTAGGGTCTATTTGTTGGTAAAAGGTAAGCATTGATTGTGGACAGTACTTGATTGACAAGCATCACTTATAATGAAGGTGGAACATGTTTAATAATGTCTATGTCTCTTATACACCATGCTGGGATTTTATGTCTAAACTGTATAAGATATGAAATCATTAGTAATTTTTCATTGTTGACCATTCTGAGAGATAGTTATTTTATAATATTAATTTAAAATTATTATTAATTATATTGGTTATTCTTTATTCATATTTTAAAAGAGTTATTAAAATTTAGATACAGTATCATTTGGTCTATAGTATTCTCCATTTTTTTAATTTGTCATTTAAATATGTTTCTGATCAGTTTATGAAGTTTACACTTAAACTTCATATAGTATGCTTACTCCTTCATTGTTTGTATTATGCCTGGTAAATTCTGTTTTTCTGGTCTTGATGAAAATATTAGCAGTCCATACTTGTCTGTTGTTTTTTTTTTTTTTTTTTTTTTTCCTAACACTAGAACTGCTTCTCTGAGTTTCAAGTAAACCAGGACTGTCCTTTACACTTCAAACTTACATTGGGATTGAGGATGAAGTCAATTTTTCTCACTGCTAGATATATGATATCAAATTGATAGCTTTGAATGAGAGATTTTGAAAAAAAAGACATTGTTCTGTATTTAGTGATACATATGTATCATATATATATATGATTTCAAGTTTATGCCATTCTGTGCTTAAATCATATGAGACTGAGAAGTTGACAAAGAACTCATTTAAAAGTAATTTGTGGTTTTCTTCTATGCACACATTTTTTTTATAGTTTCACTTTCTAATTTCCCACCCATAAAGTTGCTATATCCATGTAGAACATTTCATGTGCTCATTATGTTTTTTAATAAATTATTGGCAAGGCTGTCTATGGATTACTTCAAGCACATTCTGTGAGGTTCTGTGTAACACTGTAGTAATCTGTGTAGTAAAAATGAAGAAGTTTCATGTTAACAGTCATCAAAGACATAATTAACTTCATCCACCACACTGAAAAATTGATGAGCAAATCCAAAACTGTCAATGGTGTTGGGCAACAGGCATTCTCTCACTGTGAGTATAAAATCAATGCAGTAATAGAGAGAAATTTGGACTTATTAGTATAGTTTACTATTTATTTGAGCATAAATTCCATCCACTTGTAGGAATTTATCTGGGGGAAATAATTGCCTGAGGGTGTCCAAACATGCACTTATTAATAACCTAATTCTTTTAAAATTATCTCTTATTGTGAAAGAAAACAAAAACTTATTGACTTAAAACATTTTCAGTCAACTTGTGATTTCCTATTCTGTGCTCCATTTGGCATTTTTCTGACAGCATGACTTCTGCGGTGGCTTTCAGAAAGAGATTGGTGGTAGAGCCATTTGAAATTTCATTCACATGTCTAAGAAGGACTCAAAAGACTGAGAGAAAAGCAGGATCTCCTCAACTTTGCCCCTGCCTGTCCTATGAATGTGAGCTCTCCAGCTTGATAGCTGGTATGTAGCTGGATGTTTTACATGTCACTGAATATTCCAGAGTCATCATACCCAATGTGTGCACATGGGTAGAACACAAGAGGTAGGCGTGGTATCATCTTTATTATCCTTGCCCTGGGTGTCATTCAGTTTCTTTTCCATCTTGATCTTTCTATTTAGACAGTTAACAAAGATCTAAACTTTGAAGAAGACAGGAAGGCTATGTATCTAGTTGAGACCATAGCCTGTAATGTGAGTCTTGTTTATTGGAGCTACTATGAAGGCAATAAGTAAGAAATAATAAAAACTTCTTTTTAAATGTTGGTAACTGTTAAGAGACTTGAGTCTCATCAAAGTTATGAAAAGAAGAGATAGTCAAGTGCTCAAAACCAAATAATATGTTTGTCACATCCACAAAGGCTCAGGGAAAGATGATAGAAAGAATATGAGATCCATTACATGGGGAAGGGTGCTTTGGATTAACATTCCATCATGTATTATGGAGGAGAGAAAAAATAAATAAACAAAAATAAAAATAACAGGGAATTAACATGGGATAGTGTTTACAAACATGGAAGTTGTTAATTATAAAAAATAAATATAAATAAAAATGTAACAAAAATAACCGCATCTATCCAGAAGAAGAACTAACTGGAAAGGAAGGGATTATGGAAAAAAATGATGGGGGAGGGAGAAAAGAAAATAATGGGAGGGGACTATGATACAAATTCATTATAAAAAATTGTGAAAATTTTCAGTAAATAGTATATTACTAACTACCTGTATTGAACAAATTGCACGGTCCAGGTTCTAACCCTTGTCTCTAAAAATGAACTTATTTTGCCATGGAAACAATGAATATTTCAAATTAATATACACATACATTTTTGCATGTATTATGAAATATAATCACAAAATTAGATGATATACCTCTTAAGATATTAAGAAGGAAATACACTTTCTTTATTTAACTTAAATTTTAAAATATTTCTATTTCTAATTTACTGAGATCATGCCAGAACACATAAATATGCATTATCTAATTACAAATGTACTTCTGTAATGGGGAATTTCATCACTACTTCCTTCATTACTATGAATTAATAAATTCATTTTAAGCTGGGCATCGTGGCACATGCCTTTAATCCCAGCACTCAGGAGGCAGAGGTAGGAAGATCACCATGAGTTTGAGGCCACCCTGAGATTCCATAGTGAATTCCAGGTCAGTCAGGGCTAGAGTGAGACCCTACCTCAAAAAACCTAAATAAATAAATAAAATATATAAATAAATAAATTCATCTTACTGTTCTTGAGTTATTTTAAGTCTTCCTCAAATAATGTACAAACAACCTATGATTTTGTTCTCAGTACACTTTGATTGCATATTGAATGATCTGCCACTGTCTCTTGCTTATATTCCTCTCAATAGCCCAATTGTTAATTGTTAAATGTTAGTTTACTTGCTTTTTGTGAAGACACAAGGCCCTTTTTCCTCAGAGTATTTGAACGTAAACTATTTTCTCTAAACATTCTCCAAACCATTCATTACTTTGCCTGTTTTTAAATGTATGTGAGCTTTTGTTTCCTTTATTAGTTATGTAAATACTCAGTGTATAAATAACCATGCTGGTACCATTGCTAGCCTCCTCCCTGTCCTCCAGCCTCCAAAGGGACCATCCTCTTTGGAGATTGTGGGAGGTGCATTGTGGGGGTGTTCATGAGATATGGGGGAAGAGGCAATGTCTCTGTCACAACTTGTGGGTCTAACAATCTTTCCGCCCCCTCTTTCCCAAATTTCCCTGAGCCATGTTGTTTTTAGGTCTTTATTCAAAGGCCAATGGGAAAGAGTCCTGACCATACTGTACGTTTCACTTATTCATGATGCTAACTACATCTCAGTTGTTCTATTTACTCTGTCAGAAAATGATAAAGACCAGGGGACATAGATTGTCACTATATGGTAGCCTATACTATATTTACAGACTAAACATAAATATATACCAAATAGATAAATAAGCCTGGCTGAAAGAAGGAGGGAAGATGATATAAGAATTAGCATCCAACATGGTGTGTGATTGAGAAATTTAAAAACTTGTAAACTACAATGCAAAATTCTTGATTTATTTTTAAAAATACTTAGATTAATTATATTATCACAAGTATCTCCACTAATGTGCTCATAAAATCTAGTAAATCCCTTCAGTATAGAATATATGTGGCCTTGTCAGTTTCACCTTTTTGGGATGAACCTCCAAACCAGACATAGTTTATGGGAGGAAAAAGATTTAATGAAGCCTACAGATCCCTGGGGAAGTTCCATAATAGCGAAAAGGAGAAATATCACAACCAAAATCAAGAGCACAAAGATGGGCAGCGGAAAGCAGGGAACCCAGGCAGAGTTCAAGCACTCTGTATAACTTTAGACTAGAATTGAAGTCTGCCCCCACCATAAGGCTGGATCCCAGGGTCCAATCATAGTGACACCTCCTCCAGCCAAATGTCTGGAGTTCAAGCTTTAGTAAACTCCCGAATCTTCTGGGGGCTATCCATTCAAACCACATGTTTGACTTCACATATGCAAATTTGATGAGTGAGGCAATTTATTTCCACAATAACTTGAGTTAATGTATTGAACATTAATAAAATATTCTACGTTATTGGATTAATACTTAGATCTATTTACTAGTATTTTCTCAATGCTATTTTTTCTACAAATTTTGTAATTCTATGAACATGAAAAAAGCAAGTGGTTACAC
Source organism: Jaculus jaculus (assembly GCF_020740685.1). NCBI lineage: Eukaryota > Metazoa > Chordata > Mammalia > Rodentia > Dipodidae > Jaculus > Jaculus jaculus. Next base: position 184,649,474 of record NC_059102.1, on the reverse strand, counting down.
AGATAATATGAAGAAATTGATATTCATAGCTCAATTAATCACTTGGGAAATGGTTTTTCTTTAATTTCATGTTAGAGTTGACATTAAAAACTGCTTGTAAAAAACCATATGGGGTGAAGGCCAAGGATGTCAGAGTAGGCACCATTCCAATAGCTCTCAAAACAGCAAGAAAATCAAGCTAACTAATGTCCCTACTGAGAAGGCCAGCTGTTCAGGCTCACACTCCCCAATCAGAATCTGTTAAATGGCATATTAACCTTATCTTCTTCCAGAAGCTTTGATGAAGTGAGAAAATTAAAATATTAATACCATGAGTCTCAATCATGAATGGTTATTGTCTCATACCGTTTCAGGTGAAAAGGCTCAGCCAGATACAGTTTAAAGTTGTAAGTTAAAAGAGAGGCAGCATTAATTAACACTAAAGAAGAAAACATGAAATTGTAAATTACAGTTGCAGTTCTGGGAATATTATAGCTCACATTATTTAAAATTAAGTTATTTACATAGCTTGTTTATTTATATGACCTTATTAGATCTGTAAGGTCAAATGATCCATTCTACCATACTATATCCTAGCAGGACTCAAAATCAACTTCTATCCACAGTGGATGTCACTGCCAGCATTGGTGCTCTTCAGGAGAGATAGAAAACCTCTGCCATCACATCTTAAATTCTTCCTCACTTTAGCTAATGTCACAATGATGTGTTATTGTCTTTATTATGCTATTGACCCTTCTATGTGAGATAGAGAAACACATAAGAATTGATAGTGACACCATCACTGTCCTAAAATAACTGATCTAGAAGCAAATTATGGAACAAAATCCAAAGGCATTTAGAGAAGTATTTTTCAGATGAAGGAAAAATACTCTTTCAGAGATTGAGCAAAACAATACTGAAGAGGCAGAAAGCTTCAGAACAAGGAAACTTTAACTCTAGTCCTGGTCTGAGTCCAATGCTAGTGACAGGATACTCAAATTCATTTACAGAGAGCTTGTATCACATTAAGTCACAGTGTTTGGATTTTGTATTTATCAGATACTAGCTACTTGTTTGATCAACATTATAATGTACTAGGTCTGGGAAGATGCTTTTGGAAAAGTGTTTGCTTTGCAAGTATGAAGACATGAATTCAATCACCAAAACTCATGTAAAAATTATGGGTGCAGTGACATGGACATGCTCTTGAAATATCAGCACTAGGCAGGGGAGTAGAGGTGAATCACTGGGACTTGCAGGGCCAGATATTCTAGCCTACTTAGCAAGCTCCAGACAAATGAGATACACTTTCAAAAAAAAGAGAGGAAAGAAAGGGAAGGGAAGAAAAAAAAAAAGAATAATAGAAGAAAAAAGAAAAAGTGATAGAAAAAGTCAGAAGGAAGGAAGGAAAGAAAGAAGGAAATAAAGATAGTCAGAGCCTGAGAAAGGATCTTGAAGTTGTCTGCTGTCCTCCACATGGACTCACAATACATGTGTGTGTACCTGAATACACATTAATATTCACACACAACTTAGGACCTCTCAAGTTTTTCTAGTACTGTCAAACCATTCTAACAAAAGGAATTACTTTCAAGAGTGTGACAAACATGGGGCTGGGGTCTATATCAGTCAGTAAGTGGTTTTCACAAGCATGAGGACATTAATTTGATCCCCAAGACGCACATAAAAATAGAAGGCATGGTGTCACAACATTGCAATCTCAGCATGGGGAAGGCAGAGATAGGGACATCCCTTGAGGAGTATCTCTCACCAATCACCCTAGCCTAAATAGTGCATTTAAAGCTAAAGAAATATAAGGACAGAAATATGAGGACAGCATTCCTGAGGAACAATAAAGGAGGGTGTCTTCTGGTGCACATGCGCACTTGCGCATATTTGAACATGAACACATACATAATTATATGCATAAAAAGTACAACATGGAGTTACTTGCTCAGTCAGTGTGTGAGAAGGTGTGCAGGTCTGGAGTGAGTAGGCCAAACCCCTCTTTCTGGGCTCCTTCCACCTTCCAGGTCTGAGTTCCCCTGTTTGGACAGTGTGTGGGTGGCCTGGAGTGAGTAGACCAGACCCTTTTCCAAGATCCTCCTATGTTCCCTAGTCTGAGTTCTTTGCACAAACAGTGTGTGGTCTGGAGTGAGTGGGCCAGATGCCTGTTTCCAAGCTCCTCCCACCGTCCTGGTCTGAGTTCCCTGCACTGGTCTGTGTGCTAGACAGTGAGGCATGAAATAGGACAAACCCTGTTCCCTTGCTCCTCCCAGTCCCCTGGTCCTGGTAGGTTCCATTGTGTCTTGCTTGGAAGGCCTGATCCTTATGTGAGCTATGGAATGAAGCTTTTTGCTCTGGAATCCTGACTGACCACTGGGTAAAAACATCCCTATTCACCTGAATCAAATGGTGAATGGGCCAAAGGACAAAAACTTGATAATTCTTCACTAAAGTAAAGAGTGTCCTAAAGTGTGTAGACCACAATGCAAAAAACCCAACAAAAGTAAGACAACTGAGAGATTTCTACCAAGGATGCCTAGTCCTACAATGGAAGCCTCCAATGAAATCATAGAGAAATCAAAAGACATTCATTCTCAAAATGAAGACACAACAACCAATGAGACCCTGATCAAAACAACAACAATCAAATTTCTGAACTAGAAGCAAACTACCAAAGAATCAATAATTGTGCCAATAAAATGAAACATAATTGTTACCTAGAACATTCAGCTTTTGACAGTAGGCTTAACTTGATTGAAGAAAACATTAGAACCCTCCAAAGAGATATGAATAAATTGAAGGTAAGTCAAGAAGAAATGGAAGATCTCAATAACCAGTTGTTTAAGCTTAATGGAGACTTGATCAAATGTAAGAATGAACTACAAGAAGCAACAAGAAAACCAGAACTTGAGCTGGAGAGATGGCTTAGTGGTTAAGCGCTTGCCTGTGAAGCCGAAGGACCCCAGTTTGAGGCTCAATTCCCCAGGACCCACGTTAGTCAGATGTACAAGAAGGCACATGCATCTGGAGTTCATTTGCAGTGGCTAGAGGCCCTGGTGCACCCACTCTCTCTCTCTGACTATCTCTTTCTCCTTGTATCTATTGCTCTCAAATAAATAAATGAACAAAGAAAAAGAAAACCAGAGCTCTAATTGAAATTGTATCTCAAAAAAAGAGATGGACATAATACAAAATAACATGACATAAAACAAAAAAGCAAATTGAAATTATAGAAACTTCTGTAGAACCACTCACCAATAGAGTAACTCATGTGGAAGACAGAACCTCTGACCTGAAAGAATAAGCTGATCATGAAGCCAAAAATTTTACTAAGTTCAAAAAAATCAAGTGAACAGAATATGAGTGAGCTGTGGGAAACCTTAAAACAACCTAACATATGAATTGTGGGTATACCAGAAGGAAAGGAAATCCAGACCAGAAGCATAGAGACCATATTCAATGAAATTATTTTAGAAAATCTTCTGAATCTTGCAAGAGGCCCATCCAGATATAAGCAGCCCACAGAACACCAAATAGATAGGGCCAAAGAAGAAACTAAGACACATGATAGTTAAAACTCTTAACAACGAAAAAAGAGTGTTGAAAGCAGCAAGAGAGGAAACAATTCACGATATACAAAGGCAATCCCATCAGAATTACATCAGATTTTTCAATGGAAACTCTGAAAGCCAGGAGGGCATGGAAGACTTCAAAGTCAGAAAAAAACTATGGCTTCCAAACCAAGCTACTTTACCAAACAAAAAAAAAACTCTCATAATAGTTGGTGAAAGAAAAACTTTCCATGAAAAAGTCAACTATATGATTATATGAACACGAAGCAAAACCTACAGAGAATATTTGAGGGAATACTCCACACAGAGCAGTCAAACAACCCATCTCAAGAACCAACAAAAAGATATCACAATAATCAAATAGACCAAGCTAAATGCAGTACATAACACAAGAAAGCACCAAACACAATAAAACAACTCATAATGGCAAAGATTATTTCAAACCTCACAGAAATAACCTTAAATTAATGATCTTAACTCAACCATCAAAAGACACAGGTTGTCAGGATAGATCAAAAACATGGAACCTGGGCTGGAAAGATGGTTTAGCAGTTAAGATGTTTGTCTGCAAAGCCAAAGGACCTCAGTTTGATTCTTCAGGGTCCACATAAGCCAGATGCACAAGGGGGTGCATGCATCTGGAGTTCATTTGCAGTAGCTGACAGCCCTTGCATTCTCTCCTCTCTCACAGTCTTTGAATTAAATAAATAAATAAAACATTTATAAAAACTGGAACCTTCTATCTGCTGTCTTCAAGAAACCCACCTCACCACTAAAGATAGACATCTCCTCAGGGAGAAAGATTAGAAAATGACATTCCAAGAAAATGAAAATTTAAAAAGTGGGTGTTGCTACATTAGTATCTGATAAAATATACTGCAAAGAACAAGTAATAAAAAAGGCAAAGAAGGCCACTTCTTACTCATCAAGGGAATGATCCAACATGAGCACAATGCAATCATAAATATATATGTGCCAAACACAGGGCCACCACAGTTTATAAAACAAAATCTACTTGAAAATAAAACAGAAATAAACACAAACACCATCATAGTAAGAGATGTCAATACTCCACTATCATCAATAGACAGATCACCCAAGCAGAAAATCAATAGGGAAATAATAGAGCTCAACAACATCATAGATCAACTAGACTTTATGGAAATCTACAAAATTTCTAACCCCAACTCTCCAGAAAACACATTCTTCAAAGAAGCCCATGGAACCTTCTCAAAAATTGAACATATATAATACACCTTAAAATGTGCCTTCATGGAGTAGAGGTTTTTAAAATAAGTCCTGATGATTGTCCCCAGTTCACTTAAGTCTGTTGTGATGTCTCCTTTTTCATTTTGAATTTTGTTAACTTGAAGCATCTCTTTTTTTTTTTTTTCCTGCTTGATAAAATTGGCCAGAGGTTTGTCAATCTTGTTTATTTTTTTCAAAGAACCAGCTCTTTGTTTTGTCAATTGTCTTAACTGTTTTCTTGGTTTCCAATTCATTAATTTCTGCTCTGATTTCAATTATTTCTTTCCTTCTGGAGCTCTTTGGGTTGGATTTTCTTGCTTTTCTGGTGCCCTTAAGTGGGATGGTTAGGTTACTGATTTGGGATCTCTCTGTCTTTTTTACGAAGGCATTGAGTGCTATGAATTTTCTCCTGAGGACCGCCTTCATTGTGTCCCATAAGTTTTGGTACGAGGTGTTCTCATTGTCAATAAATTCTAGAAATTTTGCAATTTCCTTTTTTATTTCATCCACTATCCATTTATTGTTTAAAAGTGTGCTGTTCAGTTTCCAGGTGCCGTTGGGATTCTCAGTGGGTCTTTTGTTGTTGATTTCTAGCAATATGACATTGTGATCTGATGTCATGCAGGGAATTATGTCAATCTTCCTAAATATGTGGAGACAGTCTTTGTGACCCAGTATATGGTCTATTTTAGAGAATGTTCCATGGGCTGCTGAGAAGAATGTATAGTCTGTGGATTTGGGCTGGAAAGTTCTGTAGATGTCCATTAGGTCTAAGTGATTTATGGTTTTGTTGAGCTCTCTTATTTCCCTGTTGAGTTTCTGTTTAAATGATCTGTCTATTACTGATAATGGTGTATTGAAGTCCCCAGCTATGATGGTGTTGGTGGTTATTTCTGTTTTATTGTCAACTACCATCAATTGTGGGCTACAAGAGGGCCTACACCTATTAAATTCTCTAGAAAAAAAGTAAGGGTTATCTCATTTGTTCTGGTGCTAACTTACTCTCCATTGGAGAATCTGCTTCTCTTTTCCAGATAGATGCAGATCCTAAGGAGAGAGCCACCCCATCATACCGCAAAAGCGCCCAGCTGAAACCAAGGAAACTTGGCAAAACAAGCAAATGTGCTCTTTTCTTGGTGAACCAGGTATCAGCACAAGGGTGAAGGAGATAAACACACAGAAAAATCAACTCCTACCAAATCAGAGAGCCAGAGACCCAGAGGCCCCCAATACCTCATCACTGAAGCAGACCAAAAATGAACCCAACATGACTCAGGGAAATTTTGCAGAAGAGGGGACAGAAAGAATGTCAGAGTGCCATGTTGTGTCATGATATGCAGGGACATTTATCCTACCCATAACTGGGGGCTGACTCCAGAATGCATGACCCATATACCTCAACAAGGAGGGGCCAAGGGAAGGGGGTAGGTCATGGAAGAGCCTAATAATGGTACCAAACCGACTGTATTTGCTGAATACAAAACTAATTAATAAAAAATATTAATTAAAAAATGTGCCTTCATAAAGTCAAGAAAATTGACGTAACTTCCTGCATCATGTCAGATCACAATGCATTAAAGCTAGAAATTAACAACTATAAACACATCAGGAACTCCACCAGCTCCTGGAGACTAAAGAACACACTTTTAAACAATGAATGGGTCAAGGAAGAAATCAGAAAAGGAGTTGTAAAATTACTAGAATTGAATGATAGTGAAAACATAATCTACCAAAAATTATGGGACACAGTGAAAAAAGTCGTAAGGGGAAAATTCATAGCCATAAATGTCTTCACTACATAGAGAGACAGATCCCCAATCAATAACCTGATTGTCCATCTAAGGGCACTGGAAAAACAAGAAGAATCAAACCCATGATTAAAGCAGAAGTTAATGAATTGGAAACTAGGAAAACAATTTAAAAAAAAAATGATGAAATGAAGAGTTGGTTCTCAACAGACATTAATGAAGTTGACACATTGAAATTTGTAGAAAAATGGTCAAATCTAGAACAGATCTTTCTAAGTGAACTCATACAATTACAGAAAGACAATCTTTGCATGATCTCACTCATCTTCACTTCTTAACCCATTCTTCCCAAGTTGCTTACTTAACTGAATAGCATCTTGAGGCTTGGACAATAGGGAGGGTAGAGCTTGGGGGAAGAGAAAGAGTGGTGGTGGGGCACAAAACTGAACCCAAATTGAACTGTTACCATAGAATCCTATATCCTGGAAGCCAGACTAAAAACTGAGGGGGCTCACCTGAATCAAAGGGCCCTGGACAGGGTGATATGAAACCTATCCTCAAATTTCTATTTCTCCTTCTTCTCTGCCTTTTTCTTCTTTTTTTCTTGTCCGTTAGCTCTGGCCTGTAATTCCCTGTACCAGGATCTTCTCTACATTCACAATGAGTTGTTGATCAGTGAGATCTATTAGATCTCCCAAAATAAATAAGATAGACTTGTCACAGCACTTGATTACCCACCAGAGGTTAATGGTAAGACCCTACAGCTGAAGACACTGTATGATGTTAGCCCAGACCATGGAGAGGCCTGGTTGGAATCCAGAGGAGAGCCAGTCCCTAGACAATCAGACAATCTAGTGCTGGAATGTGCTACATGAGCCCATTCTAAGTGACTCAAAAGCAAACAACCTGACCTGATGCTCATGCAGTGCAATAGCAGCACACAGCCATGATGTGTAACCAACTACTCTTGGATTGACTAACAGATCTACTCTGTGGAATGGAAACCATATTTGGAACTGGGAAACAAGTCAGAATCATATCCAGACAATGATTCTGCTTTCCCATTGTTAAGCTCCCACTAACTTTAGATGGTAAGAGGGTCTGCACATTTTATTTCTCTCTAAATTAATGAAGGTTATCCTATTTAGCTAGTGCTGACTTCATTCTTTATTGGAGAATCTGTTTTTCTTCTTCAGAGAAGAGCTGGACCTGAGGAGATAAATGACCCACTCTACCCTGCCTCAGCTGAAGTCACAGAGGAATTGGGGATATGTGCAAGACTGCTGCTTTCTTAATGAATCTGATATCAGCACAACAGCAATGGAGATAGATAATGAGGACACTCAATGTCTACCAAACCAGAGATCCAGAAGCTCCTAAGTACCCACCACTGAAGTAGACTTAAAATGCTCCCAGTATGGCTCAGGGAATTTTGTGGAAGATGTGCTAGAAAGGTTGTTAGAGCCACATGTTGGGATATTTTGCATAAAGACATTGCCTGTCCCCATTACCACCCATAATGCATAGCCCACAATCACCATGGGCTTTACCTGCATCCCCCAATGAGGTAGGCCACTTTAGAAAAGGACAGGGATGAGGGAAAGGATAGTACCAACATAGGTTGTTTACATACAGAATATGTCCATATCTAATAAAAAAAAGTTGCTTAAAATTACATTAACTATTTTAAAAAAAGGAAAGTAAAATGGAACACCACAGATATAAATTAACAATTGGCCTCATACTTGTAAACACCAAAAAATCTGTGCATTAGGTGAAAATAAGAACATGGATATATTGGTCTGGAGAGATGGCTTAGCAGTTAAGCGTTTGCCTGTGAAGCCTAAGGACCCCGGTTCGAGGCTCGGTTCCCCAGGTCCCACATTAGCCAGATGCACAAGGGGGCGCACGCGTCTGGAGTTCGTTTGCAGAGGCTGGAAGCCCTGGCGCGCCCATTCTCTCTCTCTCCCTCTATCTGTCTTTCTCTGTGTGTCTGTCACTCTCAAAATAAATAAATAAATAAAATTTTAAAAATATTTTAAAAAATAGGACTTTTGGAAGATGATATGAATTAGATTGGGTTATGAGGGTATAATATTCATGTCTAAATACTGTCTGCTTTCTAAGAAGAGGAAATGTGACCAAATTACATTACATACATATTCACTATAGCGTCTAAATGACACCTATACTGCCATGGGACTCTTCCAACAAGAAGGCTTTCATCAAATGTGGGTCCATGCCCTTGGAATCCTGAGCCCAAACCAACTTCTTTTATGTCTTGTCAGAACTTTTGTCAGTGTGACCAAACCCCAAAAGGAGAGGACTAAAATATGGAAGGGCTTATTTCACTCAGCGGTTTCAGCCTACCATTGTGGTAGAAGCCTGACAGAAAAGAGGGTATCATCTCATGGTGTCTCAAAAGAAGAGGGAGAGAATGCTTGTACTGATAGTTTACCTCATTTTTTTTCAATTACATTCCATAGGTCCCAGTCTATGGGATGGTGGCTCCAACATTTAGTGCAAGTCTTTTCTGATCAGTAACCTTTTGTGGAAATTTTCATAGATGTGTTTTACTAGTCTTTTAGGCACTTCCCCATATAATTATGTCGACAAAAACAATAAGTTATTGTACCTATTATTTTTATAAGGAAGCTAGTCTTAAATATTTAATTATATTAATAGAAAATGGACTTATTGTAATCTTTGCAACTCACTGTATGTCTCCCTCACTTTTGGTAAACATGTTTCATATTAAGCTAGTTTCCCCACAAGGTCAATCAGGCCACAAAACTCAGAGATTTGAGCTCCTGGTCTTTTTAGTTTTATCTGCATATAGCTGTAGTAATTTACAAATGGACAATGGAGGGCAAAGAGAAGCTCAACAGTTACTAGGAGTGACAAAAATTCCACTAACCCCAATATTAAACATTAATGGACTCCTATGCTGCTCAACTTCAAATGCATATTTCAGTATTTTCAACTCCTGGATATGCCTGCAGGTATACCCAAAGCCAACCTGACTGGACTTTAGCTTCAGGTCTCCATTAATGGGTTTTCCAAGTCTCTTGAACTAAAAGATTCTTATCTCATACTTTAATGGAAATCTTAATTCTCTGAAAACCAGGACTTGAGTTTAAACTTGGGTGTTGACATGCAAAGTTTTCTCCATATAGATTTTTTTTTTCCTTTTTTTTGGTTTTTCAAGGTAGGGTTTCACTCTATCCCAGGTTGACCTGGAATTCACTATGTAGTCTCAGGGTGGCCTTGTACTCACTGGATCCTTCTACCTCAGCCTTCTGAGTGCAGGGCTTAAAGTCGTGTTCCACTATGCCTGGCTTCCAAGTAATTTTTTGAAGTAAGAGACATTTCTACCTCTACCCCTCACTCCATATCTCTACAAATGTGGGATAGTAGGAACATAGAGTCTATTGGTTTAATTAATGTTTCATATTCTTAAAAATTTTATGCCATTCTAAAAATATCATCTTCAAGCTAGTTCCTCAGTTATGCCTTCAATTTTTTTTTTCCTCCACAGTTCCATCTCCAGCCAAACATTTCTAGATACTACTTGATATAATAGTGTGATTTAATTCCACCATGGTATAGCCAAAAGAATATCATTGGTATGATGTTATATGTGCTCCCAGAAAATGTCAAGACTTGGTAATCTCTTGTGTAGCCATCCCACATGAGGCTCTGTGCTTAGGCATTCATGCTTATATAAAAATAAATATGAATCTTGACTTGGATGAGTGCTTGTTATTTCTTATAGTAAAATGGCTCCATGTAGTCAACTTCTTATGAGGAAGTTAATTAGTCTCCTTGAGAGTTGGTTACATATCAGTAATTCAACTTCCTCATAATGTTGGCAGGATCAGAATTCATCAAAAACTGGCTGATCAGAATTTGAAAAAGAAAATAAGAAAATCCATAATGCTGGCCTCATGGATAACCCCTATCTCTGCTGATGATATTGTAATCGTGAGCGCACTGTACATGGGCATAGAGACTGATGAGTACTCAGTAAGTTAACCTCTCCAGACCTGATCATTCAGTGCTTTTCTACAATCAATGGGCATTCCATATATAAACAGCTTTATCCCTTATCCTATCAATATTTCCAGACATTTTTCCACAGAGATATAAGATTCATGTGAGCTTAAAATTTCATTGCTAATAATACAAGCTATCTTGGCTGTTCAAAAGTCTCTCTATTGTTGTCTCTGTTAATATGCATACACATACATATGTATACATGTATACATATAGGTATGTTTATATTTATTGATATATCATAAGCTTTGTTCCAGGTCCCCCTATGTATGTTTTGAAGTTCAGGTTTTAATGAATTAGATTTGCAGATATTTTTAATTGATGTAGATGTTCTACTTGGAGTTGTATAGATTTTGATAGTATAGATCTTATAACATATACATGGCCCTTAGACGTTTGGAAATGGATGGAATCACTGACAAAGATAGATAAGAATAGAATGGATAACTAAGATGTGGTATATCTACACAATGGAATTTTACACAGCACTAAGAAAAAAAATGACACAATGAAATTTGAGGAAAAATGGTTGAACCTGGAACAGATAATTCTCAGTGAACTTACCCAATCACAGAAAGAAAATTGCCACATAGTCTCACTCATCTACAGCATCTAACCTGAATCTAACCAAGATGCCAACATACCCAGCAAGTATCTCAAGGACTAGACAACAGGGTGGGTGGGGAGGGAGGGGAGGGCAAGGGAGAAGGTAGGAAACACAAATATAGACCTGAAGGGCAATGGTACCATAAAATTCTACATCCTAAAAGGCAGAACAAATGGTTGAACCCTCACCAGGCCTTTAGAGGGAACACCTGAGTCACAAGACACTGGAGAGTATATTATGAAGACTAACCTTAATCTTCTACAGCCTCTCTCCCTCTCTCTCTCTCTCTCTCTCTCTCTCATCTCTCATCTCTCTAACTCTTTTATATTAGTTATTGTTTTCTTCCTTTTCTTAGTGAGCACTGACCTGTAACTCCCAGTACAAGTATGTGGCTTTCATCCACAATGAGCTTGAGCTTTTGATCAGATACGTACAAGGTTTCCTAATAGAAAGACAGATTTCTGTCAGAGTACTTGATGACCCACCAAAGGTTAGTGGTAAGACCTTACTGCTGAAGACACCGTATGCAGTTGACACATAAAGTGGAATGACATGGCTGGAAGCTTCAAGAGAGTCAATCCCCAGACAGTCAGCGCATCTAGTACCAGAAGGTGCTACATGGGCAACTGGGGGAAAATGGCCAACATGTGTCCAAGCAACTCATGGTCTAACCTACATAGCAGCAAATAACCTGCTGTGATGCTCACACAAGCGCAATAGTGGTGCACAGCTATGGAGGGAAACCAACTGCTCATGGTTTGGCTAACTGATCCCCTCAGTGGTTTGGGACCCATAGCTGGAGCTGGGAAACAAGTCAGAACCATATCCAAACATAAGCCTACTCTCCAACATCAACTACCATCAATCATGGGCTACAAGAGGGGCTACACCTTTTAAATTCTCTATTAAAAAGTAAGGGTTATCTCATTTGTCCTGGTGTGAACTTACTCTCCATTGGAGAATCTGCTTCTCTTTTTCAGATAGATGTAGAGCCTGAGGAGAAAGCCACCCCATCATACCTCAAAAGGGCCCTGGCTGAAACTAAGAAAAATTGGTGAAACAAGAAAGGGTGCTGTTTTCCTGATGAACTGGATACCAGCACAAGGGGGAAGGAGACCACCACAGAGAAAAATCAACTCCTACCAAACCAGAGAGCCAGAGCCTCAGAGGCCCCCAACACCTTATCACTGAAGCAGACCTAAAATGAACCCAACATGGCTCAGGGTAATTTTATGGAAGAGGGGGCAGAAAGAATGTCAGAGCCACATGTTGGATCATGATATGTGGAGACATTTATCTTACCCATAACAGTGGGTTAACCCCACAATATATGACCCATATACCTCAACATGGAGGGGCCAATGGAGAGGGGGTAGGTTTCAGATAAGCCTAATAATGGTACCAAACTGACTGTATTTGCTGAATACAAAACTAATTAATAAAGAAAAAGAAAATACAACCTAATAAAGATTATTGCTAACTGAAGAGATGGCTTAGTAGTTAACATACTTAGCTGTGAAGCATAAGGACCCATTTTTGATTCTCCAGAATCTATGTAAGAGAGATGCACATGGTGACACATGCATCTGGAGTTTGTATGCAGTGGCTAGAGGCCCTGACATGTTCCCTGTCACTCTCTATCTCTCATAAATAAGTAAATAAAAATAAAATATTTAAAAAGTTAAATGTTATTTCTATTACTATCAAAATCATAGTGGACAAAGATACACACACACACACACACACACACACACACACACACACACATAATCTGGAGAGATTGGTAAGGGCATTTGCTTATAAAAGCTGATGGCCAGAGTTAGGTTCCCCAGTGATGCAGTCAGGTTCACGCTGCTAGTAGAAATCATCTAACCAAAAGCAGCTTGTCAGGTAATAAAAGGTTTATTTTGGCTTACAGATTCAAGCAGAAGTACCGCGATGGCAGGGGAAAATGACTGCATGAGTAGATGGTGGACATCACCACCTGGTGAACAACAGATGGACAATAGCAACAGGAGAATGTGTCAAATACTGGCAAGGGTAAAGTAGCTATACTACCCATTAGCCCAACCTCAATAATACATCACCTATAGGAGACATTAATTGCCAAATCTCCTTCAGCTGGGAACCTAGCATTCAAAACACCTAAGTTTATAGGAGATACCTGAATCAAACCACCACATTCCACCCTTGGCCTCCATAAACTGATAGCCATGCCTGATGTAAAACACAATGTTTTCAGTCTCCCTTTAAAAGTCCCAATAGATTTTATCAACTCTAATGATGTTCAAACATTCCCATAGTCCAAGATCTTATAATTGAAGCATAATACAAAAAATAATATATATATATATATATAATGGCATAGAATAAACATTCACACTACAAATATGCCATTGGGTGTAGCAAAGAAATATTCAACCAACACAGTATTTAAAATAACCAGGGAAAACATAGAACTCTGTAGCTCCAAGTCCAGCAACTCTAGCCAGTGACAAGTCACCAAGTACAATAATTCTAACCAGCAACAATTCTCTGGAGTTCCAATTCTGCCCATACATCTAGGCTACTCATAGTCCTGGAAAACTTCATCTTGGGATGACAGCTCTCCTTAGCAGCTGTCTCATGGTCCTGGTATCTCCATTGGGTCTCCTTTGCAACCCACTGTCCATCCTCACAGTTCCTTAAGGTCTCTGTGTAGGCAATCCAGCAAGCCTGCTTCACATTGCACATGGCCATTTCCAAAATACAAGACTGTGTTGCAAATCCAATGACCCTCTCTTTTCTGCATTTCTCATGCTCCATAATACAAGGTAGGGTGTCGATTTGTTAATCTAGAGAAGAATAAAAAGTCTTTGAAGTACAGGACACTCCTTCAACATTCTGGCCCCTTCCAAAGAACCTGCATTCTTTCTGTTGTCCCAATGCAGGTCAGCTGACCCAATCTTCATGGTGGTAATCATTCAATTACAGCTTAATAGGAAGCAATTTCAGCCCAAAGATTTCATTTTTTTTTTCTGTGCCATATTCCTCTCCACACAACAGTCCATTTCTACACAATGCAACACTTCATAACTTCTCAGGACACAGCCATAAAGCAAGCCTCTCACACAACTGCTTCTAGCCCATTATAGGCGAAGCTCTTTCCCACTCTTATAAGCCAAACCTCACATCCCATGGTTATTACTGCATTCAGGTGTTTCAACTCTGATAACAATAGTCCATCAAGCTGTACTTATAGTGCTGCAAGGTTTCTCTTAGGCCAAGATTTCAAATTCTTTCACATTCCTCTTGCAAAACAGTTCCAAAAGGCCAAAAGCCACACAGTCAGGCTTCTAGCAGCAATGATACCTATCAGTGTCAACTTTACTGTCACAATGAGGTTTTCATTGCTGGCAGAAAACACCCAACCAAGAGCAGCTTGTGGGGGAAAAAGGTTTATGTCGGATTACAGACTCAAGAGAAAGCTCCATAATAGCAGGGGAACCTGAGGAGAGGGTGGACATCACCTCCTGGCCAGCATCAAATAGACAACAGCAACAGGAGTGTATACCAAACACTGGCAAGGATAAACTGGCTATAATACCCATAAGCCCACCCCCCAAAACACACTGCCTCCAGGAGGTGTTCATTCCCAAATCGTTATCATCTGTAAACCTAGCATTCAGAATACCTAAGTTTATGGTTATGACACATGAATGAAGCCACCACACCTAATTCTCAAGTAAAGCATCTGAAGTTCCTTTTCAGTGGCAGGAAATCCGTGTGTACCCATACTCACTTGTGTGTGTTTATATGTGTTTCTCAGACGTACATGCATAAATACATTAAAAATGAGATAGGAACTTATACATGTGTGACATCAGGCACAAGATGGAGAAAGTGATTGAGATATTATCTTCTACTAAATTTATTGGAGAAAACTAATGATAAAATTGAGGTGCCTTTAAAGTAAGCTAGTAAGCTAGGGCTGGAGAGACTGACTATCATTGTGTGCCTGTATAGCCAAAGGACCTAGGTTTGATTCCCCAGAATCTACATAAGCTAGAGGCACATGCATCTGGAGTTCGGTTGTAGTGCCTGGAGACCCTGGTGCCACCATTCTTTCTCTATTTTCCTCTCTCTCTCTCTCTCTCTCTCTCTCTCTCTCTCTCTCTCTCTTTCTCTGCTTTTTTCTCTCTCTTGAATAAATAAATTAAATAAAATATTCAAAAAATAAAATAAGCTAGTCAGTATAATTGTATTTGTCTCCAGTTATATTCAATCCCACAGATGTAGATATGGGCTACCCACAGATTAATTTGTTCAACACAACTTTGGTTATACCATACATGCTATACAAGGAAGCCAAGCAAAATGTCTGAGGATGCATCTTTCCAATTTCTCACCTTTACTATCCTCCTGGTCCTCTTTAACACTCAAGCTTTACAAATTCAGGCTTAATCACTGGCACAATACAACATTGATTTTATATTACTTATATACATTTTGTCAGGCTTATGTTTCCAAAACCTTGAAATGTAATACTAATTGAAATTAAGGCCTGAGAAATAAGGATTTTTTAAGTAAAATAAAATCTGCTTCTCATGCTATCTTTCCATTTCCTAGTGGTCAAGGACAAATTGGTATGGAGGGCAACATTCAAGTATCCACTGAAACTAATGAGAAAATGGAACAGTGCTAAGAAAAAATGTAGTCATTCAAAGTTCTACATTGTGTTTTTGTAAAATTCTGTGTTCTAGGAGCTTGAAGTCTGGCACAGTAGCATCTGTGATCAGCTATGGGAAAACTGAATTCCCAGTATGCCTCTAATGTAATGATCTGACATAATATTCAGCAGTTCATCAAAACTTCAAACTCAAATTATGCTTTCAAAGCATCTTTTTCAATGTGCAATGTGAATGACATTAAAATTTTAGATTATGTAACTGTATGGATTGTGATTTTTTTTCCCTCTGAATTTTGATCTGTTCAGTAAGTCATTTCATTGTGAGCTTCAATTTTTGCCATCTATATGATATAATTTTATTGATAGTGAGAATAGACACACCTTCTCCACAAGTTTATTTAAGACACTAATACACAAGATAATTTTAGGGAAAGGGTATTATTCAAGTAAGCAATGGCACATGAATTAGACAAATGACATACACATATCTTCAAGGGTAACTTATATCCAATCTTTCAAGTGCAAAAATTAAAAGACACAGGGCTAGAGAAATGGTTCAGTAGTTAAGACACTTGACTGCACTGAATAACAACCTGTATTCAATTCCTCAGTTCTCATGTAAAGCCTGATGCACAAAGTGGCACATTCATCTGGTGTTAATTTGCATCAGATAGAGGCCCTGGCATGCCATTCTCTCTCTCTTCTTCTTGAAAATAAGTAAATAAAAAATGTAAAGCTACTGGTGATAAGCAGTGCATCAAAAGTTATAGGATAAGGATAAAGGATAGTGTCAATATTCAAAGGTATATCTGTCTGATAAAACCATGGGAATTTTCTAATGCAATATGTAAGGAAAAGGGCAAATTGATGACAGTTATACTATTCTAGCCTATGTTCTTCCACATGATACAGTGCATCAGTGATAAATTATTTGCTATTTACATACTTAGGCATGTGGAGGGGATGCTTACAGCAAGAACTTACTGCTTAGAATCTGGAAATGAGGATCATAGAAATGACCAAAGGATGGCCTTGAAAGCTCATAAATAAACCTAGGATTGCTATGATAATATAACAGAGTACTTAAAGTAATAAATGCTTTGAATAAGATAAAGTAGATAAATTATATTAAATGTATGAGAAGTTTATACAACTCAAGGTCTCGTTTGAAGTTTGTATTTAATCCTTAAATTTAGTTCTTGTGATATGTCTTTTCTTCTTTTTACCATAAGAAATAAAAGGAAGGGCCTTTACAATTGATGTCTGTATTTTTTTGTTTCTATTAATTATTACTAAACTGAACACACATGATAGGATATCTTCTAGTTAGCAAAGGGTAGGATATAAAAAATAAAATTATATATGACTCATATGTGTGATAATTCAATATACTGTTTTCATCAATATAGCAAAATAAACTACATAACTATACTCCATCTTTTTTTCTCTAAAATTCTATGTACTTGCTTTTACCAATACACTCAGGCAGTTCAATTTGTTGACAGTTTTCAAGGGATTATAATTAATGAGTTTATCATTAAGCTATCAATCACTGTGACAAAATAATGAGATACACTACATGGAGAAAATATTTTGCTCACCATTTTAGATTTCAGCCCATGGCACTTTTGACCCTGTCACTTATGGTTTGTAGTAGCATAGTATATCATAGTGGAAGTGTGTAGTGGAAGATGTCTGCTTGCTTCCTGTTGTTCAGGAAGCAAGGAGAGATGACAGGCCTGGGGTCCTAAACCATGATCAAGGGCATGTCCCCAATGAACTAACTTCCTTCTTCCAATAACTATGTCATGCAGGATCCATGAATTTCAACAATGTCATAAGCTGATAATTGAATTTTAGTATATGGGTCTTTGGGGTACCTTAAAAAATATTTTTATTTATTTGCAAGGATGGAAAGACAGAGAAAAAGAGAGAGAGAGAGCATGAATAAGCAGGGATTCCAGCTGATGCAAACAGACTCCAGATGCATGTGTCACTCTTTGCACCTGAATCTATATGGGTACTGGGGATTCAAATCCAGATTGCTAGGCTTTTCAGGCAAGCACCTTAACCATCAAGTCATCTCTCTAGCCCTGTTGGGAACATTTAATAACCAAACTACAACAAAGATCATGAAGCTTTGCTTCCTTTGATCTTATATTTATGTAATATTTTAAAATTATTTTAGGTAAACAGTTATGATAATACAAGTGCTTATAAGTAGGAATAGCATAGAAAATTATCTGCATATCTCTATATTCAGAGAGGACTTTGCACTCTCATATGGACTAACTTTCAGTATAAAAAATCCATGTGTGCTACAGTAAGTTTTGAGCTTTAAGCCAATTGCCTAATTTTTTAATTAAAAAAGAGAGTATTCGGTAAAACAAAAATGATGGTTTGGTACACTTAGCTCTCCCTAGGATTTTTTTTTTATTTCATAAAATTTCATTATTCAAAACCTGGCATAGAACATTAAGTACAAGGCCATTTTCTAAAAGCTATTAAAGTAAAGTACATTGAGCAAAATCACTGCCATTCCAAGCAATCACAGGAGTAAAGAATGGGAAATTTTTTGGCTTCTCATCATCCCAAGTTTAAATTAAATTCCCCCTTCTTTTTCTTGCTTTGTTTTCATATCTGTTTTGTTCCTCTGTGGTTTAGAAAAGGATCATTTTGTATGAATGTTTCCTCACTATGGGGACTCTAAGGAAACAGAGAAAGAACTGACAAAGTTGGAACACACACAAACAACAAAAATTTCAGAGTTTTGTTCTCTTTTTGTTATCTGTGATTGTCCAGTCCATCTCTGCTATTTTCTTTCCCCATGTTGAAATTCTTCATTTGCCCATTTGCTATTGCATCTGCCACTAAAGAACAGATTGTCCCTCTGAGCCCTCATTGTGATGAGCAGAGGATTTGCTATCCTAGATAATAGCATCAGCGGGAAAGTTGTTTTCATCTTTGCCAAAGTGTTTGGGAATCTGAAGTAAAGAAAATGAGGGTTCTCTTGTTCTCAGGCTTTTCTCTATTTCTTTTCTTTCTTCTTTATTGAAACCAAAGTTTTACAAATGGCTATTAGTGAAAAAAAGTTTAGCCTTTCTCTTCCACTGAAGCTAAAATATGAACCTTTAAAAATAAAAGTTCACTCTACAGATAAATTTTCTTTACACACATATTGGAATGTGGGCACATATATAGGCATATTCATGTGTACATATACATATCCTTGAGAAGATGGACCTTGATAATCAAAATTATAAAATTATCAATTTAAAATCATTTATCCTGGGATTTTTTATGATGTCTTAAGAGTGTGTGGTGATAATTAAAATGCTGACAAAAAATATAGTGAGCTCAAGAAAGTAAAGAATAAAATTTCAACATAAATTTCATTCCTGTGATAGTTCATATTTATTGTCAAATTGAGTAGATTTGGAACTAACTAGGAGACTATGGAGATTTGAGAGTGGAAAGTTCCCATTGCCCCCTATGTTTGTGATTAGTTCTCATAGTATCCCCAGGCTAGTGGTACCTTTACTGGAGAAAATTTGTCACCAGGGGCATACCTCAGAGGTTTATTAGCCAGGTTGACTGGGTGTCTTCCTTCTACTTTCTCCTTGCTGACTTGCAGATGTGACACCCAGCTATCTGCTCCTGCCAAGCTTTCCCTATCATTATGAAACCTCAAACAATAACCTGTTTGCAGTGGCTGGTGCACCCATTTTCTCCCTCTCTGCCTCACTCTCTAACTCTGCTGTCTCTATCCCAAAAGTACACACATAAATAAGTAAATAAATAAATAAAAGACAGGAGGATGAGGCTGGAGGGTGATCCTGAATTTGAAGCCATCTGGACTATATTGGGAGTTTTATATCATTCTGAACTATAATATAAGATCTTGTCTAAAAAAAAAAAAAAGCAGAAAGAAAAAAAATAAGCAGAAGTAATTGTGATATTTTGGGCTTCTCTGCTACTGTCGAGAGTAATGTCACCCACCTCTTCTGGCCTGATTCTCATGTCTTCAATAACTGTGAAACTGTTACAAGCTGGTTTGTAAGCTCACAAGTAGCATAAAAATCTCTGACCCTTCATAATTTTCAGCATGGCTTCATAGAAGAAAATACAGTGAAAATTAGAGCTATATGTAGTAATAACAAAAAACCTCTAACAGATAATAGGGAGTGAAATAAGCCACATATACTGAATTACCTTGTTTACATATAAACTTTTTTTCTGTGAGAAAATAACTTATATATTTAGTGCTATATGCATATATAATTTCATAAAATTACTCATATGTATGATAGAAACAATGAAATAAATAATTGTGCTCCCCCTCAAATACATACACTGAGCTCATAATCCCATTATAATATTATTAGGTGTTGAAACCATTGGGTGTTATTGGGTATAGTCCTCAGATAAAGGATAAATTCCATTTAAAAATATGCATACACATTAGATAGATAGATAGACAGACAGATAGATAGGTAGATGATAATACACACACACACACACACACACACACACACACACACACACAGACACACACACACACACATTAGTAGTTTTAGCAATTTCAGGTCAGAGTATTTGCTCCATTTGCTTTTGTTCTGTTTTAAGGTAGACCATCATGGTGAGAAGCATGTAGTATAAAGCAATTAACGTCATAGCAGGGAAGAAGCAGACAGAGAGAAGGGGGCCACTGTCCCCAGAGTCCCATCAAGGACATACCTACAATACTATAATCCTACAGTAATGCCCCAGCTCTTACAAGTTACACCACTTCCACAAGCGCCATCTGATAGGGAACAAACCTTCAGAACATAAACTTTAGGGACATTCCAGTTTCAGGCCATAACAGATACATTTTGCAAAATGAATCTTTAGATGATTTTGTGATGATATAAAATCATGAAGTATCCTTATCCTAATTAAGATGGCTGAGATTTTAATACACAAAGCAATTGTATGAGATATGTGTTTTATATATATAGTCTATCATTAACTAAATGGCATCCTGTGGCATGAGACTAGATATAGGTTGTGCTATCTGGCACAGAGATGCTAAAACATAATACCTTAATCAGGGAAGTGCAAGGAGACTTTTGTTTTGCTTTGTTTTCACATTTGGTCTCTTTCACTGTTCCTGAGATAGCACTTAAGACATTGGTTATTTGGTAGGTGATTGCAACATTACTTATTCCAATGAGAAAAGTCTTGGAGGGCTCTTGGAGGGTGCTGATCACCAGCAGACCTAGCCACATTATATGCTGAGAAATGTCTTTTCTTCTTTTCATTATCCAAAGCAGAAGAGGGGCTGGCAATGGAGAAAAAAAATTAGCCATGCCTAATGATGAAGCATGTAAAAACTCCCCTGAGCTATGGGATTTAGGGAATAGTTCTTGATTGGCCAATAAAACTATATTGTCTATTACACATGATAATATTTTGTTTTGCTGTTTGGGTGATGATGTACAATTTCAAAAGCATCTACATAGCATTATCACTGATGGTTCATCCTGCACATTCCAAGAACCAATTAAAATATGGTGTATGCTCATTCAATTATACCATCCATGGCTGGGAAAATGACCACTGGTACCTGGAGACCTAGTGGACCAACTATGAGTGGGACTTGTGCTAGAATTCTATTCATTACTTAGTCTCTTAAATCCTCCCTAGTACAGAGGTCTAAAGACACACTGGATCCCTGAAAATTGGTGTCAAGAATTGGATTACATCAGCACTAACTGCAACTAGGTATCATATTTTTCCAATTACACTAATAACCCCAAAGGACTATTTGTTTCTTTGAGAAAAAAATAAGGTCAGGGCACACAGTTTTATTTACATTTCTTTGAAAATCCCAGGCCATAACTTTTTTTTTTTTTTCTTTCTAACAAGCTATAGGATTCTGACTTTGTTCTCAGAATCAGGTATGAATTACCTTGCAATGAGCAGGTCTCATATTCATTCAGAATGCAGTTGATTACCCCCATTAATTATGAGTTACTATTTTACAGGTATGTATATCTTGCATGGCTGGTATCTTGCCAGATCCCCTCTTGTTCATGTTGTTAGTAATCAATATCCCCCAGTAGCTCTTATAGCACTTTATAGCACTATGCAAGTTAGCCAGCAGGATCTTCTCAATTCCAGAGTGATCTTTTTATGTCCAATGACCACAGCCTATGACGTCTTCAGCAATAAGTTCTTACCATTTAGATCTGTTGGGTAACAAAGCTAATGGTTTTAGAATTCAGATTTCTTAAGTTTACACAGAGTACTTCTGCCTGGGCTTTGTCCTGTCCTCCATTATTAGTTTTATCATTCAGTTAGCTAGTCAAAATGAAGGGATCTATTGTACAAATTCCATGCTGTCATTAGTTTTGTGTAATTCCTCCACCCTCCTTAACCGCTATATTCCAAAAATCCTTTCAAGCCCTGTATTCTGTCCTTCCACTTGCTTATCAAGTATTCCTTTCATTCCTCTTTGTTTCCACTCCTTCCTAATTCCTTACCAGTATTACTAATGCTTACACCAACTCATAATCAAATCGAGCTGTACCAACTTAGGAGCTACATACGAGAAAGAAAATGAGACGTTTGCTGATCTGAGCCTGTGTGACCCTGCTTAGCATGGTTTTTCCCAAGTTCATACATTTTCCCAAAAATTTTATTAACTCATTCTTCCTGACCACTGAGTAGAAGTGCATTTGCTAAGATCATCTGTAAGGCAATGGGAAGTAAGACTGAGAGTGAGAGGAGAAGAATTAAAGTTATGCTTCAGAATCTAGCACATTTCAGTTGTCTCAAATGAAGGAAAAATGACCTAGTGTTTTTGACACATCCAGGACAAATATAGGACAGAGTCAATCTCTGAGTAGTTGTCTAATTTATGGCAGAAAATATCCCAATGCTGCCAAATTTATGGGTGTGGGTGTAACTTAGGCTCTGTGTATGATACACAGCATTTGAGAATCAAGGTTTTAGCTCTCGTATGTATGTATGAGACAAACCCTAACGGTAATATAATTAATGTGTTATGGCAATATCTTATCATTAAAGTATGCTTTAGAATAATAGTTTAGATTCTTAAGTTTGAATTCAAAATGAAAACCAATGCCTGAGCCAGGTGTGGTGGTGCACGCCTTTAATCCCAGCACTCGGGAGGCAGAGGTAGGAGGATCGCCGTGAGTTCAAGGCCACCCTGAGACTACAGAGTTCATTCCAGGTCAGCCTGGACCAGACTGAGACCCTACCTCGAAAAACAAAACAAAACAAAAAAAAAAAAAAAAGAGAGAGAGAGAGAAAGAATACCAATGCCTAATAAATACACATATTTCCAACAATATTTTTTAAATGAATATATATATATTAGGCATGGCAGGCATTGGTACTCAATTTATGTTGAAATGTGATTCACTGTGTGTAATACAACAATTTCAGATACAATAAATCTTAATTTGAGATCATATAGGTTTAAATTTTGACTATAAGAAGGGCCTGCATATACTAAAATCACTACTGATATTAATAAAAGGATATGAAAATTATTAACATGAGAATTTTCCTAATGATTTTAACAGCTAATAGTATTGTATTCATGTATTCTTAAGGTAGCCATTTTATTTAAAAAGTGGCATAGTCCAAATTTTGTTTTTCTTCGGTGCTAAAGACATGATGTCTTGAAATTGTTCTTATTCTTACAAAAAGAAAGCCCTATGGATGAGGCATTACATGCTTCCCAGTTTGTGAGACAACATATCAGAAATAAAAATTGCTGTGTCAACAATTCCTTCTCTTTCCAGTGAACTTGAACGTGGCTGGATTTGCCTCCACTTAGTGCTGTGATATAATGTCCTGCTGCTTTTGATATAGCTATTACTGCTTAGAAAGAAAGCAATTGCGTGTTCAATGTCAGTGTGTTGAATTGTGTTCTTGGTTTGTCCTCTGTCAGGGATATTTGACAATAGATTCTAGAGTGCTGGAATTTGAAGTTTCAAACAATTATTGAATTCTTTTTTTTTTTTGTATTTTTATTTATTTATTTGAGAAACAGACAGAGAGGGAAAGAAAGAGGCAGAGAGAGAGGGGAGTGGGGGCGCCAGGGCTTCCAGCCACTGCAAAAGAACTCTAGACGCGTGTGTCCCCTTGTGCATCTGGCTAACGTGGGTCCTGGGGAATCGAGCCTCAAACCTGGGTCCTTAGGCTTCACAGGCAAGTGCTTAACCACTAAGCCATCTCTCCAGCCCTGAATTATTTTTTTTAAAAGCTTTCCACTCCATGTTTATTGCTAGGGCTTTGATATAAAATGTTTTGTAATATTAGAGATATGGACTCCAGTAATTTTTCAAATCCTAAGTGAAGTCTTTTCTGGAAAATACTGATTTTTCACCCATAAAACAACCAAATCAAACACAATTCCAGCAGATGGTGATGTCATCATCCTTTTCCACCCCAATTTCAAAAATTGCAATACTTTAATTAATGTGCATTATTTCACCATTTTACTAACTTCTTTTTAAACTTGTACAGGTTACTAGAATATAAACACTCTTCAAAATATATGATAACATCAAACTAAAAAATTTCACTTTGGAAAATTTGGGTGTTATTTTTTCCAATTTTGGTTTATGACATTTTTTAAAAGTCAACTAAAAATAGGGAGAGAAGTATAGTAAAAGAAATGGGGCAAGGACAATAATTCAACATTGTCTTAAAATACTTCAGTTATATAGATAGATAACATCAAGACAAACTATTATAAGAATGAGTCTTTCAGCAGCATAGACAGATGAGCAGGTCTTACATCAGCTGCGCCATGAGAGAAGTCTTGATAAAAGTCTGTTCATAGAATCATCTATAAAATAGAATTGGCCACTTCCAGTGATTCCTCCTTCACTAAAAAAAATCATAAGAGTTCATATATTTGTCTAAATGCTCCTTCTACTCTGTCATTTAGATATTCAGTTTTCAGAATGAGTTCCACACGGGCTACACCATCTACCATTTGTAAGTCTCCTTGGGAGTTTCCAAGTAGAATTATGTTGCTATTATCTTTTAGTTGGTTGAAATAGTGTGCATTCTTCAAGGCCCCATCATGAATTATTTCTCCTTTCAATCCTTTGAGTACCTCATTTTCATGAAAATCTATGAAGTTGGAGACTGCTTTGATATTTAGATGATAAACTCCATCTTGACGGATAACCTCTTCTAGCACATAACCCACACCAGCTGAAAATATGAACATGGGGATACTGTGCTGCCGAGGCTTATCAAAGAATTCCTCATGCCCTCCCTTGAGCATAATATCAGATTCTTCCACAATATCTCTAAGTTTAGCTTTCAGCACAGCTTGTTCAATAAGCAAACCATGTGATTTGGTATACCATTCTACCATATGAGGGTACTTTCTCTTTCTCAGTGAGGTCAGAGTCAACTTTAATAGAGTAATGCCGCTCCTTTAGCTGCAGCAACTTCTTTTGACATTCATCTGTAAAAAGCTTACAGTTGTCAATAATATGACATGTTGGGCATGTTTGCCCATTTTAGGAAAACCTACTTAGTATCATATCAAAGTCAGCTATTATCATAAGCTTGGTAGCTCCTCCTTTTATAAGACAAAAGGTAATTTCTTCTAATCTTGCAGGATTCTTGATGTGAACCCAACTTTTCTGGAATTCTGGTATCATATTCAAATGTACAGGAAACACATGACTAGTCATTTCTTATCTATGCAATCTTCATATTGATGATCATGGTCTTGCAGCCATCTTCCTCTTCAAGGCGAATATGTAAGGGGCCAGTACCACCTCTGCTACAAAGGTTTACACACTTGCACGTGTGACGGTGCCCGTGGCCGCATGGTCCATGGATAAGACCCGCGTGTACCTTCAGCCAGAAAAGGAGAGACCAAGGGGCAGCTCCAAGCCCCACGGGCCCAGGAAACCTGACAGCCAGGCTCCAAATTCTTTATTTCATGTAATATCAACCACAACATTTAGTGTTTCTTTGTATTGCAGTAACATCCAACCAGAAGCTGCTTATAGGAGAACAAGTTTTATTTTGGCTTATATTCACCCACATAGACTTGGAAAACTTCATCCAGGGCTGGCAGCTTTCCTTAGTAGCTATCTTGTGGCCCTGGCATCTTCACTGGGTCTCCATTGCAACCCATGGTCCATCTTCACAGCTCCATTGGATCTCCATGCAGGAATCCAGCAAACCTCCTTCAAGCTATCCATGGTCACTTCCAAAACACATGACTGTGTTGCAAATTCAATGCCCTTCACTTCCCTGCATTTCTCATACTCTATAATATCAGGTGAGGTGCCTACTTGATAATCCAGAGGGGGAGAATAAAACAGACTTTGAAGAACAGGACACTCCTTGAGCACCCAGGCCCCTTCAAAGTCTGCATTTTTTCTCTTATTTCAATGCACATCAGCTGGCCCAATCTCAATGGTTTGAATCTCTCATACAGTTGCAGATGAATGGAGAGAAGTTTCAGCCCAAAGATTTCTTTCTGTGCCATATACCTCTGCTCACATCAGTCCATTACTATGTAATGCAACCCTGCACAAATTCTCAGGACACAGGCATAACAGCAAGCCTCTCACAAAAAAAAAAAAAAAAAATTGCTTCTAGCCCAATCCAGGTATTGCTCTTCAGCCATCATAACCCAAACCTCACAGTTCATAGTTCTTATTGCATTCAGGTTTTTCATTTCAAATCCTTCCACATTCCTCTTGAAAATCAGCTCTAAAGGACAAAAGCCACAGTCAGGTATCTAGTAGCAACCCCACTTCTGGTACCAACTTTAATGTTCCAGTCAGGTTTGCATTGCTGGCAGGAATCACCTAACCCAGAGCAGCTTGTGGGAAAAAACAAAATTTATTTTTATTTTGGCTTACAGAATCTACAGGAAGCTCCATGATGGCAGGGGAAAACAATGACATGAGCATAGGCGGCACCGCACCTCCTTGCCAACATCAGGTGGCCAACAGCAACAGGAAAGTGTGCCAAACACTTGAAAGAGGACACTAGCTATAATATCTATAAACCCACAACCAACAACATTGCCTTCAGGAGGCATTAACTCCCAAATCTCTATTAGCTGGGAATCTAGAATTCATAGCACCTAAGTTTATTTGGGATACCTGAATCAAACCACCAAAATAAGGCATTCATAATTAACACTCATTTCTATATTTTTATATAGAAATATCTGAATGTTGTAAAATTGAAGCACTTTTCCAATATGAACTTACTCAGGTCTCACCATTATGACAAAACTCAAGAGCAACTCAACTTAAAGGAAAAAAGATTTCTTTGGGCTCATGATCACAGAGGTTTTAATCAATTGTTACTTAACTTCCTTTCTCTTGGACCCGAGGAAAGTGAGAACATCATGTTGATGGAACCATGTGGAAGAGCAGAGAAGTTTATTTCATGGTAGACAAGATGCAAGTTATCCAGGGAAGAAATGGTCAGTGATACACATTTGCCTGAAACAGACAGACATGCTTCAGTAGCCTTCTTCCAACCAGGCTCTAAGTTGTAGTTGTCCATTCAGTCAGGAACCCATCAATGGACTAATCTGTAATGACATTGTAGCCCTCATGATCCAATCACCTCTCACAAGTCTATTATCTGAAAACTGATTCTCTAATGCATGGACTTTTAGGGAATATTTTTTACATTTAAATTGAAACATTATTAAAAGATAACAATTCATTTTCCAACCCCTAAAAATGATTAGTTTATTTTCCATCACTATGATTTGTGACTGCTTTCTAGGTGACACTTCATATAAGTGAAATTATAAATTGCATTTGCCTCTTGACTGGTTTATTACATTTAGTCTAATGCTGTCAAGCTTGTTCTATGTTTTAGTATATGTCATATGTATTTCTTTGTGAGGTGAAATACTATTCCATTACATACATGTACTACACTTTTCTCATCCATTTGCCCATACTTTAGTTGCTATCAATGATGCCCTTATGAACCTGAGTCCAAAATATACTTGAGAGGTCACTTTAAATTATTTGTCTTATAATCCCAGAAGAAAATGCTGAAATATAAAGTAACTGCATAATTTAAATTAATTTTAAATTTTATATCTGCATGTTTATGATATGTGTGTCAGGTGTTTGTGTGTCGAGTGCAGGCATGCATGTGACACAACACGTGTGTAGAAGTCTGAGGTCATCCTTGGGTACTGGTCCTTACTCTTCACATTTTTGGGGGCAACAGTTCAAATCATTCATTGCTTTGTCTAGTACTCTAGCTGGCCTATGAACTTCTAACAATTTTCCTGTCTTCACTTCCCATCTAGTTATAGAAGTGTGGTATTATAGATGAACTACTGCATCTGGCTTTGTGTGAATTTCAAAGATGAAATTTAAAACCTCATGGTTACTTGCCATGTGCTTGCTTTACTAACTGAGCCATCTCCTCAGCCCTAATTTTAATTTCTCAAGTAACCAATAACTATACTTTTCAAGATTATTTTTGTTACCATGACTTTAAAAAGCATGGCACTTATATGACTGAATAAACATGAAGAAAGGCACCTAGATCACCCAAGAAATATTATTAAAATTGTGTCTTCTACTTCTTTCTCTCCTATCTTCATCTCACTGTATTTTGACAATGCATGTACACATGCATGTATGCACAAAAATACAAGAAGGGTCATATTATTTCCAGTCAGAAAGCATTTAATCCCCGTGGGAACTTGTAGGAAGGCTTTTTGAAAGACAAGTGTGTATATAGACTCTGCTTGCAATTATCCAATTCTACAGTTTTAATTGAAAAGAAGCTGTAGGCAAAGTATCCAAAATGCATGCATCTATGTTCCAGCCTAATGCTATTCACAAAGATAGTTAAATTTAAAAGACTTGCTTTTTGTAACATTTCCTAGAAAATTTAAAAGAGTCAAAATCAGGACTTTTAATTCATTATTTGTTTCATTAACATGCATATAGTCAATAGAATTTACCTAAGGTGACACCTTCATATCTTTGTTTTAAAGTTTGTTAAATTTTTTTCTATTTCTTTCATGAAATCCAAAGAATAATTTCTGCCAGTGTAAAATTGAAAAAAATAAACTGAGTATAAGTCCATTTGAGCTATTTTTCTTGATAATATATATTATTATTCTTTTACATAGTTTTTCATTTGCTGGTGCATTAGCATGGAGTTATTTCCATCTCCCCCATATATCTTTACTTGATTATGCATCTGGATCTTTTATTATCCTGTCAGTGTATTTTGAGAACATGCAGTTTTACTGTATGTTTTAAGGAAACTAAGTAAAATCAGTTTTCATCAAATTCCTCCACAGATCTTTTTTACATATTTTTAAGAATATATAAATTAAATTGTTTACAGCCATTTATAAACATTTAGTATTTCTTAAGCTAGAATGATGAACCACATTGTCTTTTCTTTGACAGATATAAGAATAATCTCTCAAATATTAAGCTAGTCTTCAAGGCAGTTAAAAGTTTTATGTAATAACTGAACTAACTCTTAATCATAATTGTAAGAAATAATGATGAGATTTTGACAGACAGTTGACTGCTTGCATGTTAGCTAAATCAAGCAGAGGTTATTTCTTCTTACTTTTAATTAATCTAATCCATCCTGTAGATAATGCACAAGTCAAAGGTCTTCATTTTTCTTTCTATCTCTTGTTACTTTTCCCTCATACAAATTTACAGGGGCACAAGTTATCAAGGCATGTTGTAAAGTTCTTGATTCCCAAAAAATGAGAAGTAGTAATGAAGTGTTCATTTTAGATAAAACTAAAAGATTATATCACATATGCAATTATAGAAAAGGATCAAAAAAGGCTGCTAAAATGTTGAGTTACTTCATCATACTTAGTAAGAGGCAATGAATGTTTTATGGAATTATAATTATGGTAAGTTTAGAATTACACTGCTCTACCCATGTAAATGTCCATGGAGAACAGTTAAAGTATTTAAAAATATCGTGTAAGTAAGATGAACATAGAGGTAGTTACATGCACAGATATCAACTCATACTTGCTTCATTGACTAGTGCAGTTTATAATACCATACACAAGAATGTATTAAACATTTAGTGCAGCCAATGAAATAAACCTATTAAGTAGTTGCTAGGGTTATTTTAATTGGACAATTACTGATCTAAGCTAAGTATAATATTATTTCTAGTTATTATTTTATATTATTAGACTATTTAAGAGTACTTTCCACGACACTGCGGAACCAGTGAAGATGTAACAATTTCAATAAATTGAAGGCATAAAAGAGAAGAGGTAGTACTTGACATCTTTAATCTTCGTCATTCCATAAGTGGATTGTCTTAGAGTATGTATGTGTCTAAGACAGAAAAGATAGCCCTAAAAGAACTGAAATGTTAGAGGCAGCTTGGCAGTTTTTCAGAGTTCTGAGTTTAACTATGTGTTTTATGATACATTTTAAGTCTATGAATGAGCTGGTAGCAATAGTATACAGTTTAACCTAGTCTAGGATGCTCCATCTAGGAAGTATAAATGCCCAAGGATTTTTACACACAACAATGTCCCTCTGCAATCCAATAAATAAAACTGAGATCTTTAAATAAATTCTATTGTACCTTCTCCTTGCAAAGAACCACTTAGTATTTTAGGCTATCACATATTTTAATCCAAGTATAACTTGAACTAATAAATCAAATTTAGAGAAATCCTGGCTTGCAGATTAGTCTTTTCAGCTCTAATCTAACTGGTGATAGTTACTGAAGAACAAATGGGTTCGTTTCTAGCTATCTGACCATGGATATGTTTTTTGTTTTTTTTTTTCTGATTTGTACATAGAACCACTTAGTGGTTCTGTATTTAAATTTTGTAGAAAAAAAAAGTCACTGCATAATTTCAGGTGCTGGAGTTGAGCTTCACTTTCAGTCTATGGTGACGATCATCTCACATGACCATAATAACACCCTCTTCAGCACAGCCTTGACAGCAACTCATCCTCAGAGAATTCTTTAATAATGCCAGACCCAAAATAAAACAAGCTAGAAACCCACTGTTCACTTTCATTTGGAGAACTTATTATCAAAATGGCATATTAAATATTTAATGAAGAGTGGTGGAATCAGGGAATCCTCTAAATATTCTGGGCTAAAGCTGTCAATTTTGCTAGTTACTATTATTTTTTAGCTGTGCTTTCAAACACTGTTATAGAACAGATATGTGTGTCTGTTTGGGGTAATAGTTCTCCCAATGGTGTTTGAGAAGGATGCAGGACCTTATTCTGTTACTTACACCCTGGAAAATGAAAGTAACAACAAATATAACAAAAGTTTCACTTCATAGTGGCTGGTTCTTGTCCTGGAAATTGATTAGGCATATTTTTCTTTGGAATTACTGAGTATGTGAGCATTACTTTTGCGAATCCCATTGAAGATTCTGAAGCACAAAGAAAGGATAAAGTCAAACTTTATTATAATTTTGCATGATAGACTTCTGGTGATGTGGACTCAACAGTATGGAAATAACCATGGGGACCAGGGCCACTGTAAGCCCAAAGGCCAATTTTGCATTGTTTCCCATGCCAACTCACTGCTAAAGATGGAGGAGCAGAGGTGGTTCTCAATGCCTGCCATGCCCGGAGTGTTGAGTGGAGGAGTATCACTGCCATAGAAATAAAAGACAAGCCCAGAGCAAGAATCCAGTATTTGCACACTTGCACAAGCTCTTCCCTATATAAGGTGAAGTGTGTGTGTGTGCGTGGAGGGGCTGGGTACAGATAAGAGAAGAGTGTGAGAATTTGGTGCCTAAACATGTCAGTTACTGTTCTTAGTCCATCTTTTCACTTAGTAATATAAATCTCAAAACCACATGTGTAGTCAACCTATCTTATTATTTTTCAACTTATGGGCAACTTTACAGCATTTTCATGTTCAAAGTAACATTGAACAGGTTTTCACATAGCTGTCTACCCTATAAGTGACAAAAATATACAGAACAACTCCCCACACTGGTATCGGTCATCTCCTAAAGTCAGTGAATACCCCTCACTTCACGTTAACACTTGCAGTTCATCCTCATGGCTGATTCTGTGTGTAAGTCACTGAATCAAATAGTGACCCATCACTTTCCATTAATGTATGCAACTCACCCTCATGGCTGACACTGTGTGCTTCATGGGTTCTGACAAATGCCATCAGATGCATCTCCTAGTGCAGTATTATACAGAAGAGTTTCACTGACCTAAAATTTCCCTACATTCCTCTTTTGCCTATCTCCCCTTCTACCCCACAAAAAATAATAACATGTAAGAGAAAACTGGAAATCACAGATTGTTTAACTCTTTACTAGATCTTTTTCCCTGTTTAGAACGTAGGGGCAGTCATACACTAGGCATGCTTTCAGACCGCTTGCCTTCACTGCATACTGTGTACCTGTTGTTCCACTAAACCATCTCGTAGCTTTGCTGTTAACTTCTTTTCGTCACTCAATAGTCTAAACACATCTGGATATACCACTGTTTATCTTCCTACTAGCGAGCAACGTGATTGCTTCCAACTTTTTTGTTTGCATGTTTGTTTTAGGTAGGGTCTCACTCTACCCAGGCTTACCTGGAATTCACTATGTAGTCTCAGGGTGGCCTGGAACTCACAGCAGTCCTCCTACCTCAGTCTCCCAAGTGCTGGGATTAAAGGCGAGCACCGCCATGCCAGACCCTGCTTCCAACTTTTGAAAATTATTAATAAACCAAAGCATTCTTGTAATTTTGTTATATTTCTGTGTTGGTTTCTAGGTTGTTGTAGTTACTTCACACTGCTAGAACAATCAGCTCCCTTGACCTAAAGCAGCTGACAGGAGGAAAGGATTTACTTTGGTTTATAGTCTCAAAGGGAAGCTTCATAATGGCAGGGAAAGTATGTTACAGATAAGGTTAAGCAGCTGACAGGAAGCAGCAAGAGTGAGCAGAGCTAGACTAAGAAATCTCAAAGTCCACCCCAGCGTAGTAACATACCTCCCCTAGCAAGGTTTCACCTCCCTGACTGCCAGCACCAGGGGACATATATTTAAAACAAATATGTAATCAAAGCATTGAGATTAAATTAAAAAAGTATGTACCATGCCACACCTGTTAAAATTTATATCCCAAACACTGATACCTTCAATTGTGTACCAGTTCATGCAGTACATTCAAGTCTCACTCATTCCTCCAGCTGAGTTTCCAGCCCTATGAAGTGCTTTGATGTCATATTGTATTGAGTGTTTTTTGAGGTGCTTACTCTGTATCTGAGTCTCTTCTTTATTGATATATCTTCTCAGATTTTTAATGTAATGCCTTATTCTTGAGTTTTAAGGTTTTTTTTTTTTTTTTTCCTTTTCAAGTAAGGTCTCATGGTAGACCAGGCTGACCTGGAATTCGCTATGTAGTCTCAGACTATCCTCAAACTTACATCAATCCTCCTACCTCAGCCTCCTGAGTGTTGGGTTAAAGATAAGGGTCACCACTCCTGGCTTATCTCCTTTCTTTAAGCCGCTGTTTCCATGTGCAGTAGGTTTCTTATGAATAAGATAGAACTGGGCTGTGTTTTTGAATCACTCTGACCTATCTTCTACTTCTAAATATTATTAATGCAATGATCTCAATATCCATCCTACATGTTGTAGCTGTTACTACCTGACATTATTTTTCATTTCTCTTTTCTGCCCATCACTTGTCTGCCATTTCCATTGTCACTGGGACATATATTCAGTGTCAAATATACTTCCTTCTTTTTAAACCAATGGCCCCAGAATTTGCAACATACATTTAAAGCTAGCATAGACTTAGATCTATGTTAAAATGTCCTGTAACCACTTCTGAGATGACACGCAAGTCCTCTCTAAGCTACCCTTAACACATGTGCTGTGGGCATTTAATTATTTTAGAGAAACTATTATGTATTACATATATATATGTGTATATATATATATATATATATATATATATATATATATATATGTGTGTGTGTGTGTGTGTGTGTGTGTGTGTGTGTGTACATGCTGTAAAATTTTTATTTTACCTTCCCATTTTCTTTCTTCCAATCTTCCCTCCCCTTCTTTATTTAAAAAAAATATTTAGTTTTATTTATTTATTTGAAAGAGAGAAGAGAGAGAGAGAGAGAATGGGTGTGACAGGGCCTCCAGCCACAGAAAACGAACTCCAGACACATGTGCCACCTTGTGCATCTGGCTTACATGGCCCTGAGGAATCAAACTGAGGTCTTTTGGCTTTGTAGGCAAGCTCCTTAACCACTAATCCATCTCTCCAGCCCTTCCCTCCATTTCTTATGTAGATACAAATTCTTCATATACATGTCCTCATGGTTACAGTCTCTGAAGACTTTTGAAAAAAAATATTCTTTTTTAAAAATTTCCTTAACATTTTCCATGATTAAAAAAAATCATGGTAATTCCCTCCCTCCCCCCCCCCACACTTTACCCTTTGAAATTCCATTCTCCATCATATTACCTCCACATCTCAATTATTGTACTTGAATATATACAATATCAACCTATTAAGTACCCTCCTCCCTTCCTTTCTCTTCCTTTATATCTCCTTTTTAACTTACTGGCCTCTGCTACTAAGTATATTCCTTCTCATGCAGAAGCCCAATAATATGTAGCTAGGATCCACATATGAGGGAGAACATGTGACAGTTGGCTTTCTGGGCCTGGGTTACCTCACTTAGTATAATCCTTTCCAGATCCATTCATTTTTCTGCAAATTTCATAACTTCATTTTTCTTTACCGCTGAGTAGAACTTCATTGTATAAATATTCCTGATCTTCATTATCCACTCATCCATTGAGGGACATCTAGGCTGGTTCCATTTCCCAGCTATTATAAATTGAGCAGCAATAAACATGGTTGAGCATGTACTTCTAAGGAAATGAGATGATTCCTTTGGATATATGCCTGGGAGTGCTATAGCTGGGTCATTTGGTAGCTAAACCTTTAGCTGTTTTAGGAACCTCCACACTGATTTCCACAATGGCTGGACCAGATTGCATTCTCACTAGCAGTGTAGAAGGGTTCCTCTTATTCCACATCCCCGCCAACATTTATGATCATTTGTTTTCATGATGGTGGCCAATCTGACAGGAGTGAGATGGAATCTCAATGTAGTTTTAACCTGATGACTAGTGACGTAGAACATTTTTTTAGATGCTTATGTGCCATTCATATTTTTTCCTTTGAGAATGCTCTATTTAGCTCCATAGCCCATTTTTTGATTGGCTTGTTTGATTCCTTATTATTTAACGTTTTCAATTCTTTGTATATCCTAGATATTAATCCTCTATCAGATATATAGCTGGTGAAAATTTTTTCCCATTCTGTACGTTGCCTTTTTGCTTTTTTCTCTGTGTCCTTTGCAGTGGAAGATCTTTGTACTTTCATGAGGTCCCAGTGATTAATCTGTGGTTTTATTGCCTGAGCAATTGGGGTTGTATTCAGAAAGTCTTTGCCAAGACCAATATGTTGAAGGGTTTCCCCTACTTTTTCCTCTAGCAGTTTCAGAGTTTCAGGTCTGATGTTAAGGTCTTTAATCCATTTGGACTTAATTCTTGTGTATGGTGAGAGAGAAGAAACTATTTTCATCCTTCTGCAGATATATATCCAGTTTTCCCAATACCATTTGCTGAAGAGGCTGTCTTTTCTCCAATGAGTACTTTTGGCATTTTTATTGAATATCAGGTGGCTATAGCTACCTGGACTTACATCTGGGTCCTCTATTCTGTTCCACTGATCTACATGTCTGGTTTTGTGCCAGTACCACACTGTTTTTGTTACTATGGCTCTGTAGTATAGGTTAAAATCAGGTATGGTGATACCACCAGCCTTATTTTTGTTGATCAGTATTACTTTAGATATTCGAGGTTTTTTGTGATTCCAAATGAATTTTTGGATTGTTTTTTCTATTTCCATGAAGAATGCCTTTGGAATTTTGATATGGATTGCATTAAAGGTATAGATTGCTTTAGGTAAGATTGCCATTTTCACAATACTGATTTTTCCAATCCAGGAACAAGGGATGTTTCTCCACTTTCTAGAGTCTTCTGCAATTTCTCGCTTGAATGTTTTAAAGTTCTCATTGTACAGATTCTTTACTTCCTTAGTTAGGTTTATTCCAAAGTACTTTTTTTTTTTTTTATTCAATTGTGAATGGGAGTGTTTCTCTGATTTCATCCTCTGTGGGTTTGTTGTTAGCATATATGAAGGCTACTGATTTCTGTGTATTTATTTTGTATCCTGCTACATTGCTGTAGGTTTTGATCAGCTCTAACAGTTTGCTAGTAGAGTCTTTAGGGTCCTTTATGTATAGAATCATGTCATCTGCAAATAATGATAACTTGATTTCTTCCTTTCCAGTTTGTATCCCTTTTATGTGTGTCTCTTGCCTTATTGCTATGGCTAAGACTTCAAAACTATATTAAATAAAAGTGGGGGCAGTGGACACCCTTGTCTTGTTCCTGATTTTAGTGGAAAAGCTTCCAGCTTTTCCCCATTTAGTAATATGTTGGCTATAGGCTTGTAATAAATAGCCTTTATTATATTGAGATATGTTCCTTCTATTCCCAGTCTCTGTAGGACTTTTATCATGAAGGGATGTTGGATTTTGTCAAATGCTTTCTCTGCATCTAATGAGACGATCATGTGATTTTTGTCCTTCAATCCATTTATATAATGTATTACATTTATAGATTTGTGTATATTGAACCATCCCTGCATCTCTAGGATAAAGCCTACTTGGTCAGGTGAATGATTTTTTTGATATACTCTTGTATTCTGTTTGCCAATAGTTTGTTAAGAATTTTTGCATCTATGTTTATAAGGGAGATTGGTCTGTCATTTTTTTTATTTTTTTATTTTTTATTTATTTATTTATTTATTTATTTTGGTTTTTCGAGGTAGGGTCTCACTCTGGTCCAGGCTGACCAGGAATTAACTCTGTCATCTCAGGGTGGCCTTGAACTCATGGCAATCGTCCTAACTCTGCCTCCCGAGTGCTGGGATTAAAGGCGTGCGCCACCACGCCCAGCCTGTCTGTCATTTTGTTGTTGTTGTTGTTCTATCTTTGCCTGGTTTTGCTATCAGGGTAATGCTGGCCTCATAGAAGGAGTGTGGTAGAATTCCTTCTTTTTCTATTTCCTGGAAAAGCTTAAGAAGCAATGGTGTTAGCTCTTACTTAAAGGTCAGGTAAAATTCAGCAGTGAATCCATCTGGGCTTGGGCTTTTTTCAGTTGGGAGATTATTGATAACTGTTTGGATCTCCATGTTTGTTATAGGTGTATTTAAGTTTTAAATTCATTTTGATTTAATTTAGTTAGATCATATGAATTAAGGAAATCATCCATTTCTTTCAGATTTTCATACTTTGTGGAGTATATGCTTTAATAGTATGTCCCTATGATTTTTTGAATTTCTCTGGAATCTGTTGTGATATTACCTTGTTCATCTCTGATTTTATTAATTTGTGTCTCTTCTCTCTTTCTTTTGGTCAGATTTGCTAAGGGTTTATCAATCTTGTTTATCCTTTCAAAGAACCAACTCTTTGTTTCATTAATTCTTCGGATTTTTTTTTGTATGTGTGTTTCTATTTCATTAATTTCTTCCCTAATTTTTATTACTTCTGCCTGTCTACTGATTTTTGGTTTGCCATGTTCTTCTTTTTTCCAAGGCTTTATGGTGAAGCATTAGGTCATTTACTTGCAACCTTTCTAATTTCTTGATATAGGCACTTAAGGCTATAAATTTACCTCTTAGAACTGCCTTCATTGTGTCCCAGAGATTTTGGTATGTTGTGTTCACATTACTGTTTGACTCTATAAATTTTTTGATTTCCTTCTTGATTTCTTCATTGACCCATTCATCATTTAGTAGTGTATTGGTTAGTTTCCATGATTTTGTGTATGCTCTATAGCCTTTCTTGCTACTGATTTGTAGTTTAATTCCATTGTGGTCAGATAGAATGCAAGGAATTATTTCAATTTTCCTGAATTTGTTAAGATTTGCTTTGTGTCCTAATATATGGTCTATTTTAGAGAATGTTCCATGTGCTGCTGAAAAGAATGTATATTCTGCAGCCTTTGGATGAAGTGTCCTGTATATATCTGTTAGGTCCATTCCTTCTATGACCTCATTTAGTCCATATGCCTCTCTATTTATTTTTTCCTGGGTAGACCTGTCAATTGATGAGAGTAGGGTGTTAAAGTCATCCATCACCCCTGTGTTTGGTGTTATCTATGATCTTAGTTCTAATAGTGTTTGTTTGATGAATTTGGGAGCCCCCATGTTAGGTGCATATATGTTTAGGATTGTAATGTCCTCCTGTTGGAGTGTGCCCTTAATCAATATAAAGTGACATTCCTTATCTTTTTTGACTAATGCTGGACTGACGTCTACCTTGTCAGATATTAGGATAGCGACTCCTACTTGTTTTCTAGGCCCATTTGCTTGAAACACCGTTTTCCAACCTTTCACCCTAAGATAATGTCTATCTTTTGTAGCAAGGTGCATTTTTTAGAGACAACAAATTGTAGGAAGCTGCTTTTTAACCCAGTCTGCGAACCTATGTCTTTTGTTTGGGGCATTGAGGCTGTTGATATTAAGAGATATTATTGAAATGTGTATATTTTTGTTTGCCTTTTTGTTGTTGTTGTTGTTGTTCCGGTTCTACCTTTGCTTTCTAGTGTTAACTAGTATTTGAGTATTGCTTGTTTTTTCCAGGTTCCTTATATGTGTGCTTTTCCTTTTCTTCCGCATGGAGGATCCTATCTAGTATTTTCTGTAGAGCTGGTTTTGTCTTCAAATATTCCTTTAACCTGCTTTTGTCATGGAATGTCCTTATTTCTCCTTCTATTTGAATGGATAGCTTTGCAGGATAAATAACCTTGGTTAACAGTTGTTATCTTTCAGAACTTGGAATACATCACACCAAAACCTTCTGGCTTTTAAGGTTTGTGTTGAATAATCTGTAGTAATCCTGATGGGCTTGCCTTTGTAGGTAACGTGATTTTTCTTTCTAACTGCTTTCAATATTCTTTCCTTGGTTTGTGTGTTTGGTAGTTTGATTATAATATGACGAGGAGAGGTTCTTTCCAGGTTTTACCTGTCTGGGGTTCTAAAGGCTTCATGTATCTGTGTTGGCACCTCTTTCCCAATTTGGGAGAAGTTTTCTTCTTTGATTTTGTTGAAGACGCCTACTATGCCTTTGGAGTGGAATTCTTCCCCTTCTACTATGCCCTGAATTCTTATATTGGATCTTTTCATAGTGTCCCAAATATCTTGAAATTCCCACTCATACTTTTTTATAAGTTTGTCTTTCTCTTTGTTGAAATGTATTAGATCTGCCACCTGGTCCTCTATCTTAGATATTCTGTCCTCTCCTTCATCCATTCTACTGGTGAGATTTTCTACAGAGTTTTTTATTTCATTAACTCTGTTCTTCATTGCTAGTAATTCTGACTGCTTTTTTCTTTATTATTGATTTTCCTCTCTAACTGCTTTCAGTATTTTTTCCCTGGTTTGAGTGTTTGATAGTTTGATTATAATATGACAAGGAGAGATTCTTTCCAGGTTTTGTGTGGCTGGTGTTCTAAAGGATTCCTGTATCTGCATTGGCACCTCTTTCCCACAGTGATCAGGAACTCCCTTTGTAGCCAAGGCTAACCTTGAACACATAAAAATCCTCCTGTCTTAATCCTCTGAGAAATTGTAGGTATGAGACACCACACCAGGCTCAGAAGTTTTTCATAGTATCTTTCTTTTGACCATTAACATACTCAGACAATAGCATTGGTAATAATTTATAAAGCTTCTTTATCTGTGTGGATAGGAAATTAATACTGCTTAAGGGTCAAATTATTTTATTTGTATGAGAGTATATTAATAGGCACAGAACTATTTCATGAATGCCAATAGGAGATAGTATTTTAAATATCTTTTTGGAATTGTAAAAGCATATATAAGAAGAAATATGCATAAACTTTAATTGAATAACTCATTGTATTTCAACAAAATGAATGTTCTAGACCTGTACCTCTGTCTTTCTCATTCTGCCTGAAATATGGCCATAATTACGATTTTGTGCACATCAAAATTGACATAGACCTGCCTATATATGAACCTTATTTAAATGAAGTTTTACAGCCCATGTACCTTATGTCTAGCATCTTTTCTTCAGCACTGTGTGAGATACATCACTAACGATTATCGATTCTTATTGCTTTATTCTGTTCTCCTTCATCCTGTTGACCCTTGTTCATTGTGTGATTATAGATTTTTTCCATTTTTATCCATTCTTCCATTTAAAGGTATATGGTTGCTCTAGATTTTGATTATTATAGATGGACCCTATAGTGAAGTGATGAAAATAAAACTATGTTCACAAATAAGTAACAATGCTGTTAATGGGTCACTTTTACTTCTGTGGGATACTCCAAAACACTGTACATTTTTTAGGGTCCCAATGAAATCACAGAAAGTGTCTTATTGTCTAGAGCTGTGTCAAACTGGGAGTGAGGGAATAGAAGATTTCTAATTTATCTACAGGGATATTTTGAAGTTCCTGATTAGATGTTAGGGAGTGTTTCAAAATGCAAATTGAATAGTACTTGGATTTGGAGGGTATTTTGTTGTTTTGGCTGTGCCAATTCCTTTCTCAAGGTTGGACAAGAATTCAAACTGTGTTTATAATGTGGTTGACATGGGGAAATAGAAGATATAGAAGGTAGTTTCTCAAAACTTTCTTTCATGAGGGAAGTAAAGCATATTTCATAAGATTGATATATGTTGTAGGAGGAAGTCAATATTGTCTCCTCTTCTAACTCTCAGCAGGCTAATCAAAGCTTTCTGGGACTAGATTTTTGATAGCTGAGCATGCTTACATTACACAGCTTTAGCAAGAACCCTAGTAAGTCAGTTATAAATGTGATGGTTTGAAGTAGGTGTCCCCCATAAACTTATGTGTTCTGAATGTTAGGTTTCCAGCTGGTGGCAATTTGGGAATTGGAGGCAGTGTATTGTTGGGGGAAGACTTACGGGTGTGATAGTCAGCTTTCTTTTGCCTGTTTTTGGCACAGTCTCCAGATGATGTTGGCCAAGAGGTGATGTCCACCTTCTGCTAATGCCATTATTTTCCCCTGCTGTCATGGGGCTCCCCCTCAAGTCTATAAGCTTAAATAAACCCTTTCCTCCCA
Source organism: Jaculus jaculus (assembly GCF_020740685.1). NCBI lineage: Eukaryota > Metazoa > Chordata > Mammalia > Rodentia > Dipodidae > Jaculus > Jaculus jaculus. The sequence goes on along the minus strand of NC_059102.1, from coordinate 184,608,337 downwards.
CACACTGTTCCTGGTGGGGTATTTCTTGCCAGCTGCTTAAACCTGACTGCAAAGCTAAATAATCCATACCCTTGATATATGAATAAGCTTAATACTTGACTAATTTTTCCATTGCACACCATCATTTAGTTGCTGTTTCAATCACCTGTCCTGCCTTCAGAAACAATTAATTCTTCCCTTAATCCTGTTACTTCCTATCAGGAAGTTTTAATCCATTGATCCCCAACACTAAATTGTTCCTGGGCTATAAATCCTTACTTGCTCTTATGTTCAGAAGAACATGTTCAGCTGTATACTGGGATATCTTTCCCTTTATTGAAACCATTACTGAAAATATGATTTTGTTACTTTATTACAAGATCCTATTTATTTTACAGTAGAAAAATGACAGTACAACAAATAGACAAGAATGGGACACATGAGTAGTCATCAACACATGAGACAGTAATGGGTGAATACACACACACACACACACACACACACACACACACACACACACAGTATTATGTACATGTGTACCTTAGTCTGGTAACATGGCATCAAGACCAACCACATTTAATTTTATTTTTCCAGCCATTTCTCTGCAGAACTGATGGGAATGTTCAATCAGATGATCATTCTTGACCATTGATGAGCGTTATAGCTAAGCAGCTTGTTTGATAGATAATTGATTACAACCCTGAAGCCCTACCTTGTCTGTAAAGCAAATTTCCCAAAGTGACAATATAACCTACAAAAGCAAAGTTCATTGTACATCATATTCAACAAAGCTCAACCCAATATAACTCCATATCCACTCTGAAACAGACACTCAAGCATTCTCACTGACAGAAGGCTTTCTTCAATGAGCTTAAGTTTCTCTCTATCAAGACAATGAATAATTGTCATTTTATGTGTATACTAAATAGCACATTCAAACAAAACCCTCCATTTCACCTAGGAACTTTTTGATTTGAAAGTGAGTTGATTTATCTATTTCTAGGAAAGTTTAAAAATGTGAAATTTGTAAAAGTTTTTAAGATATTAGTTTTCTAAATTAAAAATAGTGATAAAAATGAATACATACTTATTTTTGTGGCATAGGTCTTAGTTGAATAGTTCCTAGTCATTTAGAGATGGTCAAACTGAAAAGCACAGAGCTGAGTAAATTGTGTATTGGATGAGAGAAATTACTATACAAGCATGAGGACATGCATTCAATCCCCAACACTCACATAAAAAGCCAGACATGGTCACGTGTGCCTCAAACCTCAGCACTGAGGAGGTACAAACAGAAGGATCACTTTGGCTCTCTGGTAAGCAAGTCTAACTAAAATATGAGGTATTCCAGATTCAGTAAAATTCTCTGTGGCAGAAAATAAGGAGCAAGAGCAATAAACAAGGACACCTGACCTGACATCTTCTTTTTGATTCTGCTAGCACAGGCTGCACATCTGTACACACATATGTGCAAGTACCTTGAGTGCATACACATACACACACACACACACACACACACACACACATCTACAGTATGCATGCTACACATATAAATCTCACATATAATCTTTGTTGATACACAATCTCTACTAGAAAATAAAAATTTAATCTATACTCATGAATGTAATACCAAAATTAATATTCAAGCAAATACTATCTGTTATGACCATGCTATCAACCAGATGGTTATTCAAATCACTACACATATGAGCTCATTTTATTTACTCTACTGAGGCTTTCTTCAGCTATCCAGTATCTCTCTATTGTTGTAGTAGACCATGTGTATCCAAACTCCCGAATTTTCATTAATCCAAAATAAATTATTGTTTATAAATAACTATATGTATTTTTCTCAGTAATACAATGCTGTTGGTAATTTTTTTATAAAACACCATTTTGTTAACATTTCTTAAAACTCTATACCAATCTCCAGTATGCAGATTACTATACCTTATTTTTAAAATGTCTCTGTTCCCTTACCTTATCCTTCAATAAATCCTATAAAACCCATTTCCGCTTTATGGCTCAGATGCAATTTCTTTAGTTTTTTTTTTTTTTCTTCACTGCTTCAAGGCAGGAAGGAGAAGACCCCTTTATGCTGATTTTAGATTACTTTGTTTATTTTAACAGGTCTCAGAATAATCACACTATTTTCACTTCCTATTTGAATCCCTAACGTGGACTCCAGGCTGATAAACCACCTCATGCAGATCCACGGGATCCTTTATGTATCACATACTGTGGTGGTTTGATTCAGGTGTATCTCATAAACTTAGGTGTTCTGAATGCTAGATTCCCAGCTGATGGATGTTTGGGAACTAATGCCTCCTGGAGGGAGTGTATTGTTGGGGGTGGGCTTATGGGTGTTATAGCCAGTTTCCCCTTGCCAGTGTTTGGCACACTCTCCTGTTGCTAATGTCCACCTTATGTTAAGGTGGTGATGTCCTCCCTTAGCTCATGCCATCATTTTCCTCTGCCATCAAGGAGCTTCTCCTCAGGCCTGTAAGGCATAATAAACCTCTTTTCCCCCAAAGCGTCTCTTGGTTAGGTAATTTCTACCAGCAATGCAAACCTGACTACAACACACACATACACACACCCTAGAAAAAGAAAGACACATGCATACATGTGCATAGACACACACACACACACACACACACACATTATATCACTTTGTATGAATGTAGCAGACAGCTTCAAGTTTGCTGAGATGAACTTCCAGACCAGGCACAGTTAGGAAGTGATTTATTGATGCTTACAGATCCATGAGAAGTTCCATAATGGTAGAAACTGGCCTGTTTTCATAGGATCAAGCAGAGAGAGAAGCACAAGCCTAAAAGTCAAAGCCACACTGCACAGCACACTTCAGGAACTCCAGCTAGGCACAATTTGCATATATTTAGATTTAAATCTCAAACCCACCATCACACCTTAAGATCCGTTCAGTGACCCCACCTCCAGCCAGGTGGCCGCAGATGCAAACTATAAACTAATAAAACACTGAATATATTTGAGGCCATCTATTCAAACTACCACAATGACCATTTTTTTCTACTTTCAAATGATTGAGTAAAATACCAAATTCATTATATCATTTAATTCTTTGATGTTTTTATGGAAAAAAAATACTGCCTTTTATATAGGCATAAGATGGATATCTGTTTTATAGTGATAAATGAGTTTAGGTAGTGAGGGTCCCCAGCTTAATGTGTTTAGCCTTAGTATTCTTTAGTTTATCATAATACAAAAGTGCTATCAATCCAGCTGAAATCATCCTTCTCATTCTAATTTTTTTCTAGTCTTGAGACTAGTGACATGTAGCATAATGCTTTTTCAGAGTGCTGGGCTGCAGCAGGCTGGAGTTGTAAGTCAGCCACAGAATCAGGAGGGTCAACATTTTAACACTCTGCTGTGCTGTGTCACTGTCATGAATTTCAACAAGCTAGGTGTATTAACACATACTTAACCTATGCTTTTCATCTTCAGATCAACTTTTCATTATTCTAACTTGAGTGGAAGAGTACTCACTCATACTTTAAAAAAGATATATTTATATATCCAGTTGGTGGTTATAGCAAAAACTACTCTTACACTGAATATAAATGCCATTTCTGTAGAATATTTTAATATAAGCCAGTGTGGAATGATACTCATCATGCATATGCATAATCATCTGCATATAATAGATACTCCAAATCATTGTTCAATTTTATGCATTAGATAGACCACCTATTATTCATAAGGTTCAAAGAATAGAATTTAAAGCAAACAAGTGACTATACCTCACTATGAATGTAAAAGTTCTCTCCTATATTTTCAGTTAAAGAAATGTATGTGAATTTGTACTTAATATGAAAGATAATGATTTGTTATTTTGATCCAGAAATTTAGAAGTAGCAAGTAAATGTAAAATCCTATTTGATATATAGGGAAATCTTTAGAAGAATCCTCTCTGATTTTAATCATAGGACTTTAATTGGAAAGATATATTTCTCTTGTTCTATTACAATTAACTTTCTATATTATAGCACATAAGTAATTCTATGATATTATTTAAAATTAATTGACATATTGGCTCCAAAATGGTAAGTGAAGAGGGTATTTTCTGGAAATAACAAACAAGGAGCTAAAATAAATTTATACCTTATAAATTTATTTATGTTTTGGGTCTCTCTTCATCACTTAGTTCTAGTATTTTCTTCTATTCCATTCTATATAACATCAGTACATGTGTGCAATTTTAAAGATTTGTCCTTTTCCTATCCATCTGGTAGTCAGTTGTGTAACATAAGATTAGCATTCAGAAATGTTAGTGGATTTTAAATGGTTCAATAGTCTTTTGTTCCATAGATCCTAAAAGAACATTTGTAAACCCATTTCTTCATGTTCATATTAAAAAATTAAAAGACTGTCAATGAGTGTTCTACAAATCTGTCTTTTTTGGCACATGATTTGTGTCAGTGAAAAGTGGTGGAAACTGCACATTATCACTGAAAACAATATAAAATTATTATTAGAATTTCTAGCTTCCTTGATGATTTTATATAAGGAGAAATTTGTGGTAAAACATTTGATATCTCTTTGGTGACAGGAGTATTTCACAGTGAAAATCGCTGTGATACTATTAAACACTATAACTATTTTGGACATTAACTTATTATTTCAAAGTAGCTAGCAAAGATAATTTTGAAGGACTCCACAAAAAGAAATGTCTGAAGTGATGGATATGCCAATAACACTGTGGTAATTTGAATTTGAGATGTCTCCTTCGCCCTCATGTATTTGCGTGCACAGTCCCTAGATGGTGGCAATCTGAGAGGTGAGACCTTGCTGGAGGAGGACTGTTTCTAGGGCAGGTCCTTGAGGCTCAGTATCCCAATATGGCAGTGCCACCTAGGTCACTTAAACTACTTCCATTCAGAGATGTGAAGCTCAGTTTTCTGATCTTCCCAGGTCATTATGAAACTTCCCCTTGAGATTTTAAGTTGGGATAACCCCTGTCCTTCCATCAGCTGCTTCTGGTCAGGTGTTTTGTCCTAGTAACATGAAAGTAACTACAAGAGAAAAATGATACCTACGAGGAGTGAGACTATTGCTGTAACAAAACAGACCATGTGGTTGCTGGTCTTTTGAACTAATTTGTGGGAGGGAGATGGCAGGGTTGATGCTTCATTTAATTAAAAAGTAGCATAGCCAGGCATGGTGGCACACACCTTTAAAGCCAGCACTGGGAAGGAAGAGATAGGAGGATCACTGTGAGTCTGAGACCAGCCTGTGAATTACATAGTGAATTACAGATCAGCCTGAGCTAGAAAAAGACCCTACCTCAAAAAAATTAACATAATGATATCTTAATATGGAGAATTTAGCTCTTGTAAATCAGAAACATTCATCCATTTGCCAACACCTCTCTATAGCATCCTATTAAAAATGATCAACTATAGGCACAGTGTAAATTCTTTCATAGGATTTCAGTAATATCTAAAATTAATGTGATGGTAGACATACAATATTTTATGAAATCCAATATAGCTAAGTGAATTAATATACATAACATGAAATTTTTATACCATTTTATGAATTGTTTTCATAAAAATGTTCCATCTATTTGTAAAAAGATTTTCAAGTTATTGGTAAGTTAATTTTAGTGACTAAGGTTATTTCTCCTTATTTGAGAGTGGAAGCCATTTAAATGTATTATTTCTGAGAAAGCTATAGAAGTCTACATCAAATTTTCAATGACGAGATAAGATAATATTCTTCAGTACATTTCCCGTCACGAAATTGCTTACTCATATTTTACTTAATACTCTATGGAGTAAAACTTCCATAGCAATGTTGTCTGCCTCAAATATCTCTAAAATTACAACTAACAATAATATGGAATTTAGAGGAAGAGACCACAATAGTGGTATATAATATATATATATATATATAATAGGCATTGGGTAAACACCTAACAACATTTTTTAAATCATAACTTAATAATAGCATACTTTTCATCCAACCTATGAAATGTATTTGCTTTCAAGTCCTGGGTCATTGACAGGTGGTATTAAAAGCTTATGAGAACTTAAGGTTTGAAATAAAGTTATAAATATCAATTGGGACACATACCATACTGCCTTTGAATAGTTTTCAATCACCCAGAACTCAATTACCTTCCATAAATAGTCTATAGTAATTTTGCCTAGGTATTTGTATAGTTATATTACATACAGAACAGTAGAACAGGGCTCCTTCTAGCTCAATTGCATTATTAGCTATTTTTGCAGTCTTTCCCTTATGATTAATTTTTGTACTCACTGTACACAAAGTAAAATGAAAAAAGATACATAAATTTACCAAGTATATTTGTATGTATCTGTAGTTTAGTTTTGTCTTTGGACTAACTTGATTATAGTTCCTTATGTCAGCTATATATCTTCCTATTCCTTTGTCTGACATAAATCTATGCAATAGGAATATTTATGTTTTATGTATTAATATATATAACATATATAATTTTTACTATAGCTCTGTTATGGAAACTCAGTATCTATGTTAAGTTTGCATGACATAAGCTTCATGATTTAGATTTCTATGGACTTTTAGAATAGTATGCTGCTCTGTGGGTATGCCAATATGTCTATACTTATTTACTTGTTGGGAATACCTTGGTCTTAAACAAATTTTGACTATATGTGGGGGTATTTATGGTGTTAATTTATAATTGATATATCAAAGATTTTATGGGAAAATAAGTTTTTAAACACCTGATTATTTATCTCAGACTAAGTTTTGTGGGTCATGTGGCAAATAAATATTTCACATGATACAAAAATATGTGAAATGCCCATATAATTTTACAGTAAAATTTATTTTTATTTATTTATTTGAGAGTTCCAGACAGAGAGAAGAAGGGAGAGAGAGAGAGAGAGAGAGAGAGAGAGAGAGAGAGAGAGAGAGAAAGAGAGAGAGAGAGAGAATGGGCGCACCAGGGCCTCCAGCCACTGCAGACGAACACCAGATGCATGCACCCTCTTGTGCATCTGGCTAACGTGGGTCCTGGGGAATCAAGCCTCGAACCAGGGTCCTTAAGGCTTCACAGGCAAGGGCTTAACCTCTAAGCCATCTTTCCAGCCCTCATTTTACATTTTTACAAGTATGGAATGACAGTTCCTTTTGCTCTATATCAAGCCAATGTTTGATGTTTTAATTGTTTTGTATCTTGTATTGTAGTTATCTTTCCTATTTGTAATAGGTGTGTGCTAGTATTTCTCTTTAGGGTTAATTTTAATTTCTCCAAAGGTTAATGTCAAATATAACTTATATGCTTATTTTTTTTTTATCTTCTGAATGCCTTTTTTGTATGTGAAGTTTTCATGTTAGTAACTTACTTTTGATAAAATGTTCTTTTTTTGAATTTCTTGTCTTCAAATATTTTGGATACAATTTTAATCAAATTTGTGAGCTGCAAAAAAGTATTCTTGTCTATGTTTTGTCAAGTTTGATTTTCAGCCTTTTTTTCTAAGCTTAAGAGAGTGAACACTAGAATTATGAAATAAATAACACAAAATGAATATGATCAGGTTTGTAGTGGACAATCCAAAGCTTCATTTATGGCAAGTGAATCTTGAGATTTTATATTGCACATATGAATGGTGATGTCAACAAGACAATTGAACATGTGAATCTTGGTATCAGGGGGAAAATTGCTGGGCATTTCTGCCTTTAATTTTATCTTGTAAACAAATAATAGTAGATATTTATTTTAAATATTACTCATAAATGAAAACACCAAAGTAAACAAGATATGATATGATTTACATTTTTATTAGGACATTGATAACATGCAAATGTTCTCATTTACATAATGATAATTCAATTATGAATTAATTTCAAAATTCATTCTGATATTACTTTTAATATCTGAAGGAATACTAAAAACATTAAATTTTACCTTTAATTGACATGCTGCAAAATAGTTTAAAATATTCTTAAAAATATTTTATTTTTATTTGTGTATTTGACAGAGAAAGAGGGAGAGAGAGAGAGAAAAAAAAAAACAGAGAGAGAAAGAATGGATGCATGAGGGCCTCCAGCCACTGCAAACTCCTGACGCGTGCCTTGTTATGCATCTGGCTAATGTGGATCCTGGGGAATCGAACCAGGGTTCTTTGGCTTTGTAGGCAAACCCCTTAACAGCCAAGCCATTCCTCCAGCCCTAAAACATTTTTAAAATAAGTTTATGGGCTGAGGCAATGGCTGGATGTTGGTAAAGTGCTTACCATGAAAGTTCGAGGTCCTGAGCATGGAAGCCCAACACCGATGTAAGCAACAATCAGCTGTGGCAGCCCACCTGCAATCCAGTACTCGGGGTGCAGAGACAGGGTATCTGCTGGGCAAGATGGCTCTCTCTACCACCCAAGTCAGCAAACTGTGGGGTCAAGGGAGAGATCCCTCTTAATAAATAAAGGGTGTGTGTGTGTGTGTGTGTGTGTGTGTGTGTGTGTGTGTGTGTGTGTGTAAGCAGGAAAGAAATGATTCTCTATGAAAGCACCCAATCTGATCTTATCTAAATGATTGCTTTGGTCTCAGCTTCACTCCTTACTGAAACTGATGAACTACTAGTAAATTGCTGGATTGTAATTCTGGTAGTTTCAGGAAGCTGTCTTGATGCCTGTGCTGTTCTGTAAATGGTTGTTCATCTACACAGACTGTCCATGTATGACACTGTTTGCAGAAAATGAAGATGACTGTGTTTAGTACATTATGACTTGTCTATCACATTATATTGAGCAAAATACATCAGACTGGCCAGATTCAAAAAGTTAAGCAAGAGTCTTCTATTCTTGAAAAAGAGTCCTGATGCTATATTATAGAGAACTGTGGATGAAGAGAATAGCAATAATGTATGTCAAATTGTGACTTTATTTGAAAGGTTCCCTTTGGTTAAACCCTTTTCAATTTACCGAGTTCCATTTTCTTTATTTTCAGATTATATGGTAATTCCCACATGGCAAAATACATCTCAAAATTGAAGTGATACGTCAGGGTGCATGCAAATGAATATTGATATAAATGAAAATGTGCCTGGGTAACCACAGCCCACATTCCATATTTTCATGCAAGCAACCTATTCCTCATGCATATAGTTGGTTGTATATAATAATTCAATATCAGAGGTATACATTATTGCTATGTCAACAATGTTTTTAATTTAATCTTTTAAACTCTTGATCATGACTCAACATTTTAAAAAATACCCATTTTTCCATTTTTGACATTTTCTTTTTTTATGTTTATTTATTTGTTTGAAAGTGACAGAGAGAGAGGCAGAGAGAGAGAGAGTGAGAGAGAATGGGCACCCCAGGGCCTCCAGCCACTGCAAACGAACTCCAGACACGTGTGCCCCCTTGTGCATCTTGCTAACGTGGGTCCTGGGGAATCGAGCCTTGAACCAGGGTCCTTAGGCTTCACAGGCAAGCGCTTAACTGCTAAGCCATCTCTCCAGCACTATTTTTGACATTTTCATATGTATAGGTGTAGGTGTGTGTCATGCATTTTTATCTTATTCACTCCAAATCTTCTTTATTATCTACATCCTGCTCCCATAAACATCCATCTGAGTCCTAACTCATCCCCTCTTACTTTCATACCTTGTGTTTAGTCCACTGAGTTAAATAAGTGCTCCTTGCATGACTTTAGGTGGTTTTATTCATGAGTTCTCTAAGTCTCCAATCATAGCTGATGAAGGGGCTACATGTCCCATGATACATGGCTGTGTGGTGTTACAAAGCTGGGCTAAAGGTTATACCCACTAAATTAGGAATAAATCCTGGCACAAGGAGGGGAGGGCCTAGATGTCCAACAGTCCCTTTTATTCTTCAGGCTCTGAGATTTTCAGAAGATAGTGAAAACCACTCAGGAAAAATGTCTATAGAAAGTTGATGCAAAGGCTTGAGGGAGTTCTGAAGGATTTTTCATTAAAATGTGAAGCATACTAATTTGATTAGTAATTGCTGTCACTGCTTTGACAAATATTTTGGTTATGGAAAATGAAAACATATGGCAAGGACAGTGATCACACCTGAGACCATTAATGAGTTGACATTTCTTGTTGTATACCAATGCCTTCAATATTAGGGAAACCTCAGTGAGACTGACCCCATTCTTCTATGCTCTTGTGAAAAAATTAAAAACATAATATATATATCTATAAATGCTCCTCTCTTATTAATATCTTATACCAAGTATTTTACATCATTATAAGAATTTGAAAAGAGTTTTTAGTCATTAAGAAAAAATAAAAATAGCTTGTTTGATTTTATCCTTATTATATTAACAGTTTTAATAGCTGTGTCAAAGAAAATTATTTTATGGACATTTATATCATTATATGTGATCATTTTCTACAGAAATCATGTGAAAATATGGTTTAAAGGCTATTTAATTAAAACTTACATGTATATGATTTTTTTAAAGCCAAGCAACACTGGGATATAGAGTCAAATATATATATGGAGAGAGAGAGAGAGAGAGAGAGAGAGAGAGAGAGGGAGAGAGAAACATACAACTAAGCATCCCTTCCCATTCTTTGGACTTCCTGTTGAATTCTGCATTGGAAATGGCTCCCAATGGTTGGCACAGGATTTCTGCACCCCTTTCTAGTTATGCACAAATCCCATGTGCTCTTATTCTGGAGAAACTGGGTTAAAAATATCCCTCATTAACTTGTTTATTTCATTAAAAATACTTAGATTTTCCAGGTATCTCTCAGTAGAAATTGGGTAGGAAATATTACAGTATTTAAATATGACATTCCATATGCTACTTTTAATATCAGATATTTAGTATTTACTCAGGAAATACTTTAGTTGTTTGCAGTTATTCCCTGAGAAATAATGCTTCAAATCAATTATTAATTTGCATACAATTGTGAATAAATATGTCCTTGGAGAATTCATGAGTATATAGGTAAACTGAATACATGTTTTCTCTCTGAAATTGATGTCTTAATTTCTGGAATCCATCAATATTACTTTAGGTATGAATAGGCAATTTGTAGATGTGATCAAGTTAAGGGTCTTAGGATGAGTAAATTGTTCTGGATTTTTCAGTCTGACACTAAATCATAATATAAATACTTATGAAAGAGACAAAATTATAAATAAGTAAAGATTATGTGAGGTTGAAAGCAGAAATTGGAAGAATGGATAGTTGGTATGTAGATAGATTACAGATAGAGAGTTGTTGATTTACTAATAAATATATTTGAGTATTTTTACCTTTTATAACTGTATAGTGGATATATTCTACCTTATATACCTATGTATATCTTCTTGCATAGTCAACCAAGAGGTTAGAGAACCACTTAAAATAACATGAAACCATTTTGTGGTACTTTGAATGTGAATGTGTGTCCTGCATTGACTCAGGTGTTCTATTAAGCTTGTAACTTGGGTCTCCAGCTTTGTGGGTGGATCTGATTCCAGTCCAAAGGTGTAGAGAGAGATCTGTGAGCTCTGGCAGGTGTGTGCTGCTGTTTTGGCTGACTGGTAATGGTTTTTCTCTCCATTTGCATCTGTGAAAGGGAGTCAGCTTTTCCCACAATTGAGGGAATGTCCCCTGGATCTGTAAGCTTGAAATGAATCCCTTCTTCTCATAAACTGTCTGGACGGTATGTTCGTCCCATTAATGTGGAGCTGTTTTGCCACAAGAAAAGAAAACTACCGGCCTATTTCCCTGGTGAACTTAGATGCAAAGATCCTGAACAAAATCTTAGCAAACTAAATCCAACAACACATCAAAAGCATTATCCACCTTGACCAAGTGGTATTCATCCCAGGAACACAGGTGTGGTTCAACATATGGAAATCTGTCAACGTAACACACTATATCAACAAGGTTAAACACAAAAGCCACATGGTAATTTTGATAGATGCAGAAAAGGCCTTTGACAAGATACAACATCACTTCATGATCAAAATATTGGAGAGAATTGGCATGGTTGGTTCATATCTTAACATTGAAAATGAGATGACTGAAAGGAAGAAGAGAGCTGCTCTTCAAGGTCATGATTAATTTCCTTCCTGATTTAATAAAATTTCTGTGTCACTAAACACCTGGTATTGCTTCTGAAAGCATGGAAAATACATGGAAATGGGTCACAAACTGCACATGGTTCCAGGAGCTTCTGTTGAAGTGCAACATGGAAAGCAGAGAGGAATTTTTGTTTTAGAGGCATTGGAGGACATTGTGAAGATGAACCAGTGTTTACAGGAAGACCCAAAGATGTTTTGTATATGCCAGTACTGTACAATGATGAGCTGGTGGCTTGGGAATCAGTGGAAGTTTTCCCCTGTCTGCTCAGCCCCACTAGAGAGATAGAAATTGGAAATCCAGAGACTGCCATCACTGGCTGTGGATGTTGGCCTTAAAGTTCAGATGTTTGATGTTTACCTGGTGGTTATTGATCATGCATTAAGTGTTCTCTTTGTTGTAACTTATAGCAATGCAAATGTTTTCTCTGTGCAATTGTATGTTGGAAGTATATAACTTGTTTTGATTTTACAGGACTCAAAGTTAAAAGACAGTCTCAAATCTCAAATAAGTCTTAGAACTTAAAGCAGTCTTAAACATGGTAAAGACTATGGGAGTTTTGAAATTGAACTGCATGCCATTTACATTGTGAGATGGAGAGTCTTATGGGAACCCGAGACAGAATGTGGTGGTTTGGATGGAATGTGAATATATGCCCCCATAAACTCAGGTGTTTTATTAGTCTTGTAATTTGGATACCCAGCTTCCTGGCTGGAGGAGGTCAGTGTCCCTGGGAATGAATTCTGGAATCCAGCCCATAAGTATGTTTTGTTGGAATTAAGCCTATAAATATGTTTGGCTATGGATCTTATTCCAACCCAAAGGTGTAGAAAGAGCTGTTTGAGCTCTTGCTAGAGCATACTACTACTTTTGTGCTTTTTCTGGCTGGTGGTGGATTTTTCTGTTTGGCTCTGTGGAAGGAAGGCAGCCTTTTTCACCATTGATAAAACTTCCCCTGGATATGTAAGCTTTAAATAAATCCCTTACTTCCATAAATTGTATCTGAATGGGATGTTCATCCCAGCAATATGGAGTTGCCTATGATATATATCTTATCTAACAAACAGTATACTTTACTGAAAAATACCTAGAGGCTGGAGAGATGGTTGGGTGATTCAGGTGATTGCCATGCAAATATGAATTCTTTATTTGTCTGTCCCACATCTCACACGAAACCAAATGTTGTGTTGGGTATCTCTAATTCCAGCACACCCATTGGGAAAAGGGAGGTGGAGATAGTATAATCTTTATAAGTCTCACAAATGTAGTTATAAACAATGACAGACCCTTCCTCAAGCAAGACAGAAAGCATGACCAACACCTAAAGGCCTCTGACCTCTTTTTTTTTTTTAATTTAATTTATTAGTTTTCTTTTCAGTACATACAGGCAGTTTGGTACCATTATTTAGGCTCATCTGTGATCTACCCCCTCCCATTAGACCCTCCTTGTTATTGAAAATGGGTCGTGCATTGTGGAGTTAGCCCCCAGTTATTAGTATGATAAATGTCTCTGAAAATCATGACCCAACATGTAACTCTGACATTCTTTCTTCCCCCTCTTCCGCAAGATTTCCCTGAGCCATGTTGGGTTCATTTTTGGTCTGCTTCAGTGCTGAGGTGTTGGGGGCCTCTGAGGCTCTGGCTCTCTGATTTGGTAGGAGTTGATTTTTCTCTGCATTGATCTCCTTCCCCTTTGTGCTGGTATCCAGTTCACAGGAAAACATCACCCTTGCTTATTTCGCCAGTTGTCCTTAGTTTCAGTTGGGCCCCTTCTGAGGTATGTTGGGGCAGCTCTCTTCTTAGGATCTGCATCTATCTTTTTTTCCCTCGTTGTTTGTAGTGCAGCTAGGCGGTCGCCATCTTGACCGGAAGCCGCAGAAATAGCAGCCTCTGACCTCTTTACGTCCCTTGGCATATATATCTGTACTCACACATGGAAACACACACACCCGCAATAGCCCCTCAATACATACATGGTTCCTAGGGTTTTTAGATAAATGATCATAAGACCTAGGAAAGAAATATACAACACACCTCCATCACAACTGCCAAGGCTCAGGGTCCACTGCAGAAGAGGTGGTGGGAAGAATGTAACAGCCAAAGAAAGGGTACCTTTGCTTACAAAAGACACCGAATGGCCTGGATAACCATGACTTCACAGTGCCTGACACTAGCTACACAAGACCATCATAATAGGAGGAAATGATGATGGCATCAAAATAAGAAAGAGAATAATTGAGATGTGGAGGGGATATGATGGGGAATGGAGTTTCAAAGGGGAAAGTGGGGGGAGGGAGGGTATTACCATTGGGTATTTTTTATAAACATGGAAGTTGTTAATACAAATTTTGAAGAAAAAAAGAATTGTCAGATTGAGAAACCAATAAAAAAAAAAAAGAAATATACAGAGTAGTTCTGGAGTAATATATATTTTAGTCATACAAAATAAAAACATGCTCTATGAAACAAGGAAACACAGAATTTAGTCAGAAAGCATCCTCAGTAGCAAAGCTAAAGCACTTTAAACAATGAAATGACTAAAATACAGAACTCTAATCCAAAGAATTACATCTGGTGCTTAAATAAATAAATAAATGCAAAGAGATAACTATTTCATATTACAAGTTTTTAAAATATGCAAATACTTTCTCATCTGGGATTAGAGTCAATTCTGCTCCACTTGAGTATGGGCTGGATTGAAATAAATAGAGCATAAACAAAAAGCATAATAAGCTTAAAGCCGAACTTGAAATGATGTTATTCAAAGGCCATAGCTAGAATCTATGGTCCCATCAAAATTTATGTTGAAACTCAGTCCTGTTGGTATGGTAAGGAAAGTGCGGTCTTTGAGGAGGTGACTAAGTCATGAGGATTTTGTCCTCATGTGTAGGCCTATTAAGTAGACAAGTAGAAACCAGATTAGGCCATGTTTGCTCTGTTGCCCTTCTACTAAATGCAGCATCATTTCCATTTCATGTACTCCTGTTCTCCCTTCTATTACATAAGAACCCAAGACACCATTAGCTAGGAGGAGGGGATCTTCCCCAGACATGGAACCTGACAGCACAAAATCTTATATCCCATCTTCCATAATTGTGACAGAATGAATTTCTGTTATTTACATATTGTTGAGTTTTGAGATTTTGTTGCCACAACACAAATGGACTAAGAAACCAAGTGAACACTAAGGTGATCTCTCATGTTATACAATACTTGTCAAATGGTGAGAGCGAAAGTCAACTCATCTGAATGTTATTCTCCCAAGCCCATATTGCACTCTAACCACAGAAAGTTATCAGACTAGGCAGAAGTGTCAATCTTCAATACTTCTAAAATAATGATAAAAAAAGAAAGGCCTATATCCTGTCACAGAGTTTGTGATGAGTCAGTATCATAACTCTTGGGATTGATCGGGGAATCAGAAAACTATAGTGCAAATATTGTTATACATGGATTATAGTATCATAACAATGTGATGTTTTTGTTAACCAATATACTAAGGTATATGTTATAAATGCCAGTATTAGGTGATTCTGACTGAAAAATAAGTAGCAGTACTTTGCATTGTTATTTTTCAAAATGTTAATGACCTAAATTATCACAAATAAAAATTTAAATATTGTACTATTTAATTATGTGTGCATAAATAGTTCATCAGTATACAAAAGTACTATGGGACAATATTAAAAACATTTAACAATGTGAAATCTTTTCTTAACATGGCAATCTAACAATTATGAAACATTAGCCATACTTTTTATATGTTGTTCTCTTTATATCTCTCCTTCTGCAGTCATTTGGGATTGGGGTGATTATAAAATACAAAGACAAGAGTGTTATTTAAATGAACTCAAAAATGTGCTTCTTTAAGGACTTTTATCCTGTTGGTGACAAAGCTTATTACTTTATGTAAAAATACAAGCATTCATTTTATATGCCACTGTGTTAAATATTCTTTCTTTAAAAACTTAAAGTTTAATGGCTTTTTAATACTGAAAACCCTGCTGAGATGAGTTTAGTGAATATTTAATTTTTCTCCATGATTGAAAGAGCCTGCAATGCTCAAATATAAGGTGTATTAAGTTTTCTATGGTGAAGCATGAAAACCCCCTCCTAACAGAATAGCAAAGAAAAAAATGCTCACTTTGTCACAAAGTAGGAATATAACCTCATGGAGCAGTTCAGTTTTTAATTCTCCCTTATTTTTCACTTCACATGAAAACTAAACATAATACTCTTAACAAAAATGTTAACAGAATGAAGGACCTCCTCTGGACATAAATAGATGACTACTGTCATTATCACATACTGGCTAAAAGAAAAATCTTACAATAACACACACATCAGAGGAAGTATTTAAAACACTGAATTTTGGAAATTCTGAAACTTCCCAAACATTGGGTTTTTAAAATAGATTGCAGCAAAATTTTAGGTTATGTTTTTTTTTTTTTTTAATTTTTATTTTTTTTTTTATCTGGCTGAAAGAGCTCGACCTGAGCACATGCCCCTGCACTTATTTTGGTCATAGATAACTTTTTCTATCCTGCCTTCTTTTCTAACATTAATAGATACTGTAGACTTAAATATATTGAATCCTATAATAAAGCTTCCTTTATATTCCACTTAGTAATTTCACTAAAAATGTAAGAATGATCTAGAAATCTTTTACTGATCAATTCTGATGTTAGCACAATTGATCACTGAATAAAAATGAACACCACACAGCACTCAATTTCACTGTTTGCTTTTTAACTGCTGCTCTATTTGTTCTGTTTTGTTCTTGAGTTCCAATAGTCTATCCTCCACATGATCTATTCTGTGGGTGAGGTTTTCTTCGGAGCCTTTAAAACCATTTATTTCATTTATTTTCCATTGTGTTTTTTAGTTCAGGCTCTCCAGCTCTTTCTGAATTCCAATTTCATTTCTTGATTTGCCTTTTTTTTTTTTTTTTTTTTTTTTTTTTTTAGAAATGATTCCTGCATTTTATATCCTGATTGAGTTTATTCCACTGTCAGTTGAGTTCATGTTTTTGTTGATTCTCCTCCATTTCCTTTATCCTTCTAACAGGTCTTTTGATTCTCTTTGATTTTATTGAGGTACATATTGAATTTTTTTGCTTGACTTGCTTTCTTTCCTTCATCCATATTTTGACCTCATTTTAAATTATTTTGTTGATTTTCTTCATTCATCCATGCTTTAAGTTATATCATGAAAGTTTATGTCTATTTTAGTTTATTTCCTTTCAGACTTTTGTTCATATTTTCATTCAATTTGGTTAGTATGCTTACTGCTGTTTCATTTTGGGGTTCTACGGCTGGACTTCCCTCTCACTTTGCAATGAAGAATTCCATTATGGGACCAGACTTTCTTGGTGGGGATCTCTTAGGTTTGTGTCATGTCTTATTTGTTTTGCATCAAGGTATACATCTTGTTTTGCTAGGAATGTGGCAATTAGTACCACTTGTGGAACTTTGTTGATTAGCCTGTCCAGGTTTGCTCAAGCTGGAAGTGGGATGGTGATATCCGTGGTGGTGAGATTGGCTGTGGCTCCTGGTGGCAGGCACACAGGAATATACCACTATTGCAGCTGGACTTTAATCACAGTGGTTGTGGGACTGCCTGCATCACAAGATTGGGGGATGTCTTGGGTTCAATGATAGCACATATGTGCCCTTCCTGATCATGCTGGTCCTTAATACATGTGCCCCAACATGCCACGTGTGTGGATCAGGCAGATCCTTGCATGTGTGGGCCCCCAACACACCAAGAATGAGGATCAGGCGGCTCTCCACTAGCAAGTTTGCTGAACTTGCCAATTGCGTGGATCCGGCAGATCTATGCTTGCCCAGTTTGAACACTCCGAGTATGCTCATGATAGGTGCTGTGGCATAAGGCAGATTCTTTGCTTGTGTGCAGCCCTGAACACAGATTGTGGGGGTTAGACATATCCCCACTTGTACAGGTACAAACCGCCAACTGTGTGGACC
Organism: Jaculus jaculus; assembly: GCF_020740685.1. Classification (NCBI taxonomy): domain Eukaryota; kingdom Metazoa; phylum Chordata; class Mammalia; order Rodentia; family Dipodidae; genus Jaculus; species Jaculus jaculus. The sequence continues at coordinate 184,590,287 of NC_059102.1, read as the reverse complement.
AACTGATCCTGCCTTACCTGGCCCAAACAGGCTGAGTATGTGAGTGGTGCCATCTCTGTGTGGGAAGTTCCTGGGTACTGAATATGCCAGATGAGGGTATCATGCAGGTCCCAACATGCATGTACTCCTAACAGGTCAAGGGTGGAGAGCATGCATCTCCAGGCATATGCACGAACCTGGTATTTTACTACTTTTACCCCCAAGTTTCTTTGGTGTGGCTCTGATATTGCTATCTTGACTGGAAGCCTCACTATCTTTGCATTGTCAAGTTGGCTCATAAAGCATAGTTATAACTTTACTGTGAAAATTGTTAATGTCAAAAACATAACTTGTGAAATATGATAAAAATTTAAAAAGAGGTAAAAAATAAAATAGATACATTAAAAGAAAGAAATATAAGAATGATTTTTGAGTGCTGGTGAGATAGTTGGTTTATCAGTTAAGACTCTGTGGGCAAAGCCAAAGAAACCAGGTTTGATTCCTTAGTACCCATGTAAATCCAGATACACAAGGTAGCATATGCATCTACAGTTTGTTTACAGTGACTAGAGACCCTGGTGTGCTCATTCTCTCCCCCTCCCTGAAATATATGAATAAATAATTTAAAAAATATTTTTGAGATAAATTTCTATATTTTTCTTAGTTTATCTTTTAATTTCATTCAAATAGCAACACAGCATGAAATACTTTCTGCATGACTTATACTTGGTATTTATCTTAAGTGGTTTATCTAATAGTCATTGTATTGAGAGGCAAATTTCTACTTGTTTTGACATAGAAGCATAGTAACATGTGCTGAAGTGACAAAGCCAGTAAGAAGTAAACTTGAGTTTAAATCCCAAGTAATTGCTTAGAAAGCCAATAGCCTTAACTAGTCTGCAACATGATTTTTTGTTTATTTTTTAAATATGATTGTGAACATAAAATTGGTATAAATATAGCTGAAATGTTGCTTATATTTTAAAGACACAATCAAATATATATTAGTCACTGAAATATCATTATGGGTTTTACTCTTCTACTAATGTCATGTATTTGCTCTTATAATTTTAAAAACAATGGTATACTACAAAAGTGCCTAAATTAAGATAGAATTATTTTAAATATTTAGTCTCAAGGACATGAAAGTCAACCACAAGCTAACACCCAATTAGTGGAAGAAAATGAATAACAGATATTAGAAAATAGATAAATAAAACTGAGATCAAAAAGTCAACACTAAAGTTCAATAGAACAAAGCATTGGGCTTTTGATAAAAATGATTAAAATGAGAAAACCTTGAATTAGATTACACAGGACAAAAATCACTCAAAATTAGTGATGAAAGAAGAAGATATTACAACCAATACCACAGACATACAAGGTATAGTATCATTAGAGATTTTTATGAACAAAATGTGCTAACAGATAGGAAAATCTAGAGGAAATGCATGTTTTTGAACACGTATATACCAGAAAAGTGGATAGACTAACAAAAAATGTAATAAGGAGTTAGTAATAAGAAGCCTTCAAGGAAAAGATGGGAACACAGGAGTTTACTGTTAAATCTTAATGAGCACTGAAAGCAGAGTCATTACTAGTTCTGAAATTGTTCCAAGTACTGAAAGTGAGGAGAGCTTTCCAAATTCATTCTACACAGTTAATATTTCTGTTACCAAATCCAAAAAAGCAAATGAGGAAAAAATAGAAGAAGATAAAAAGAAAGTGAAAACAAAAAGAATGTCAATGTGGGGGAGAAGGAAGGAAGAAGGAGTAAGGGAGAAAAGAAATAAAAGAGAAAAAACAAAACTTATAAAGCATGTATATATATATATATATATATATATATATATATATATATATATACAAATAAATATATATATATGTATAAATATAAATCTAAGCAAAATATTGGAACATAAAATACAGTAGCATATCAGAAATCATTCACTGTGATACAGCGACTTTTCTTCCAGAAATACAGAGATCGTTAACACAAATTAATAAATATAACGCATCACCTAAATAAAATAAAGGACAAATATCACATCATCATCATCTCAACAGATACACAAAGAGAATTTGGGAAGTTAAACATCTTTCATGATTCAAATACTAAGCAAATTTGGAATAGAAGGATTATACCTCAACTTAATGAAAGCTACACCTGAAAATCCTCAGCCACAATGATGAATGGAGAACATCTTGGAAGGGTTTCACATCAGCCATATGAAGCAAAAATGTCAATTCTTAATACTTTCATTTCACATATTACTAGAATTTGTAGTCTGAGTAACTGTTGAAAGAAATCACGGACAAACAAATGGCACACACGCTCATGTATTGGAAGAATTAATATTGTTAAAATGTCTGTATTACTAAAATGATGAACAAATTAAGTATAATGCTTATCACAGTACCAATGATCCTCTTCACAGAACTAAAAAAATAAATAATCCTAAAACTCACATGAAATCACAGAAGATGTTAAATTTCCAAAACAAAATGTGTTATATATTACAATGGATACTATTCAACCTTAATATTAAAAGGAAATTCTGACATTTGCAAAACCGTGGGTAGAATGATAAGACATTTTGCTGGATGGACCATGTAAGAGACAGAAGAAAAATACTGTATGCTGTTTTATGTGGACCCAAATAATTACTCATAAAAGAATAAAGTCAAGTGGTGATACAGAAGCTAAGGATAAGGGATGAGGCACATGGAAATGGTAGTCCTGGGTACAAAAGTTTCACCTACAAAGAAATTCCTTTTCCTGTTTTCTAAGGCTATACTGTACAGTAAGGTACTGTGCATTGAAAGTGACATTTTACATTTAAAGATTTCAGAAAGTTCTCACCACATATACATGGCATTCCTAAGGATGATGTTTAACGTAAGGATGATGTCTAACATAAACATGTTGGATCATTTAGTTAATTATTCCATGTTATATTAATAAATTAGGACATAATTTTGTACCTCATAAATTTGTGTAAATATAAATTGCTAATGTATTATAGCAACATAAATTAGCTGTGATTATTGTGCTTATTTGAACAAAATATTGTAGGTTAAAAACATAATTCTATGTCTCTTTTTTCATTGTCTGAAGATGATATAAAACAGAACGAGCAGGGGGATAACCGCTTGGGCCGCTTTTGGGTGGATGGGGGACAGGAAAGGTGGCAGAGTTCTGCAACAAAAACATTTCTTCCTCTACTAAGAAATGACATGTCAAAAAATAGTGAAACATCATAGGATCAAAATTAAGTCAGCTGCCAAGCTGTGTATCAGAGTATATAGATGTCAAAAATAAATTAACAGAATGAGTAGCCATATTAATAGAAACTGATTAAAAAATCTTTAACAACAAAGTGTTCATACAAGAAGGCTTAGGAAGAGACTGATAAAAAAGATGTCTGATCATTATTTTCCTTTCTCTAAATTGTAATGTCTTTTGAAAATTAATATCTTTACGTTATACATTCAGAATGACTTTAACGTGCTTTATATGTGTATGTTGTGGGCATGTTCATGTGTTTGAGTGTTTTGTGGTTTAAATGTAAAAATGCCACTATAGGTTCTGGTTTTGAAACATTTTGTCTCCAACAGGTGACGCTGTAGGCAAGGGTTTAGATCCTTAGTAGGTAGATTGCTGTGGGCAGGCTTTATGGGTTTGCCTCATATCCTGCTCGCTCTGCTTCCTGACTGCAAACCCAATGTGACATAGTGGCTTCTCAGTAGTACCCTATCCTCCTTGCTGTGAAACTGACTCTTAAACTGAAAGCTGAAAAATGAATCCTTTTCCTGCTTTTGCTTTTTGAAGAGAGAGAGAGAATGGGTATGCTGGGGCCTCCAGCCACTGCAAACAAACTCCAGACACGTGAGCTCCCTTGTGCATTCTGCTAATGTGGGTTGTGAGGGTCCTTTGGCTTTGCAGGCAAATTCCTTAACCAATAAGCAATCATTCCAGCCCCATCAGGCCTTTTGAGAAACTACCTTTACCTACTAATCCATGTCCCCATCCCCTTAAATTTGTTCACAATAATGAGAAAGTAGCAGATCTGAGAGAGAATGTGTGCACATTCCAATACACGATGGAGGAAACGTTAGACATCATCCTTAGGAATGCCATGCACTAACTTTAAGAAAGTGTCTCTCGGGCTGAGAGGTGGCTTAGCGGTTAAGCGCTTGCCTGTGAAGACTAAGGACCCCGGCTCGAGGCTCGATTCCCCAGGACCCACGTTAGCCAGATGCACAAGGGGGCGCGCAGGCGTCTGGAGTTCGTTTGCAGTGGCTGGAGGCCCTGGCCCGCCCACTATCCTCTCTCTCTCTCTCTGCCTCTTTCTTTGTCTGTCGCTCTCAAATAAATAAATAAAACTAAACAACAAAAAAATTTTTTTTAAAAAAAGTGTTTTTCTTTGGCCAAGATGTTATGAATTAGGCTGACCATCAAGCCTCAGGAATCTTCGCTGATCTACGCATACCCAGCATTATTATGTTGGCCCAGAGGATTCCACTCAGGTCCTCATGCATGTGAGGCAAACACTGTACCAATGCAACTATCTCCCAGGCCCTCAAAATAATTTCTTAAATGAACTTTTAAAAAGCATTTTCTTCTTATGAGAGAGAGAGAAAAAAATAATATGGGTTTACAGAAAGATTTTTTTTTTTCCCTTCGGTAGGTGGTTAGCTAGGGACTGACCCCACAGAAACAGGGAAACTACATTGCCTCTTTTGAGAAGGCTAAAACCTACTTCTGATCCAGTATCATCCAAGATGGCTGCAAACAACTGCTCAGCCCTGAGGATGAAGCTCATCCTATCTGGATGTTGACATGCAATTGAGTCTGGCACAGGGGGGTAAGTCTCTTGCTCTGGTCATCCTGTTGTCCCTCGGGATCCTGTGTGCTGTGCTCTTGCACAATGTGGGAAGGATCTTGTGGGTCTCCTGAGAAGGGGGAGGTTTTCCGCTGTGTTCAGGAGCTTGTCTGGTTTGTTTTTGGGCTTCTGTGCTTTCCTTCCCCATGTATAAGTCCTGTCTCCACAGGCTTCTTCCCTGAACCTTTCTCCATCTCCCCTCCCTCTTCCAAACCAGGCTAGAAACAGGCAGAATGTCTTTGGGCTTGGGTACTCATGCTAGTATTCTCTATCTTAACTCTCTCTGACATTAACAAAATAATTCATAATTTTTTTTCTGAATATATATTTATATTTACATTTACATTTACATTTACATTTACATTTACATTTACATTTACATTTACATTTACATTTACATTTATATTTATATTTATATTTATATTTATATTTATATTTATATTTATATTTATATTTATATTTATATTTATATATATTTGAGAGAGAAAGAGGGCAAGAGAGAGACAGAATGGGAGAATGGGAGCACAAGGGTTTCCAGCCACTGCAAAGGAATTCTGATCACATGTCCCACCATGTGCATCTGGCTTAGGTTGGTCCTGGGAAGTCAAACCAAGGTCCTTTGGCTTTGCATGAAAGCACCTTAACTGCTAAGTCATCTCTCCAGCCCCTCAGTTTATGTTTTTAAATCTTACATAAATTAGATAAGGATCCAAAATTTGGGTTCTACTAGCCTGGAATTCCTGCATCTTTATGGACTCTAATCCCTCCCTGGACTTTAAACATCAGAGAGAGTGAGATAGAAGGGGTTGGAATGGAGTGCAAGGCACATCAGGGCCTCTTGACATTGAAAAATAATTCCAAATGCATGTGCCACTTTGTGTATCTGGTCTTAAGTGGATACTGGGAAATCAAATCCAGGCCAAAAGTTCTTTTTTTTTTTTTTTTTTAAGATTTTATTTATTTGACAGAGAAAGAGGGATAGGTGGAGAGAATGAGAGAGAGAGAGAGAGAGAGAGAGAGAGGGAGAGAAGAGAGGGAGAGAATGGGTATGCCAGGGCCCCAGCCACCGCAAACAAACTCCAGACACGTGAGCCCCTTGTTCATTTGGCTAATGTGGGTCGTGGGGGAATTGAACCTGGGTCCTTTGGCTTTGCCTTAACCATTAAGCCATCCTTTCAGCCCCATCAGGCCTTTTGAGAAACTACCTTTGCCTGCTAATCCATGTCCCCATCCCCTTAAATAGATTTTTTTAAATCATTGACCATTCTCAGATAATAAAATCTCCACTGTTCTTAAATTATTCTCTTCAGACTCAATAACATTTTGTTTTTACTTCTTTTAGTTACACCAAAACTAAGCTTCAATTTCTTTCTATTGTCATTTGTCAGTGGACACCAAATGATGACTGATGCTTTTTCAAGGAAACAAGAATGTAAAGAAAATCAAGGGACTTCCGGTTAAGATGGCGGCATAGGTACCACGCCAAAGCAGCCTAGGGGGGAAAAAGACCAAAAAACTCAGCAAAATACACGCTTATACTAAAAAGTGAGGTGTATAGGAAATTGAGGCGGCAGCGGAGAAGTAGAAGAGTTATAGAGCATCCAGAGCCCGCACAGGCGGGAAAAGCGGCTCCAGCGGCTCAGGCAGCTCGGCCAAACGCCGCAACCGCGGCGCAGCAGAAAACCGCCAGACCAGCTCGAGCCGCAGGAAAAGCCAGGTGCGGGATTTTCCCCTCACACCGCGCCCTCCGCAACTCGGGAAACGTGAGGGGAGAGCGGCAGCGAGCAGCGGAGGAGAAGACCGGGAAGTAGAACACGTGGAGCAGCGAGACAACCAGAGCAGCCGCGGCTCCCTCCCCTCCCCCACCGCCTGAGCCCAGCTCCAGCGAACACAGCAGCGGCCCGGGACCCGGCCACGCCAACTTGGGCTGACAGCAGGACCCAAGCAGGAGCAGAGTTCAGCAGCAACTTCAGCGGCTCCAGCACCGGTACCACCGGCCCCAGCAGCAGCGGACCCAGGAGCGGCAGGGGCGGCAGATCCCGCAGCAGCAGCTTCAGGGGGAGCAGCGGCGGTGGTCACGGCAGTGGCAGCTTCAGCAGTGGTGGTGGCTCCAGTGGTGGCAGCTATGGGAGCAGCAGAGGCAGCAGCAGCGGCTCAGTTTGCCCCGTAGGAAAAGCAAGTGCCCAGCTCCAGAAATCAGAACAGCAGCCCTACGACCCAGGCAGCAACTTGACTGAGACCAAAATCACCCAAGGTAACTGGGATTGCACCAGGGAAGGGTCTCACTTGGTCACAGGCTGACTTGGATACCTCAACAGACCAGAAATCTAAACCTCTTTGTTGATAGAAGATCTGGTCATTATAATAACTACTCTTGCATACATACTCGGGGCTGTTTTTGATTGAATGTGTACAGTGTTTAGTTAAATTTTAGAATCTACCTGTATTTTATTCCACTCAGCCTGCTTGAATACTCCTATAGCAGGGAATCTCAACCCATAAGAACATCTTTGTAGATAGTCTGAGAGTCTTAAGAGCCACACCTAAAACCTTAAGGTCCTACCCTGAAAATATATTATATCAAATCAATTGATACAGCTAAGAATACACAGCTAGCTAGAAAATCCAAGCATTAACTTAATCCAAGATGCAAAAATATATACATTATAACACAAGAAACACTAAAAAGCAAGACGATATAAATCCACCTAAAAGTATTAATGCATCAGAAATGTCCTCCAGAGAGAAAGAGTTAGAGGAAATGCCTGAGAAAGAGTTCAAAAGAATAATTATAAATATGTTCAAAGAGGTCAAAGAACACATGAAAACAATCAAGGAAGAAATCAAAGAGGAAATCAAAGAGGAAATCAAATGAATCAAAGAAGAGGCAGGACACCAATTTAATGAAATAAAGAAGGCAACACAAGACATAAATAGGGAAATAGAAATAATAAAGAAAAACCAGTCAGAATTACTAGCAATGAAGAACACAGTTAATGAAATAAAAAACTCTGTAGAAAATCTCACCAGTAGGATGGATGAGGGAGAGGACAGAATATCTAAGCTAGAAGACCAGGTGGCAGACCTAATGCAGTCCAACAAAGAGAACGACAAACATATAGAAAAGTATGAGTGGGAATTTCAAGATATTCGGGACACTATGAAAAGATCCAATATAAGAATTCAGGGCATAGTAGAAGGAGAAGAACTCCACTCCAGAGGCATAGTAGGCATCTTCAACAAAATCATAGAGGAAAATTTCCCCCAAATTGGGAAAGAGGTGCCAATACAGATACAGGAAGCCTTTAAAACCCCAGCCAGACAAAACCCAGAAAGAACCTCCCCTTGCCATATTATAATCAAACTTCCAAACACACAAACCAAAGAAAAATTATTGAAAGCAGTTAGAGAGAAAAATCAAGTTACCTACAAAAGCAAGCCCATCAGGATTACAGCAGATTATTCAACACAAACTTTTAAAGCCAGAAGGGCTTGGAGTGATATATTCCAAGTTCTGAAAGATAACAACTGTCAACCAAGGTTACTTTATCCTGCAAAGTTATCCATTCAAATAGATGGAGAAATAAGGACATTCCATGACAAAAGCAGGTTAAAGGAGTATTTGAAGACAAAACCAGCTCTACAGAAAATACTTGATAGAATCCTCGATGCTGAACAAAAGGAAAAGCACACATATAAGGAACCTAGAAAAAACAAGTTATACTCAAATACCAGTTAACAGAAGAGAGCACAGATAGAACCAGTAACACACACACACACACAAAAATGGCAAACATAAATACACACCTTTCAATAATATCTCTTAATATCAACGGTCTCAATGCCCCAACGAAAAGACATAGATTTGCAGACTGGGTTAAAAAGCAGGATCCTACAATTTGTTGTCTCCAAGAAACTCACCTTTCTACAAAGATAGACATTATCTTAGGGTGAAAGGTTGGAAGACGGTGTTTCAAGCAAATGGGCCTACAAAACAAGCAGGGGTTGCTATCCTAATATCAGACAGGGTAGACTTTAGTCCGACATTAGTCAAGAAAGATAAGGAAGGTCACTTTATATTGATTAAGGGCACACTCCAACAGGAGGACATTACAATCCTAAACATATATGCACCTAACATGGGACCCCAAATTCGTCAAACAAACACTATTAGAACTAAGGTCACAGATAACACCAAACACAGTGGTGGTGGGTCACTTTAACACCCCACTCTCATCAATTGACAGGTCATCCAGGGAAAGAATAAACAGAGAGGCATCTGGACTAAATGAGGTCATAGAAGGAATGGACCTAGCAGATATATACAGGACATTTCATCCAAAGGCGGCAGAATATACATTCTTTTCAGCAGCACATGGAACATTCTCTAAAATAGACCATATATTAGGACATAAAGCAAATCTTAACAAGTTCAGGAAAATTGAAATAATTCCTTGCATTCTATCTGACCACAATGGAATTAAACTACAAATCAGTAGCAAGAAAGGCTATAGAGCATACACAAAATCATGGAAACTAAACAATACACTACTAAATGATGAGTGGGTCAATGAAGAAATCAAAAAGGAAATCAAAAAATTTATAGAGTCAAATGATAATGAGAACACAACATACCAAAATCTCTGGGACACAATGAAGGCAGTTCTAAGAGGTAAATTTATAGCCTTAAGTGCCTATATTAAGAAATTAGAAAGGTCGCAAGTAAATGACCTAATGCTTCGCCTTAAAGCCTTGGAAAAAGAAGAACAAGGCAAACCAAAAATTAGTAGACGGGAAGAAATAATAAAGATTAGGGCAGAAATTAATGAAATAGAAACAAAAAGAACAATCCAAAGAATTAATGAAACAAAGAGTTGGTTCTTTGAAAGGATAAACAAGATTGATAAACCCTTAACAAATCTGACCAAAAGAAAGAGAGAAGAGACACAAATTAATAAAATCAGAGATGAACAAGGCAACATCACAACAGATTCCAGAGAAATTCAAAAAATCATAGGGACATACTACAAAAGCATATACTCCACAAAGTATGAAAATCTGAAAGAAATGGATGATTTCCTTGATCTATATGACCTACCTAAATTAAATCAAAATGAGATTAATCACTTAAATAGACCTATAACAAACATGGAGATCTGAACAGTTATCAATAATCTCCCAACTAAAAAAAGCCCAGACCCGGATGGATTCACTGCTGAATTTTACCAGACTTTTAAGGAAGAGCTAACACCATTGCTTCTGAAGCTTTTCCAGGAAATAGAAAAAGAAGGAATTCTACCAAACTCCTTCTATGAGGCCAGCATCACCCTGATACCAAAACCAGGCAAAGATAGAACAAAAAAAGAAAATTACAGAACAATCTCCCTCATGAACATAGATGCAAAAATTCTCAACAAAATATTGGCAAACAGAATACAAGAGTATATCAAAAAAATCATTCACCTGACCAAGTAGGCTTTATCCCAGAGATGCAGGGATGGTTCAATATACACAAATCTATAAATGTAATACATTACATAAACGGGTTGAAGGACAAAAATCACATGATCATCTCATTAGATGCAGAGAAAGCATTTGACAAAATCCAACATCCCTTCATGATAAAAGTCCTACAGAGACTGGGAATAGAAGGAACATATCTCAATGTAATAAAGGCTATTTATGACAAGCCTACAGCCAACATATTACTAAATGGGGAAAAACTGGAAGCTTTTCCACTAAAATCAGGAACAAGACAAGGGTGTCCACTGTCCCCACTTCTATTTAATATAGTTTTGGAAGTCTTGGCCATAGCAATAAGGCAAGAGACACACATAAAAGGGATACAAATTGGAAAGGAAGAAATCAAGTTATCATTATTTGCAGATGACATGATTCTATACATAAAGGACCCTAGAGACTCTACTAGCAAGCTGTTAGAGCTGATCAAAACCTACAGCAATGTAGCAGGATACAAAATAAATACACAGAAATCAGTAGCCTTCATATATGCTAACAACAAACACACAGAGGATGAAATCAGAGAATCACTCCCATTCACAATTGCATCAAAAAAAATAAAATAGCTTGGAATAATCCTAACCAAGGAAGTAAAGAATCTCTACAATGAGAACTTTAAAACACTCAAGTGAGAAATTGCAGAAGACACTAGAAAGTGGAGAAACATCCCTTGTTCCTGGATTGGAAGAATCAATATTTTGAAAATGGCAATCTTACCTAAAGCAATCTACACATTTAATGCAATCCCTATCAAAATTCCAAAGGCTTTCTTCATGGAAATAGAAAAAACAATCCAAAAATTCATTTGGAATCACAAAAAACCTCGAATATCTAAAATAATAGTGAGCAACAAAAAAGAGGCTGGTGGTATCACCATACCTGATTTTAACCTATACTACAGAGCCATAGTAACAGAAATAGCATGGTACTGGCACAAAAACAGACATGTAGATCAGTGGAACAGAATAGAGGACCCAGATGTAAGCCCAAGTAGCTATAGCCACCTGATATTCAATAAAAATGCCAAAAATACTCATTGGAGAAGAGACAGCCTCTTCAGCAAATGGTGTTTTGAAAACTGGATAAATATCTGCAGAAGGATGAAAATAGATTCTTCTCTCTCGCCATGCACAAGAATTAAGTCCAAATGGATTAAAGACCTTAACATCAGACCGGAAACTTTGAAACTGCTAGAGGAAAAAGTAGGGGAAACCCTTCAACATATTGGTCTTGGCAAAGACTTTCTGAATACAACCCCAATTGCTCAGGCAATAAAACCACAGATTAACCACTGGGACCTAATGAAATTACAAAGATTTTGCACAGCAAAGGACACAGTGAAAAAAGCAAAGAGGCAACCTACAGAATGGGAAAAAATCTTCGCCAGCTATATATCTGATAGAGGATTAATATCTAGGATATACAAAGAACTCAAAAAGTTAAATAATAAGGAATCAAACAAGCCAATCAAAAAATGGGCTATGGAGCTAAATAGAGAGTTCTCAAAGGAAGAAATACGAATGGCATATAAGCATCTAAAAAAATGTTCTACGTCACTAGTCATCAGGGAAATGCAGATTAAAACTACATTGAGATTCCATCTCACTCCTGTCAGATTGGCCACCATCATGAAAACAAATGATCATAAATGTTGGCGGGGATGTAAAAAAAAAGGAACCCTTCTGCACTGCTGGTGGGAAGGCAATCTGGTCCAGCCATTGTGGAAAACAGTGTGGAGGTTCCTAAAACAGCTAGAGATTGATTTACCATATGACCCTGCTATAGCGCTCCTAGGCATATATCCAAAGGACTCATCTCATTTCCTTAGAAGTACATGCTCAACCATGTTTATAGCTGCTCAATTTATAATAGCTGAGAAATGGAACCAGCCTAGATGTCCCTCAACAGATGAGTGGATAATGAAGATGTGGCACATTTATACAATGGAGTTCTACTCAGCGGTAAAGAAAAATGAAGTTATGAAATTTGCAGAAAAATGGATGGACCTGGAAAGTATTATACTAAGTCAGGTAACCCAGGCCCAGAAAGCCAAGCGCCACATGTTTTCTCTCATATGTGGATCCTAGCTACAGATGACTGGGCTTCTGCGTGAGAATGAAAATACTTAGTAGCAGAGGCCAGTAAGTTGAAAAGGAGACATAAAGGGTGGAGAAAGGAAGGGAGAAGGATACTTAATAGGTTGATATTGTATATATGTAATTACAATGATTGTAATGGGGAGGTAATATGATGGAGAATGGAATTTCAAACGGGAAAGTGTGGGGGTGGGGAGGGAGGGAATTACCATGGGATATATTTTATAATCATGAAAAATGTTAATAAAAATTAAAAAAAAATAAAATAAAATAAAATCAAGCCAATACTTAATTATATTTTTGTAGGCTATGTATTTTTGAATTCACAGTAATTTCTATTTCTTTTTCCTGAAACTTAAATTCGGATTTCCCTTAGTGACTTTTCCCTCACAGCTTTTGTTTGGGAAGCATTTTGTCCAATGCATACTGCTTTGAAATGGAATTCAATCTTTTATTTTAAAACTCAGAAATGTGTGACCTTTGAACAGAAAAACATAAAGCAGATAGATACGTCTGAATCCATAATTGAACTTTGTTATTTCACATAGATCAAAACAAGTAAGTGTTTTAGAAAAAAAATACTAACTTATCATATAAATAAGACTGAGGGCCACAGAAGGAACAGATTGGAAATTAGAAGACACTTTATTACCATGGGAAAATAGAATATAATCCAAATGAATGTACTCACATGAATTCTTTACTGCACCTTGATTAAGAAATGCATATTGCTTTGTGTAAAATTACTACTTTTATGTAAGCATCTTCATGTTAAAGTTCAAATAGAAATCACTCAAAATTAAGCATGACATTGTATCATATTTACATATCACATTTACCCATATTGTATTCATAATTCAAAAAAGTAAACAGCCCTGCTCAGCTCAGCTTAACTCAACTATGTTTCTCTGCTTGGCATGCCTACCTCACTTCACTCTGGCCACGAGTGTACACATGATTGTGGCTTCCCCCTCAACCATCTTGGTTGTGTGAGGAAAAAGAGTGTAAAATTGTTTCTGGGTTTGGATGGCTTTTCTGCTTGTCTCTGCTTTATAGTTTTGGGTGACTTCTCTCTTTGATTATAAGCATCATTTTTTTTCTCTGCTCTCTGAATCTACCAAGTCTCCCTACACTATACTATATCTTAGTTATCCATTCTTCTAATGATGACATCTGGGTTGATTCCAACTCCTAGCTATTACGAATTGAGCTGTTATAAACATGGTTGTGCAAATCCCTCTGGACTAAGGTTTAAAGGTTTTAGGGTACATGCTAATTAAGGAAATAACTGGGTCTGTTGGTAACTCTCTATAGTTGGCATTTTTAGGAGTCTCTATATTGCTTTGCAAAGTGGTTGTGCCATCTTATATTCCCACCAATAGTGGATGAACATTCCTATTTCCCCATATCCTCACCAGCATTTATCTTCATTGGATATTTGATGTTTGCTATCCTTACTAGGGTAAGATAGAATCTCATAGTTGTTTTAACTTGCATTTCCCTGATGATTAGGGATGATGAACATTTTCTTAAGTATGTGATTACCACTTGTATTTCTTCCTCTGTGAACTGGCTGTCCATCTCTTTTTCCAATTTTGCGAGTGGGTTTTTTGACTTTTTATTGTTTAGGTTTTTGAGTTCTTAGTAGATTCTAGGGATTAAGCCTCTGTCAGTTAGATAATCAGCAAATATTTTCTCCCATTCTGTGGGTAATCTATTGGTTTTGCTTATTGTATGCTTGTCTGTAAAGAAACTCTTCAGCTTCATGTGATCCCATTAGTTGAGTGACTGTTTAAGATCATGAGCTACTGGGTTTTGTTCAGGAAGTCTTTTTCCATTCCTATATCATCCTATATCCTGTTTTTATTCCAGTAGTAGCCAAATTTCTGGTCTTATATTGAGGTCTTTGATCTATTTGGACTTGAGTGTTGTGCATGGTGAGATGTGTGAATCAAGTTTCAATTTCCTGCATATGGTTATGCAGTTTGTCCTGCACCATTTGTTGAAGATGCTGTCTTTTTCCACCCTATATTGTTAGGGCCTTTGTCAAAGGTCAAGTAGCTATAGTTGCTTGACCCAAAGTCTGGGTTATTAAGTCTATTCCATTAGTTTATACTCATGTTTTTATGCCAATACCATGCTGTTTTTATTACTATGACTTTTTTTTTAATTTTTTTGGTTTTTCGAGGTAGGGTCTCACTCTAGCTCTGGCTGACCTGGAATTCACTATGTAGTCTCAGGGTGGCCTCAAACTCATGGCGATCCTCCTACCTCTGCCTTCTGAGTGCTGGGATTAAAGGCGTGCCCCACCATGCCCGGCTAATTATTACTATGACTTTGTAATATAGCTTTAGATCAGGTATGGTGATGCCTTCAGAGGAATTTCCTTTGTTGAGAATATGCTTGGATATCCAAGGACTTCTGCCATTCCATATGAAATTTGAGATTTTTTTTTCTATCTCTGTGAAGAATGATGTTGTTAGGATTGCCTCCTTCACAAAGTTAATTCTTCATATCCAAGAACATGGGAGGTCTTTCCATTTTCTCAAATCATCCTCAATTTCTTTTTTGAGTGTTTTTATATTTTCATTGTATAGATCTTTCACTTCCTTGTTTAACTTTCTCCCAAAGTATTTTTTGTTGTTGTTGTTGCTATTGAAAATGGGGCCATGTCCTTAATTTCTTTCTCTGTATCTTTGTCATTTGCATATAGAAAGGCTACTTGCCAGAGATGGCAAGCATGCCATTTTAGGATCATGAGGAATCAAGTGCTGAAGAGCTGCTTGACACAGTTCCAGCTCAGCTGTCTCTTCCTTAAAGTCCAATGTGGCCCCTCTATAGAAAAATCTTTGGCTCTCAATGCTACAGAAATATGTGGCTTTCTGTATAATGTTTGTCTTTCTCTTTCACTTGGTGTCCCAATCTCTAAGTTTACTTTTCCAGTAAAAAATGGTGTTGGTGGGGCTGGAGAGATGGCTTAGCGGTTAAGCGCTTGCCTGTGAAGCCTAAGGACCCCGGTTTGAGGCTCGCTTTCCCAGGTCCCACGTTAGCCAGATGCACAAGGGGGCGCACGCGTCTGGAGTTCGTTTGCAGAGGCTGGAAGCCCTGGCCTTGCCCATTCTCTCCCTCTCCCTCTATCTGACTTTCTCTCTGTCTGTCGCTCTCCAATAAAAAAATTAAAAAATATTAAATAAAAAAATGGTGTTGGTGAAGTGTTGGTCAATGTATCTGAAACAGGCTCTGGCACAGAATTGGAAAAACAAGAAAATGGGTCAGAGATAATTGTTTTCCTTAAAGGCCTTAAAGAAAGTCAGGCATGGAATACAGTACACTTAGGAGGAAACAATGAACCTCCTGGAACAATGTAAAAATTGTTCTATGACAAATTTTTCTAAATGGTGGCAATTGCAACAATCTATGATTCTTTACCAAGAATCCTTACAGAAAAATAACTGAAGTCAAAAAGAGTTCAATTGGGGGGACCAAAGTCTAAGTATTGAGGGACGTGAAACAGAAAATTGAAAATAAATAATTAATGGATAAATGGACCTACTGGATCAGTGATTAGTGATGGGAAGCCCCATTTGTGATTGTTTTGCCTCTCACCTTTAATATAGTAATTGAAAGTAGAAGTTCAGGAAATCACAAGTGCTTGACACACATACATGGGGAAAATATGAAAACAGTTAATCATTATAGGGGCCTGATGACTTTACTTGAGGTGAATAATTATGGGATTGTTTGATAAAAAGGAATAACAAAATGTGTCTATGAATTCTGTGAAATTGTACTTTTCTTGAAGTTTGTTCTTGCATGACATGATCAGAAAATAAAAGACTGGGGCTAAGAGCTGTGGCAGCAAAAAAGTAGAGAAGCATAGAAGCATGGAAGCATAGGAACAGGGAAAAACAGAGAACAGAAAAAAGGACATAAAAAATAGAAAAAGAAAAACAAAATAAATAAAAGGAAATATAAAGAGAAAAATTAAAAAAAAAATAGAAACAGAGAAAGAAAAAAAAGAGAAAAAGATGGAAAAACTCAGCTGCTTTCAGCATTAGCCTGTCAGCTTGCACCAGAACTTGACTTTGAGTCGTTATTTCACCCCTCCTTTTCACACCTCTCTCTCCTTCAAGCCAGGGCTGGACCCCGGCAGCTACTGATTCTTGTGCATTGATTTTTTATCCTGCTACTTTCCTGTAGTACTTAATCACCTTCAAGTGTTTTGAGATGGAATCTCTCAGGTCACTTACGTGTACAATCATGTCATCAGTGAATAGAGCTAACTTAACTTCTTCCTTTCCAAATTGTATCCCTTTTATTTCTTTCTCTTGTCTTATTGCATGAGCTAGGAATTCCAGTACTATATTAAAGAGAAGAGGGGACAGTGGACAACACTGTCTTGTTCCTGATCTCAATGGGAATTCCTCCAGTCTCTCTCCATTAAGTATTATTTGGGCCTTAGGAGTTTTGTATATTGCCTTTATTATGTTAAGATATGAACCAACCATGCCAATTCTCTCCAATGTTTTGATCATGAAGTGATGTTGTATTTTGTCAAAGTCCTTTTCTGCATCAATCGAAATGATCATGTGATTGTTGTGTTTAACCTTGTTTATGTGGTGTATTACACTGACAGATTTCCATATGTTTAACCACCCCTGCATCCCTGAGATGAATCCCACTTGATCAAAGTGGATAATGACTTTTGATGTGTTGGTGGATTTGGTTTATGAGGATTTTGTTCAAGATCTTTGCATTTAAGTTCATCAGGGAAATAGGCTAGTAGTTTTCTTTTCTTGTTGCATCTCTGCCTGGTTTTGGAGTTAGGGTGATACTAGCTTCATAGAAGGAGTGGAGAGCTTTCCCTGTTCTCCATTTGTGAGGCACAGTTTGAGAATGATTAGTTTGAGTGCTTCATGAAGGTTTGATAGAATTTACCTAAGAAGCCATCTGGTCCTGCAGTCTTCTATTTGGGGAAGCTTTTTATTTAATCAATTTTTCAATCTCAATGACTGTGGTAGGTTGGTTTATGAGATTAATCTGCTCTCAATTTAGCTTTAATAGATGATATGTGTCCAGGAATTTATCCATCTCCTCCACATAATCCAGTTTTGTGGAGTAGAGGTTTTTAAATTAGTCTTCATTATTCTTCCAATTTCACTTATGTCCATTTTGATCTCTCCTTTTTCATTTTGAATTTTGTTAATTTTAACCATCTCTGTCTCTCTCTCTGTCTCTCTCTCTCTCTCTTTTTGCTTGATCAAATTGTCTAGGAGTTTGTTAATCTTGTTTATTCTTTCAAAGAACCAGCACTTTGTATTGTCAATATTTGCACTTGTTTTCTCAGTTTCCTATTCATTAATTTCTGCTCTTATCTTAATTATTTCTTTCCTTCTGGAGTTTTTGGGTTGGATTTTTCTTGCTTTTCCAGTGCCTTTAGGTGGATGGTTAGACTGTTGATTTTGGATATCGCTGTCTTTGTTGTGAAGACATTTAGTGCTATGAATTTTCCCCTGAGGAACACCTTCATTGTGTCCCATCAGTTTTGATACGATGTGTTCTCTTCAGCATTCATTTCTAGAAATTTTGCAATTTCATTTTTTATTTCTTCCACTACCAATTTATTGTTGAAAAGTGTGCTGCTCAGTTTCCAGGCCTCGATGGGATTCTTGGTGTTTTTTTTTTTTTTTTTTTTTTTTTTTTTGTTAATTTCTAGCAATATAGCATTGTGATCTGATATAATGCAGGGAATTATGTCAATCTTCCTAAATATATGGACACAGGCTTTGTGAGCCAGTATATGATCTATTTTACACAATGTTCCATGGGCTGCTGAGAAGAATGTGTAGTCTGTGAATTTGGGACGGAATGTTCTGTAGATGTCCATTAGGTCTAAGTGATGTATGGTTTTGTTGAGCTCTCTTATCTCCCTGTTGAGTTTCTGTTTGGGTGATCTGTCTATTACTCATAATGGTATATTGAAGTCCCGAGCTATGATGGTGTTGGTGGTTATTTCTATTTATTGTCAAGTAGGTTTTGGTTTATGAACTGTGGTGCCTGTGTTTGTTGCATATAGATTTATGATTGTAATATACTCTTGATGGATCATTCCCTTGATAAGTAGAAAGTGGCCATCTTTGTCTTTTTTTAATTACTTTTGGTTTGAAGTCTATTTTATCTGATATTAATATAGCTATGCCTGCTTGTTTCTTATTCCTGTTTGCTTGGAATATTGTTTAATACCCTATCATCCTGAGGAGGTGTCTGTATTTAGTGGTGAGATGGGTTTCTTGAAGACAACAGATTGATGGGTCTAATTTTCTGATCCATCCCGTTAGCTTGTGTCTTTTGATGGGTGAATTAAGGCCATTAATATTTAGGATAGTGACTGTGAGATTTGCTTTGTTTCCTGCCATATTGTATTGGTATATACGGTTTGGAGTTTTCATGGACTTTGAAGTTTTTTTTTTTTTTTAATTTTTTTTAAATTTTTTATTTATTTATTTGAGAGCGACAGACACAGAGAGAAAGACAGATAGAGGGAGAGAGAGAGAATGGGAGCGCCAGGGCTTCCAGCCTCTGCAAACGAACTCCAGACGCGTGCGCCCCCTTGTGCATCTGGCTAACGTGGGACCTGGGGAACCGAGCCTCGAACCGGGGTCCTTAGGATTCACAGGCAAGCGCTTAACCGCTAAGCCATCTCTCCAGCCCGACTTTGAAGTTTTTGTCCCTTCTCTGAGTTTGGTTATTGTGATCTGCTTCTTGTAGGCATTTGTGGTTGATTATTTGATTCTTCTGCGTGGAGAATTTCCTGAAGTACTCTCTGTAGGCTTGGTTTTGTGTTCATATAATTGTAAATCTGAGTTTTGTCATGGAAAGTTTTTCTTTCACCATCTATTATAAGGGATACTTTTGCTGGGTAGAGTAGTTTGGGTTGGAAGCCATTGGTTCTTAGATTTGTTTCATTTTAGGCCCTTCTGGCTTTCAGGGTGTCCATTGAGAAGTCTGAAGTAATTCTGATGGGGTTACCTTTAAAAGTAATGTGCTGTTTTTCCCTAGCTGCTTTTAGGATTTTCTCTTTTCTGTCAATGTTTACAGTCTTAATAACAATATGTCTTGGAGAGTTTCTTCCATCTTGTCTTCCAGATCACAGTTTCTATCCTCCACATTGATAAATCTATTCTTGAGAGCTTCTAGAGAGTTTTGGATTTGTTCAATTAGGTTTCCATTTTCTACTAACTTTCTATGTATAGTTGCCATCCCTCTGTCAAGCTCCCGTTTCACATCATTTTCTGATTTTCTTGATGCTTCTTGGAACTCATCCTTGCATTTCCTTATGTCTTCATTTAGCATAACCACCTGATTTTTGAGGTCCTCTTTTTTTTTATTCTCCTTCATATCTCTTAACTATCTTTGAACTCCTTCCACTTCCTTATCTATTAGGTCTACTCTAATGATGGCAGCATCCACACAATTATTGGTCCTTTGTTGCTTTTCTGCAAGTTCTACCAGTAGCTTGGTCAGGAATGCATTGCTCATAGCTTCATTTGGTATTCTGCTCCAAGGTTTCTTCTATGATTTGATTAGAGATGTTCATTGTAAGACTGAGTGATCTAACTGGATTTACTTGCATTTGATTTTTCATGTTATTTCTTTTGCATCATGGTCTGCCCAAATCAGTGTATGGGCAGGAAGAGTAGGACTGTGGTCTTGATGGATGGGTTAAGTGGTGCCTCTTTGGCGAGCTGTCCTGAGCTAGCCATGAGGCATGCTGATGGGCTGAGTGGACCTGAGCTAACATGTGGGTGCATAGATTAGCCTGAGCTCAAATACAGTAGGATGCTGAAGCAGCATGAGGCAGGATGCCAAAGAAGTCTGAGCTCTCACTTGGTAGAATGTCAAAACAGCCTGAGCCCCTGCATGGTGTGGTGCCAAAATTGTCTGAGCTCTCCCATGGTGATGCACTAAAGCTGCCAGCACTCATGCTCAGGAGGACACTGAAGCACCAAGCACCGAAGCAGCCTAAACTCGCATGGCAGGACACTGGGCCACCAAAGCAGTCTGAGATCACACACAACAGAACATTGGTGAGTAGCCGGCATGGCAGGCAAGAAAGAGGTGGCAGAGGCAGGCATGCAGAGTGAGCCTGAGCTTGTGTGTGCAATTGGAATAGGCCTGAGCTCATGCATAGACAGTCAGCAGCAGGAGCAGTAAGTGGGCAAATGGGCAGAGCAGGCTAAGCTAGCACAATCGGGGATTGGTGGCATGTGTGTGGTGGGCAAAAGGACTAATGGAGCTTGAGCTCCTGCAGGCCAGTAGGTGTAGCCTGCCCAAGGTCATGCGTGGGCAGGGGTAGCAAGGCAATCACCTGTGTGCAGTGAGGGAAGTGGAACTATGTTGGCCTGAGTCCCCTTTCATACAATAAGTGAAGGGGTATCCTAAAGCTGGGACTGTGGGTACAGCTGCTTGGGTGGATTGGGGGGCTGGGAGGCTACCTGTGAGTGAGGGAATGAGGGATTCCCTATTTTCCCCCCTCTGTGCCCTCCCACTAGCAATCTATTAGAGATTTCTCTCCCCCAAAAGACCCAGAGAACACTTAATGCCTTGTCTTTCTTTCCCAGGGATATGTGGTGCAGTTAGGTGGTTGCCATCTCGGCCAGACGTCTCCTCGAACTGCTTTTTTTTTTTTTTTTTTTTTTTTTGAGGTAGGGTCTCACAACCCAAGTTTGACCTGGAATTCACCATGTAGTCTCAGTATGGCCTTGGACTCACAGTGATCCTCCTACCTCTGCCTACAGAGTCCTAGGATTAAAGGCATGTACCACCAATGTAGGCCTAGAAAAGCTTTTTAGCTTCATGAGTTCCCACTGCTTGAGTGACTGTTTAATTCCCTGGGCTAGTGGGGTATTGTTCAGGAAGTCTTTCCACACTCTTTGAAAAATTTACTTAAAACTTTCAGGTTAAACTGGGTGTAGTGGTGCACCCCTTTAATCCCAGCACTCGAGAGGCAAAGATAGGTGGATTGCTGTGAGTTCACAGCCATCCTGAGACAACATAGTGAATTCCAGGTCAACCTGAGCAAAGTGAGACCCTACCCCAAAAAACCAAAATGAAAAAAAAAAAAGTTTCAGGTCTTATATTGAGGTCTTCAATCCATTTGAAATTGGTTTTTGTACATGGTAAGAGGAGTGGGTCTAGATTCATTTTTCTTTCTTTTTTTCCTGTTTTTTTTTTTTTTTTTTTCCTTTGAGGTAGGGTCTCAATGTAACTCAGGCTGACCTGGGATTCACTACTTAGTCTCAGGGTAAACTTGAACTCATGGCAGTCCTCCTACCTTTGCCTCCAAACTAAGGGAATGCACCACCATGCCCAGGTAGTTTCGTTATTCTACATGTCTTTGTCCAACTTGCCTAGCACCATTTGTTGAAGATGCTATTTATCCTCTAGTGTACAATGTTAATTTTTTTTCATATTTCTAGTAGCTATAGTTACTTAAACTAAGGGTCTTCAATTCTGTTCTGTTAGTCTATGTGTCTGTTGTTATGCCAGTACACTTGAGGGTCAGATAATTGGGATGAATAAGGTTTAGGCAGAAGGGAAGTCTGGAAGATACACACAAAACTAAATCTAAAATGAATTGGCACCATAGAAAACTTCCTCCTAGATAGTAGATAGTAGACTAAAAGTTATTACCCTCAATGATATTATGGTGGGGGCCATCTGGTAAGAAAGACCCTGGAGAGGGTGGAAGGAAGGCTAACCCTAAAATACTTGGCTCTGGCTTATAACTCACAGTACCAGAAATCATTTACAACCCACATTGAGCCACTGATTGAAGAAACCTATGAGGTCCTCAAAACAAGACAGGCTTCTGTCAAAGTACTTGATTACCACCTGAGGTAAATGGTTAGATGCTATTGCTAAAGCCAGCACATGCAGCTAACACAGAACATAGAGAGATCCAGCTGGAATTTGGAAGGAAGCAAGTTCCCAGATGGTCTTCCATATAGTTCTAGAAAGCATTGCATAAGCTGCTGGGGGGAAAGTGGCCAACAGCATTGTTATCAAGCAGGGGACAGTAATAGATGAAAGCAACCAGCCTGACAATATATACTCACCTGTACTTTGGTGACACCCAGTCTAGGTGGGTAACCAATGGCTTTCTAACTGGCTAACAAATCTACTAAGAAGAAAGGAATGTATGGCTGGAACTGGGAACAAAGTCAGAATCCTATGGAGACA
Source organism: Jaculus jaculus (assembly GCF_020740685.1). Taxonomy (NCBI): domain Eukaryota; kingdom Metazoa; phylum Chordata; class Mammalia; order Rodentia; family Dipodidae; genus Jaculus; species Jaculus jaculus. The sequence goes on along the minus strand of NC_059102.1, from coordinate 184,567,564 downwards.
AAGATCATGGATTCCAAGGAGAAGCTTCCCACTAGTTTTTGGCCAAAAGTGAGAATACAGCCATCAAAATCTCTCTAAATTAGCAATGCTTATCATCCCCTTTAGCATATGCCAATCTCACTCCCTGCTGGAGAACCTGTTTTTCTTTTCTGGAAGGCAGTGAGAACTGAGGACAACCAAAACAAAACAACAAGACAAGACAAGGAAAATTAACTGGCTTATGCAGGAGATGAGCCACCCCTACACATCAGCCTGAGCCCAAGTGAATCCACAGGGGAATTGGCAAGATGAGCAAGAGTGCTGCTTCCATTGAAAGCCTGACAACCTACACCAGGGTGATGGAGACAGACACTGAGGAGACTCAAAACATACCAAAGCAGAAATCCAGAAGCTGCTGAGAGCTCAACATAAATGTAGACATTAAACACACCCAACATGACTCAGGGGATTTTACAGAAGAGGGGGCAGAAAGATGATAAGAGCCACAGAGACGAAGGAAATACTCAGAGGCATTGCCACCCCACCTCCCATAAGTGGCTGCTGCTTTCACAACTCATAAACCACAACCCCGTGGAGAATACCAGAAATCCCACTTAGAAGTTCCCTCAGTGGAATGGGGCTTGGAGAAAGGAAATGATGGTGCCAACACATGATTTGTCCATGCAAAGTTCCTACTTAGTTAAAAATTAATTACATCATTTATCCAGTCATTTGTTCAGACTGTTATGTAGACTATTTTTATTACAAAAGCTCCTTTTTAAAATCTTTATATATTATTTATTTGAGAGAGAGAGAGAGAGAGAAACAGAGCTTATGAGAGGAGATAAAGAGAAAATGGGTGCACCAGGGCCTCCAGCCACTGCAAACAAACTTCAAACACATACACCTCCTTGTGGGTTCTGGAGAATTGAACCTAGGTCCTTTGGCTGTGAAGGCAAGTCCCTTCACTTCTCAGTAATCTCTACAACCTTACAAGAGCTTTTTAAAAAGAAATTTATTCTCTTTTTTATTTTAGAGAAAGTGAAAGCAAGAGAGACAGAAACAGAGTGAGAGAGAGAAAGAGAGAGAGTTGATGTGCCAAGGCCTCAGCTACTGCAATCAAACTGCAAATGTTTGCATCACCTAGTTGGCATGTACAACCTTACACTTGTCTCACCCTTTTGTGTCTGTCTGATGTGGCATCTGGAGAGTCAAGCATGGGTCCTCAAGTTTTGAAGGCAAGTGCCTTAACCACTAAACAATCTCTCTAGCCCTAAAAATCCTTTTTTTAAAAAAACAACACTTTAAGTAATTTTTTTTAGGTAGGGTCTCACTCTATTCCAGCCTGACTTGGGAGTCAGTCTTTAGTTTCCGGCTGGCTTTGCACTCACAGCAATCATCCTATCTCTGTCTCCCAAGTACTGGGATTAAAGGCATACATCACCATGCTTAGCTAGTTTATTAATATATTTGCAGGGGGGAGGGGTTGGGTAGAATGAGCCCACCAGTGCTTCCTGACACTACAAATGAACTCCAGATGCACAAGCCACTTTGCGCATCTGGCTTTACATGGGTACTAGTGAATCAAACCCAGGGACTTAGGTTTGCATGCAAGTGTCTAACAGAGCCATCTCTCCAACGCTACATTTTTTTTTTTTGATAATATCCCTTCTAAATTCATCTGTGACCCACCATGGAGGCACGCTCCTTTAGCCTCAGCACATGGGAGGCAGAGGAAGAAAGTTTGTCATAAGTTTGAAGCCACCCTGAGACTGCATAACAAATTCCAGGTCAGTCTGGGCTATAGTGAGACACTATTTTGAAAAAAAAAGAAATGTAGAAAAAAAAAAAGTATAGATGTATGTACTACTTGCATCAAAAGTTCAGTGGAGGACTGGAGAGATGGCTTAGCAGAGAAGGTGCTTGCCTTGAGAAATCTAATGACCCAGGCTTGATTCCACAGAACCCATAAAAGCCAGATGCACAAAGTGGCACACAGTTCTGGAGTTCATTTTCAGTGGCTGGGGGTCCTGACATGCCCATTTTCACCACCCCCTCTCTCATCTCATAAATAAATAAGTAAAAATAAAATATAAAAAAATTCACATTTGTACAATGGAGATTCAGCAATGAGATTCCACCTTACCCCAATAAGGATAGCCAACATCAAAAAATCAAATGAAAATAAATACTGGCGAGGATGTGGAGAAGCAGGAACACTTATTCACTGTTGGCGGGAATATACGATGATACAACCACTTTGGAAAGCAACATGGAGACTCCTGAAAAAGCTGACTATAGAGATACCAACAAACCCAGTTATACCGTTACTGGACATCTACCCTAAAACCTTCAAACCATAGGCCAGAGAGATTTACTCAACCATGTTTGTAGCAGCTCAATTTGTAATAGCTAAAAGCTGGAATAAATCCAGATGTCCCTCATTAGAAGAATGGATAACTAAGATGTGGTATATCTACACAATGGAATTCTATACAGCAGTAAGAAAAAAAATGACACAAGAAATCTGAGGAAAAATGGTTGAACCTGGAACAGATCATTCTCAGTGAACTTACCCAATCACAGAAAAAAAAATCGACACATAGTCTCAATCATCTACAACATCTAACCTGAATCTACCCAAGATACCTAACAAACCCAGCAAGCACCTCATGGACTAGACAATAGAATGGATGGGGAGGGAGGGGAGGGCATTGAAGGGGTGGGAAACACTAACTTGGACCCAAACGGCAATGGTACCATAAAATTCTGCTTCCTAAAAAGCAGACCAAAAGGCTGAACCTTCACTAGACCCTTACAGGAAACACCTGAAACACAAGACACTGGAGAGGGTAGGATCAAAACTAACCAAATCTTCTACATCTTCCCTCCCTCCCTCTTCCCCTCTCTCCTCTCTAACTCTTGTATATTAGTTATGTTTTTCCTCAATTTCTTAGTGGGCACTGACCTCTAACCCCCACTACCAGCTTGGGGTTATCATCCACAATGAGCTTTTGATCAGAGAAACCTACAAGGTTTCCCAAAACAATGACAGACTTCTGTCAGAGTACTTGATGACCCATCAAAGGTCAGTGGTAGGACCCTATTGCTGAAGACTCCATACGCAGCTGACACATAAAATGGAACGGCATGGTTGGAAGCCAGGAGAGAGTCAGTCCCCAGACCGTCAGCGTGTCTAGTGCCAGAAGGTGCTACATGGGAGACTGGGGGAAATGACCAATATCTGTGCAAGCAACTCATGGTCTAACCTAATTAGCAACACATAACCTGGTATGATGCCCACACAAGTGCAATAGTGGCACACAGCCATGGTGGGGAACCAACTGCTCTTGATTTGGCTAACTGATCCCCTCAGTGGTACGATACCCATAGCTGGAGCTGGGAAACAAGTCAGAATCATACCCAAACATAAGCCCACTCTCAATATCAAGCTACCATTAATCATGGGGTACAAGAGGGCTTACACCTTTTAAACTCTCTATCAAAAAAGTAAGTGTTATCTCAATTTTCTGGGTGCTAACTTACTCTGTTGGAGAATCTGCTTCTCTTTTTCAGATAGATGCAGATCCTAAGGAGAGAGCTGCCCCAACATACCTCAAAAGGTGCCCAACTGAAACTAAGGATAATTGGCGAAACAAGCAAGGGTGTTGTTTTCCTGATGAACTGCATACCAGCACATAGGGGAAGGAGACCAACACAGAGAAAAGTCAACTCCTACCAAATCAGAGAGCCAGAGCCTCATAGGCCCCAACACCTCAGCACTGAAGCAGACCAAAAATGAACCCAACATGGCTCAGGGAAATTTTGCGGAAGAGGGGGCGGAAAGAATGTCAGAGTCACATGTTGGGTCATGATATGCGGAGACCTTTATAGTACCAATAACTGTGGGTTAACGCCACAATGCATAACCCATTTACATCAACAAGGAAGGTCCATTGGGAGGGGGTAGATAATGAATGAGCCTAAACAATGGTAGCAAATTGCCTGTATTTGCTGAAAAGAAAATTAATAAATTAAATTTTAAAAATTAAGATATTATGAATAAGCCATATAGAAAACCTAATTTTTTGAATAATGGCACACCCAGAAGCCATATACTGTTAGCAGAAAAATTCCAGTGCCCAGGATGGGATACCTTCCAGTGAATTTTTGGCCAAGGAGGTCCCTGATGTACCCAAAATATTATAGGCCATTTCCAAGGCTCTTGATTTCCTATTAGAAATAGGTGGCAAGACCATAATGTTGAAGACTCCAAATGCCTGGGCTGAAAGGTTACTGAGCAATAAAGCTGGAGTTGAACTGCAAACCTCCTCCCTGTAGGCCAGCTAAAAGAAATCTGGAAAAAGCTGCACTGCATGCATCTCTATGGGGGACAGTAGTCAGCAGTGATGACAGTAGACACTGCAAGCCTTGTTTGTGCAGCCAGATCAAATGGCCAAAGAGATGCAATAGTGGCATATCTGTTATGGGGAAATCAACTGCTCTCTAATTGGACTGGATGCCAACTCCATATATGCCTGGTACTGAAAAATCTAATCAAAAGCCTATGGCAGGGGAAGTCATAGCCCTGCTCTTGTCATGCTAAATGCATATATTATGCTCACCAAACTGCCCTATGAGCACTTTTCTTAATATTCATACCCATATACTAATGCCACTATCACTTTTGGTTAGAAAAAGTTCTCTTTTAAGATGGTGGTGATCACTGGGATGAACTGAAAGGTACCAAAGTGCGAGAAGTGGTAGAGGAACATTTGGCACTGGAATATCTCCATTATATCTTCAAAGGCTCAGGGCCCATTGTGTAAGAGGTGGTAGAAAGAATATAAGAGCCAAAGTAATGGTAAGGCTGCTTATAACACAATCTGCCTAACACAAATTGGCCTTGATATCCATGACCTTACAGTGCCTAGTACTATATTAACAAGCTATTCATAATAAGAGGAAAAGATGATGATATCAAAATAGAAGAGAGACTAATTGAGGGAGGGAGGGGATATGATGGAGAGTGGATTTGTGAAGGGGAAAGTAGGGTAGGGGAGGGAATTTTCATGATTTGTTATATATAATTATGGAAATTTCCAATAAAAAAGTTTAAAAATTTCAGTGGAAATCAAAATCTAATACTGAATTCCTGTTAAAAAGTTCAATGATACTTATAGATTTAAAGGAAAAAAAAGTCTGGCCATTGGCAAAGACAAACTATTTTAAAATGTATGTTGATATATTTTGGTTGGCTATGGCATACTTTTACATGTAAGGATATGAAAATAAAACAAAACCAAAAAGAAATAACATGTTGTTACTTTTTTTGTAAGGTGAGAAAGACAGAGGGAGGAATGGAGTGTAGGGGACAGAAGAACAGTGTTGGGTAAAATGCAAGAAGTACCCTATCTTGGTTTGAAAGAGGATAGTGAGCGAGCATATCCTATGATTAATACATTAAGGCATTTAAACAGCGTCATGTCTATTGCTGATATGTGCAGAGTTTCACATTAATAACAGGAGTTTGTCAACAAAATTTGGTTGCGATCATTTACAAATAGGGGTAATTGCCATTGAATTTCTGTGTTTTGCACATATTAAAATCAAAGCAGGATACAGGAAAATATTCTGTGACTTCTGAAAACTCTATTTGCAATTATGGTAAGCCTAAGCATTTAATATGATTTCAGGCATGGTTCTGTACACCTGTAATCCCAACACTGAAGAGGCATAAGAGTCATAGAACCTGGCTCAACATGCATACACACACACACACACACACACACATACACTAACAAACAGGTTAATGCTAGCTGCTAGTTACCCTAAGTATTTGACATGAAACACATGTATTAGCAAACAGTGAAATATATTAACATGTATATGAAGTTAACACTCAGGCAATAATAGTCAACAAATAACTCATTATATTTTTTAATCCAAAAATTTCACCCAAAGTCTTTTCCAGTCAAGATGGCATATTCATAACCATGCTAGAGCTCCAGAGTTGAAATTAGGCAAAAATTGTGGGGCTCCAACACCAGCAGTTCCTAGTGGGCCTCCACTGATGGTGCCTGGGGTGGCATATTCAGGAATCTGATTATTTCTATGCTCTCAGTAACCTCCTAGCCCTTCCCACAGGAACAGTCTGTTGCCTACCTAACTTGGCATTCTGAGGTCAGGCAGGCAGGGCAATCCTATGATCAGATTTTCCCACACAACCTGCAGTCAGATAGTTGACCAACTCACTGGGCAGGTACATACAGTGAGAGAGCAAGAACCCAAACACTTCTGCTCCACAGCTTGGCTTGTCTTCACCCCCTCACCTCATGAGCAAACAGCCCTTGGATCCCTCATCACCAAGCACCTGCTCTGCAATGAAAGTCCCCTGAGCCCTGCCTGTGAGTCACCCATACCCTGCATACATCCATTCACCCATCCCCCACCACATCCCCACCCTATGGCTAGCCACCAGCCTTAGAAGATCATTCTGGTCTTGGTCACCTCCTCTGATTTCTGGCTGCATCCACATACCAACGACCCCACAGGGGCCAAATCCACTGACTGGGGAGTGGCCTAGTCCATGGAGCCCTGTTACCCTAACCACTCCACCACAACCCTGTCAACCCCCCTCCCAACAACTACTTGGGACATCTCTTCTGTGCCAAATGGGAAGGACTAAAATATCTGGCAACCACACAGCAGAGGAAACCAGTGAGTCCACAACCTGCTCAGTTGAGTGTTGTAGGGAACAGGGCAAAAGCTACTGCCCATGAGCCAGACAAGCAAGACATGGCCATTATTAGGGGACAAAGAGATGACACCTTCAACCACAACTATTGCTTCAGCCACTATCCTAGAGCTGCTGGCATCATCCAAAATACCTGCATCCCTGGATACAATGGGATCCTATTCCAATCCATTTCACACCCAGAATAAAACACTTACTGATGATGCTACAAGAGCATGTATTTGCTTCTACTTTAATAAAATAAGACTTTTACACAGTGATGGGTAGATCCCTTGCATTAAAAAAAAAAAAGGTTGGAGAGATGACTTACAGGTTAAGCACTTGCCTATGAAGCCTAAGGACCCTGGTTTAAAGCTTGATTCCCCAAGACCCACATTAGCCAGATACACAAGGGGGCGTATGCCTCTGGAGTTCATTTGCAGTGGCTGGAGGCCCTGGAACACCCATTCTCTCTCTCTATCTGCCTCTTTCTCTCTATGTCACTCTCAAATAAATAAATAAAAAGAAACAAAAAATTAAAAAAAAAAAAAACAAAGACAACAAACCAAGAGATCTCTACCAAGTTTCTCTAGTTCCACAATGGAAATTTCCAATGTAAACATATATGAAACAACAAAAATAGAATCCCAAAATGAAAACACAATAAGCTATGTGAAACTGACCAAGCAAATCACTGAACTGAAAGCAAATCATCAAAAAAAAAAAAAAGACTCACATAAATTAAATGCAATCCAATCATCTTATAGCACATAGATTTCATCACTAGACTTAATTGAGGAAAACAAGAGAGACCTCAAAGGAAAGACAAATAAATTGAAGATGAGTCAACAAATAGAGCATCTCACTAACCAGATGATTAAGGTTAATGAAGACATGATTAAAGGCAAAAATGAATTCCAAGAAGCATCAAGAAAGTCAAACTATTATTTGAAATGGGAACTTGAAAAACAGATGGCCATACACAATACAGAAAAAGGTAATGGAATAAAAAAATCAAATAGAGCTTGTAAAAGCCTCTCTATTGCTGGGTGTGGTTGCACAGGCCTTTAATCCCAGAATTTGGGAGACAGAGGTAGGGGGTTTACTGTTAGTCTCAGGCCAGCCTGAGACTACTTAGTGAATTCCAGATCAACCTGAGCTAGAGTGAGATCCTACCTTAAAATAAATAAATAAATGCCTCTCAAGAAACCCTTATTAACACAGTTAATCAGGCAGAGGACAGAACCTCATTTCTCAAGTCGAAAATCTTTGATAACTTCAAAAAGCACATGAACAGAATATGAGAAAATTGTGGGATACCCTACACCTCCTAAACATTGGGATAATGGGTATATCAGAAAGGGGAGAAATTCAGGCCAAAGGCATGGAGAATGTATTTAAAGAAATAATTGACTAAACTTTCCCACACTCTCAAAAAAGAGACCCATTTAGATACAAGAAGCTCACAGAGCACTAGAGAGGACCAAAGAAAAAACTATCCAAGTCACATCATACTTTGAACTGTGAATAATAAAAACAAACAATTCTAAAAGAAGCAAGAGAGGAAAAAATCCTAATACATACAAAAGCAATACTATACCAACTACCTAGATTTTTCAAAGGAAAGATTGATAGCCAACAGGGCTTAGAATGGAGGACTTCAAAATCTATAAAAGCTAAGGTTTCCAACCCAAACTACTGCATCCAACAAAGGCATACTTCACAATATATGGAAAAAGGAAAATGTTCCATGATAAAAGCCAGATGTATGATCATATGATCGCAAAGCTAATCTATAGAGAATAAATAATTCAGGAAACTCTCCATACAGAAGAATTGAACAACAAACCTCAAGACAAGCAACTCATGGTCTAACCTACTTAGCAAAAAATAACCGGTTGTGACTCCCACATAAGTGCAATAGTGGCACACAGCCATGGTGGGGAACCAACTGCTCTTGATTTGGCTAACTGATCCCCTCAGTGGTACGGGACCCATAGCTGAAGCTGAGAAACAAGGTAGAATCATCCAAACATAAACCCTCTCTCCAATATCACACTACCATCAATCATGGGCTACAAAAGGGCCTACACCTATTAAACTCTCTATAAAAAAAGTAAGGGTTATTTCATTTGTCTTGAAACTAACTTACTCTCCGTTGGAGAATCTGCTTCTCTTTTTGAGATAGATGTAGATCCTAAGGAGAGAGCCATCCCATCATACCTCAAAAGGGCCCCAGATGAAACAAAGGAAAATTAGTGAAACAAGCAAGGGTGCTGTTTTCTTGATTAACCAGATACCAGCACAAGGGGGAAGGAGACCAACACAGAGAAAAATCTACTCCTACCAAATCAGAGAGCCAGAACCCCAGAGGCCCCCAACACCTCATCATTGAAGCAGATCAAAAATGAACCCAACATGGCTCAGGGAAATTTTGCGGAAGAGGGGTTGGAAAGAATGTCAGAGCCACATGTTGGGTCATGACATGCAGAGACATTTATCTTACCAATAACTGTGGGATAACTCCACAAGGCATGACCCATATGCCTTAACAAGGTGGGGCCAGTGGGGAGGGGGGAGGTCATGGATGAGCCTAATAATGGTACTAAACTGCCTGTATTTGCTGAATAGAAAACAGAAAAAAAAAAAAAAAAAAGAACCTACAAAAGGAAGATGACTGTTTCAGTCAGGTGTCCATACAAAGGTTCTACTTAATATGTGGTTAACATCCACAATGAGCTGTTGAACAGAGAAACCTAAAAGGCTTCCCAAAAGTAGACAGATTTCTGTCAGAGCACTTGATGATGCACCAAAGTTAGTGGTAAGACCCTACTGCTGAAGGCACCATATCCCATTGGCATGGAATTTGGAGTGACCTTGCTGGAGTATGGGACAGAGTCAGTCCCCAAGCAGTTATCTCGTCTAGTGTCAGAGGTGCTACAAGAACAACTGGGGGAAAATGACCAACATCTGTCCAAGCAATTCATGGTCTAAGCTACCCAGCAGCAAACAACCTGATTTGATGCTCACACAAGTGCAATAGTGGCACATAGTCATGGTGGGTAAACAGCTGATCTTGATTTGGCTAACATATCCATTCAGTTGAACAGAGCCTATAGCTGGAGCTTGGAAACAAGTCAGAACCATATCCAAAAAACGAACCTGCTCTTCACTATCAAGCTCCACCAGTCATAGCTACATGAGGGCCTACACCTATTAAGTTCTCTCTAAAATAATATCCCATTTATCTGGTGCTGAATTCACTCTCCATTGGAGAATTTACTTCTCTTTTCTCTTTTTCAGATGGATGAAGATACTAATGAGAGAATCAGCCTATCATGCTACAACAGGGCCCCAGCTGAAACCAAGATTAATTAGGGAAATTAACAAGAGTTCGGCTTTCTTGATAAACCTGGTACCAGCCCAAGGGTGAAGGAGATAGACACAGAGAACACTCAGCTCCTACAAAACCAGATACCCAGAGACACAGAGGCTCCCAAGACATCATCACTGAAGTAGACCTAAAAGAAACCCCACATGGCCCAGGGAAATTTGGAGAAGAGGGGCAGAAAGATTGATAGAGCCACAAGTTGGGTCATTATGAACAGAGACATCACCTCTTACCCATAACTAATGGCTAATCCCACAATGCTTGACCCAGATTCCCCAACAAGGAGGGTCCCTGTAGAGGGGGGAGGACAGAGAGGAGGCAAAAGTCAGCACAAACATGACTGTATATATATTGAGTTCATAACTAATAAAAAATCCAAAAATTTAATGCTCCATTTTTATTTACTGCATTTTCTTTAGTGTCTCCAGTAGTTACATGTTTAACTATAGGATAACTTCCTTGTACAGTGCTACTTGGAGGAAACATTTAGAAGCAGTACAAATTCCCACCAACATTGTACCCCACTACTCAGAACACAACCCCAAGTGGAGTGTAAGAATGGGGCCCTTTACAAAGGTAGATGTGAACAAATTTAAGGAAACAGTGGAGAACCATGACTGTGATGAAGATTCTAGTTTTGGAAGAGAACATTTCTGTCATGAGTAGCAACCTTAGGGTGAGGAGGACAGCTACCATCACACTGTGTATAGACAGGTAGATGGAAAAAATGCCTGGAGACAATCTCCTTCCACTTTCTAATGTGCCAAAGTTAACTGGAAACCAAGGTTTATGAGCTGGAATAACAGTCCACAGAGGTCTTCCTCCATTGGAAAAGAGCAAGACAGAATTGGGGAAAGTGAGTGAAAGAAAAACATAACAAAGCAGATGTTGGGATGTAATACTTATATTCATAAATGACCTTCAAATTTTGTATAAATTAATACAACTTCAGTAGAAATAACTATACTAAATATAATTTCATATATTGCTTCATGGGTATTTCTGTATTTGCTATTTTCTCAAACAGTGATTCACCTGGCACTTAGATAGTACCTAACATACATTTCTAAATAATGACTTGAAAGTATTAAAAATTTAAAGAAAACTTTATACTGGGATCGGAGATCAAGAACATCAGTGCCATCATTTGCCTTTACCAGTAGGCAATTAAAATACATAGAAAGAATTTCACACTAAAATTTCATTGAGTAATCATTTTTCTTACATGATTTATAATTTCTAACAGATGCTTCTTGCCACTAGTAATGTTTTTCTATATCATGTTATTAAATCTCTTAGCAATCTTTTGTCTGTGTCCTCTTTATCCCTTTATCATAGGAGAAAGAAAACCATAAGATAGGGTTATTGAGCTTGCTCACATTGTGACATGACTATGTTGGGCCACATACAGTTATTATGAAACCCATGTACCCTGCCTTAGAAAAAAATTATAATATGTGTAAAACCAATGCAAACACCACAGTTATAGAATTAGTAGACCAGTGGTACAATTATGGGGAATGAAAGGAAGTGTTGGTCAATGATGCAGTTCATATATTATGATGGTTCCAAAAGTTTATAATGGACTGAAAAAGCCATGATCTACAGACATCATCCTCACCATAATGTTACAGCACAATGTTGCTTTTATATAAAATTATATCACATGAAGTCTATAGAAATTAATAATTGATAATTATGTCACATTACCAAGTCACTGGCTTATATATTTCTTCTATTTTATCATTATTTATATAAAAATGTTTACTGTAAGGCAGTATGCCATGTGACACCTGCATAGACCCCATAAGTCTTGTCATATGTATTTCAGGTCTTCCGACTTCTCTTGTGCTTAATCACCCCCCACCCACTAAACAGGCATTTCATGACAGTGGTATTAAAATGACCAACAGAGGCACACTCAAACTAATGTGTTATCAAGTGTTGTACTTATCTGCTCATTAATGAAATAAAGAACCAACCAAAACTGACTTTTAGAACTAAAGGGTTTATGATAACTTACATATTTGAGGGGAAGCACAATGATGGCAAGAGAAAATGTGGCACGAGAAGAGGCTGAACATCACATCTTGTCCAACACGAGCTGGACAACAGCAGCAGGAGAATGTGCCAAACGCTGGCAAAGGAAGCTGGCTATAACACCCATACGCTTGTCCCAAACAACACACCCCCAGCAAGGTCCTAATTCCCAATTGCCATCATCTGGGATCCAAGCATTCAGAACACATGAGTTTATGGGGGACATCTAATTCAAACCACTTTCTGCCACTGGCTCTGTCATACTTTCATTCCAAATTTAAAAGCACCCATAATTTTATTAATTCCAATGTTGTTAAAATATGAACATAGTCCAAAGTCTTTTCACAGTTAACCTGTACAAAAAAAAAAAAAAGAAGAAGAAGCATAATGTCACAGAATAAACATTGACACTGCAGAAAACATGGTATTGAGTATAGCAAAGAAAGATTGAATCCATAAAAGATCTAGAACAAACAGGGCAAATATCAGATTCTGTAGCTCCTAGTCCAACATCTCCAACCAGTAATGGTCTCTCGGTTCCATCTTTACATCTCTAGCTGGGCTTCTGTAGCCCCCATCCCTAGCTGGCAGCTATCCTTGGCAGCCATCCCATATTCCTGGCATCTCCACTGGGTTGCCATTGCAACCCACACTAGAAGAATTGATAACTAAGATGTGGTATATCTACACAATGGAATTCTACACAGAAGTAAGAAAAAAATGACACAATGAAAATTGAAGTAAAATGAATGAACCTCAGATTATTCTCAGTGAAATTATCCAATCACAGAAAGATAATCACTGCATAGTCTCACTCATGTTTAGCACCTAACCTGAATCTACCCAAGATGCCAACATACCCAACAAGCATCTTGAGGACTGGACAATAGGGAGGGTAGAGAGGGAGGGGAGTGCAAGAGAGGGGTGGGGGGCAAAAATCTAGACCAAAACAGCAATGGTACCATAAAATTCTACATCCTAAAAGACAGACCAAATGGTTGAAAAGTCAGCAGGCCCTTAGAGGGAACACCTGAGTCACAAGGCATAGGAGAGAATATGATAAAGACTAACTTAATCATCTTCAGCATCTCTATTTCTCCCTCTTCTCACTAACTCTTTTATAATAGTTATCATTTTCTTCCTTCTCTTCATGGGAATTGACCTGCAACTCCCAGTATCAGTAGGTGGCTATCATCCACAATGAGCTTTTGATCAGAGATACCTACAAGGTTTCCTAAAAGAATAACAGATTTCTGTCAGAGTACTTGATGACCCATCAAATGTTAGTGGTAAGACCCTACTGCTGAAGACACCATATACAGTTGACACATAACATGGAGTGACATGGCTGGAAGCTAGAAGAGAGTCAGTCCCCAGACAGTCAGCATGTCTAGTGCCAGAAGGTGCTACATGGGCAACTGAGGGAAAATGGCCAAAATAGGTCCCTGCAACTCATGGCCTAACCTACAGAGCAGCAAATAACCTGTTGTGATGCTCACACAAGTGCAATAACGGTGCACAGCCATGGTGGGAAATCAACTGCTCTTGATTTGGCTAACAAGTCCACTGAGTGGAATGGGACCCATAGCTGGAGCTGGGAAACAAGTCAGAACCACATCCAAACATGAACCCACTCTCCATTATCAAGCTGCCACCAATTTTGGGCTACAAGAGGGCCTACACCTATTAAATTCTCTATGAAAAAAATAAGAGTTATCCCATTTGTCTAGTGCTAACTTTACTATCCGCTGGAGAATCTGCTTCTCTTTTTCAGATAGATGCAGATCCTAAGGAAGGACCACTCAATCATATCTCAAAAGGGCCCCAGTTGAAACTAAGAATAATTGGCAAAACAAGCAAGGATTCTGTTTTCTTGGTGAACCTGGTACCAGCAGAAGGGTGAAGGAGTTCGACACAGAGAAAAATCAACTCCTACCAAATCAGATATCCAGAGACACAGAGGCTCCCAAGACCTTATCACTGAAGTAGACCTAAAATTAACCTCACATGGCTCAGGGAAATTTGGGGGAAGAGGGGGGTGGACAGAATGTCAGATCCACATTTTGGGTCATGATATGAAGAGATATTTCCTCCTATCCATAACTGAGGGCTGACTCCAAAATGCATGACCCATATACCTCAACAAGGAGGGGACAGTGTGATAGGGGAGGACATGGAGGAGGCTAACAATGGTACCAATTTCACTGTATTCTCTGGGTACAAAACTAATTAGTAAAAATAAATTAATTAATTAAACAAAATGAGGGCTATTACAATGAAATAATTAGAACACATTAAAAAAAGCAAGAAGAGACTTCTGGTTAACATGGCGGTGCAGGTACCATGCCAAAGCAGCCTAGGGAGGAAAAAGCACCCCCCCCAACCAAAAATCTCAGTAAAATACACACTCTTACTAAAAAGTGAGGAGTATAGGAAATTGAAATGGCAGTGGAGAAGTAGGAGAGATCCAGAGCATCCAGTGCCCACACAGGCTGGCAGAAGCAGCTCTGGCAGGTCCGCTGTTGTGGCCGTGGCACACCAGAAAGCCACCAGGCTCAGCATGAGCCACACGAAAAGCCAAGCGAGGGGAGCTTCCACTCATACCAGAGATCTCCTCAAACTTAAGAAATGTGAAGGGAGAGTGGCAGTGAACAACGGAGGAGCAGATCACAAGGTAGAAGAAAACATGGAACAGTGAGAGAACTAGAGCAGCATCAGCAGCTTCTCCTCCCCCACCAGCAGTGCCCAGCTCCAGTTAACAGAGCAGCAGTCCAGGGACCCAGCCACGCCAACTTGAACTCAGAGCGGGACCCAAGCAGGAGCACAGCTAACTGGGATTACACCAGGAAAGGGTCTCACCTGGTCACAAGCTGATTTGGAACCCTCAACAGACCAGAAATCTTAACCTCCTTGTTGTCAGGATTAAGGGAGTGGGTGGGTCACCAAACACTCTAAGGGACAGTTAGAGGATCTGGTTGTCATAATACCTACTCTTGGATAAATACTCTAAGCTGTTTTTCCTTGAAAGGGCACATTGTTTAGTTAAAATTTGGAATCTGCCTATATTTTGTTCCACTCAGCCTACTTGAATACTCTCATAGCAGGCAAACGCAACACCTAGGGTCACTTTTGTAGATTCTCTGAGAGTCTTGAGAGCCACACCTAATACCTTAAGCTCCTACCCTGAAGTTAAATAATATCAGATTGTCTGATACATCTAATAATAACCAGATAACTAGAAAATCCAATCATTAAATAATCCAGGATGCAAAAATACATATATTATAACACAAGAAACACCAAAAATCAGGACAATATAAATCCACTAAAAAGTATTAATGCATCAGAAATGACATCCAGTGAGAATGAGTTAGAAGAAATTCATGAGAAACATTTCAAAAGAATGATTATAAATATGTTCAAAGAAGTCAAAGAAGAAATCAAAGGGATGAAAGAGGAAATTAAAAGAATCAAAGAAAACATAGGACACCAATTTAATGAAATAAAGAGGGCAATACTAGACATAAATAAAATAGAAATAATAAAGGAAAAACAGTCAGAATTAGTAGCAATGAAGAACACAGTTAATGAAATAAAAAAATTCTGCAGAAAATCTCACCAGTAGAATGGATGAAGAAGAGGACAGAATATCTAAGCTAGAAGACCAGGTGGCAGATCTAACACAGTCCAACAAAGAGGAAAGACAAACTCATAGAAAAGTATGATTGGGAACTTCAAGATATTTGGTACACAATGAAAAGATCAAGCATAAGAATTCAGGGTATAGTAGAAGGAGAATAATTTCACTCCAAAGGCATAGTAGGTGTCTTCAACAAAATCACAGAAGAAAACTTCCCCCACATTGGGAAAGAGGTGCCAATGCAGATACAGGAATCCTTTAGAACACCAGCCACACAAAACCTGGAAAGAACCTCTCCTCGCCATATTATAATCAAACTACCAAACACACAAACCAAAGAAAAAACATTGAAAGCAGTCAGAGAGAAAAATCAAGTTACCTACAAAGGCAAGCCTGTCAGGATTACAGCAGATTACTCAACACAAACTGTAAAAGCCAGAAGGGCATGGAGTAATGCATTCCAAGCCCTGAAAGATAACAACTGTCAACCAAGGTTACTTTATCCTACAAAGCTATCCATTCAAATAGATGGAGAAATAAGGACATTCCATGACAAAAGCAAGCTAAAAGAGTATTTGAAGACAAAACCTGCTCTACAGAAAACACTAGAAAGAATCCTCCATGCTGAAGAAAAAGAAAAGCACACATATAAGGAACCAGGAAAAACAAATAATACTCAAATACTAGTTAACACAAGAGAGCAAAGGTAAAACTGGAAGAACTACAAAATAATTGCAAAAATGAATACACATCTTTCAATATCATCATCTCTTAATATCAACGGCCTACATGCCCCAACAAAATACATAGGTTCGCAGACTGGGTTAAAAAGCAGGATCCTTCAATTTGTTGTCTCCAAGAAACCTACCTTTCAACAAAGGATGGACACTATCTCAGGGTGAAAGGTTGGCGAATGGTGTTCCAAGCAAATTCACCTAGAAAAGAAGCAGAGTTTGCTATCCTAATACCTGACAAGGTAGACTTCAGTCCAACATTAGTTAAGTAACATAAGGAAGGTCACTTTATATTGATTAAAGGCACCTTCCAACAGGAGGACATTACAATCCTAAACATATATGCACCTAACATGGTGGCTCCAAAATTCATCAAACAAACACTATGAGAACTAAATGCACAGATAACACCAAACACAGTGGTAGTGGGTGACTTCAACACCCCACTCTCATCAATTGACAGGTCATCCCAGGAAAAAATAAACAGAGAGGCATCTGTACTAAATGACATCATAGAAGGAATGGACCTAACAGATATATACAGGACACTTCATCCAAATGCTGCAGAATATACATTCTTTTCAGCAGTCCACGGAACATTCTCGAAAACAGACCATATATTAGGACACAAAGCAAATCTTAACAAATACAAGAAAACTGAAAAAAATTGTTGCATTCTATCACAATGGAATCAAACTACAAATCAATAGCAAGAAAGGCTATAGAGCATACAGAAAATCATGGAAAGTAAACAACACACTACTAAATGATGAATGGGTCAATGAAAAAATCAAGAAGGAAATCAGGGCTGGAGAAATGGCTTAGAGGATAAGCGCTTGCCTGTGAAGCAAAAGGACCCTGGTTCGAGTCTTGATTCCTCAGGACCCATGCTAGCCAAATGCACAAGGGGGTGCATTCATCTGGAGTTCTTCTTTAGTGGCTGGAGGCCCTGGAATACCCATTCTCTCTCTTTCTCTCTCTCTCTCTCTCTCTCTCTCTGCATCTCTCTCTTTCTGTCTGTCACATTCAAGTAAATAAATAAAAATTAAAAAGTTAAAAATATAAGGAATTCAAAAAATTTATAGAGTCAATTGATAATGAGAACACAACCTACCAAAATCTCTGGACACAAAGAAGGCAGTCCTAAGAGGTAAATTTATAGCATTAAATGCCTATATTAAGAAATTAGAGGGCTGGAGAGATGGCTTAGCGGTTAAGCGCTTGCCTGTGAAGCCTGAGAACCCCGGTTCGAGGCTCGGTTCCCCAGGTCCCACGTTAGCCAGATGCACAAGGGGGCGCATGCGTCTGGAGTTCGTTTGCAGAGGCTGGAAGCCCTGGCGCGCCCATTCTCTCTCTCTCTCTCCCTCTATCTGTCTTTCTCTCTGTGTCTGTCGCTCTCAAATAAATTAAAAAAAAAAAAAAAAAAGAAATTAGAAAGGTCGCAAGTAAACGACATAATGCTTTACCTTAAAGCCTTGAAAAAAGAAGAACAAGACAAACCAAAAATCAGTAGATGTAAAGAAATAATAAAGATTAGGGCAGACATTAATGAACTAGAAACAAACAAACCAAAAAAAAAAAAAAATCCAAAGAATCAATGAAACAAAGAGTTGGTTCTTTGAAAGGATAAACAAGATTGATAAACCCTTAGCAAATGTGACCAAAACAGAGAAGAGACACAGATTAATAAATTTAGAGATGAAAAAGGTAACATCACAACAGATGCCAGGGAAATTCAAAAAAATCATAGGAACATACTATAAAAGCATATACTCCACGAAGTATGAAAATCTGAAAGAAAGGGACAATTTCCTTAATTTATATGACCTACATAAATTAAATCAAGATGAGATTAATCACTTAAATAGACCTATAACAAGCATTGAGATCAGAACAGTTATCAAAAATCTCCCAACTAAAAATAAGCACAGGCCCAGATGGATTCACTGCTGAATTTTACCAGACCCTCAGGGAAGAACAAACACAATTGCTTCTTAAGCTTTTCCATAAAATAGTAAAAGAAGGTATCCTACCATATTCCTTCTATGAAGCCAGTATCACCTTGACACCAAAACCAGGCAAAGATAGAACAATAAAAGCAAATGACAGACCAATCTACCTCATGAACATAGATACAAAAATTTTCAACAAAATATTGGCAAACAGAATACAAGAATATATCAGAAAGATCATTCACCCTCACCAAGTATGCTTTATCCCAGATAAATGTAATACATTATATAAATGTAATACATTATATAAATGTGCTAAAGGACAAAAATCACATGATCATCTCATTAGATGCAGAGAGCGTTTGACAAAATCCAACATCCCTTCATGATAAAAGTCCTACAGATACTGGGAATAGAAGGAACATATCTCAATATAATAAAGGCTATTTATGGCAAGCCTACAGCCAACATATTAGTAAGGGGGGAAAACCTGGAAGCTTTTCCACTAAAATCAGAAACAAGACAAGGGTGTCCACTGTCCCCACTTTTATTTCATATAGTACTGGAAGTCTTAGTCATAGCAATAAGGCAGGAGACGCATATAAAAGGGATACAAATTAGAGAGGAAGAAATCAAGTTACTATTATTTGCAGATGACATAATTCTATATATAAAGGACTCTAAAGACTCTACCAGCAAACTGTTAGAGCTGATAAACACCTACATCCATGTAGCATGATACAAAGTAAATACACAGAAATCAGTAGCATTCCTATATGCTAACAACAAACACACAGAAGAATAAATCAGAGAATCACTCCTATTCACAACTGCATCAAAGAAAATAAAGTACCTTGGAATAAACCTAACCAAAGAACTAAAGGATCTCTACAATGCAAACATTTAAACACTCAAGTGAGAAATTGCAGAAAACACTAGGAAATGGAAAAACATCCCTTGTTCCTGGATTAGAAGAATCAATATTGTGAAAATGGCAATCTTATCAAAAACAATCTACACATTTAATGCAATCCCCATCAAAATTCCAAAGGCATTCTTCACAAAAATAGAAAAGACAATCCAAAAAATTATTTGGAATCACAGAAAACCTCAAATATCTAATATAACACTGAGCAACAAAAATAAGGAGGGAGGTATCAACCATACCTGATTTTAACCTATATTACAGAGCCATAGTAACAAAAATAGCATGGTACTGGCACAAAACCAGAAATGTAGATCAATGGAACAGAATAGAGGACCAAGATATAAGTCCAGGTAGCCATAGCCACCTGATAATTGATAAAAATACCAAAAATACTCATTGCAGAAAATAAAAGATAGCTATAGCACTCATAGGCATATATCCTAAGGACTCATCTCATTTCATTAGAAGTATGTTGTCAACCATGTTTTTTGCTGCTCAATTCACAATAGCTGGGAAATGGAACCAGCCTAGATGTCCCTCAACTGATAAGTGGATAATGAAGATATGGCGCATTTATACAATGGAGTTCTATTCAGCGGTAAAGAAAAATGAAGTTATAAAATTTTCAGGAAAATGGATGGATCTGGAAAGGATTATACTAAGTGAGGTAACCCAGGTCCAGAAAGCCAAGGGCAACATGTTGTCCTTCATACATAGATCCTAGCTACAGATGATTGGTCTTCTGTGTGAGAAGGTAAAAACTCAGTAGCAGAGACCAGTAAGTTAAAGAGGAGATATGAAGGGAAGAGAAATGAAGGGAGGAGTGTACTTAATAGGATGGTATTGTATATATGTAAGTAGAAGAATAGATAAATGGGGGTGAAAAGGCCCAAAGTGAGATCAGGGGAAGTGATTGAGTAAAGGAAAGGTGGAGGGAGGGCTAATCAAAATCTAAGAGGATGCAAATAAATCACATGGAATCTTCCAGTTTCAGACAATGGAACACTCAGGAGCCATAGATCATTGTTAGAAAATTTTCAGTGCCAGGGATGGGATACCTCCAGGGAGTTGTTGGCCAGGGAGGTCCCTGATGCCCCCAAAACATTATAGGCCATTGCCAAGGCCCTTGGTTTTCCACCAGGAATAGATGTTAAGACCCTCTTGAGGAAGACTCCACATACTTGGGCTTCAAGGCCCCTTAGAAATTCTGCTGGAACTGAGTTGATAACCACATCCATGTAGACCAGTGGACAGAAAGCTGGAAGAAGCCATTCTACATGTAGTTCAATGGGGGAAAGAGATACCACCGCTGAAGATACTCAACAGTGGACACTGCAAGCCTTATAATTGGCCAGCCAGGCCAAATGAGCCAAAGGGTGCAATAGTGGCATGTCTCTCATGGTGGAAACCAACTGCCCTCCAATTGGACTGGAGCTCCACTCCATGGGGGATAATACATCCCTGATACTGAAAACTTAAAACAGCGGTAGTCTTGAGCCCTAGGGGTGTAACATCTGCTGATGTCTGAATAAGTGTGTATACTATGCTTATCAAACTGTCCAGTAAGCACTTCTCTTAATATTTATACCCTTATATTAATGCTACTCTCACTTTGTGTAGAGAATCTTCTCTTTTTAGATGGCAGTAACCTTGGGATGACTCAGGAGGTATCATAGTGCTGGAAAGAAGTGACTGGAGTACGGTGTAACATCTCGATCACACCTTTCAAGGCTCAGGGTCTAATGTGGAACAGGGAGTGGAACGAATGTAAGAGCCAAAGGAAGGGTAGGACTCCTTACAACATGCTCCTCCAGACACTGGCCTGCATATCCATGACCTCACCATGCCTGACACTACCTACACAAGACCATCATAAGAGGAGGAAAAGATCATGGCATCCAAATAAAAGAGAGACCTATTGAGATGGGGTGGGGATATGATGGAGAATGAAATTTCAAAGGGGAAATCGGGGGGGGGAGGGTATTACCATGGGATTTTTTTTTATAATCATGGAAAATGTTAATAAAATTGAGAAAAAAAAGCAATAAGACAGGGAATTACTAGGCATATAAAAAAGTAAATATCATAGAGTGTTATAATGATATGTGCTATGAATAAAACAAATAAAGAAATGATTTAGCAAGCATAAGGGGGATAACACAAGTTTTATAAGGGCAGATAAGACATATCTCTAAGGAAAAAAGCATTTGAATAATTGAGAATAAATGACATGTGTGTATATGTGTGTGTGCTGGGGGGGTGGTTGGGTGTGTGTAAGTCGTAGAGACAGGAACATAGACACTTGAGTTCATATAATCTTAAATCCTCTGAAGTGGGAATAATAAATACAGGCTATTGAGTAAAGGCAGGCTGCTGCATTTATAATTTTTTAATGTCTTTTTAGTATTCAATTCCATTACATTGTTTTTTCAATATTCAATATCTTAGAAATGAATGTGGAGTATTATAGGAAAGTTGTGTGCTAAATAATAAATTCAGTCACTATTTTGATTAGGTTTACTGCAGTTGTTGTCCTTACAATACTTACCCTGTATCCTGTTCTTGTTCCTGGGATACTATTAGGTGAATGCAGATCAAGTGAAGGGCTGAAATTTAAATTCCCAAAAGTATACTTGCAAACATATCATGAGGTGTTTTATGTATCTCATGATCTGTATTTGTTCATTATTCTGTTATGCATTTAAATCTTTCTTTAACCACATTATTGACATTATTATTATTATTATTATTATTATTATTGACATTTTTAGACAAATACTGTGTAAGATAGCGAGGTCAGAACCATCATACTTAATGATTATTATTAGAATCTATATTCTTCAGTAGGAAAGAAGGCAAAGGTAACAAATAACTTTATTTATTTACAAATTCCTCCTTAGAGGAGTTACTTGCTGTGATACATTTATTTATAAATTCCTTTCTTAATTTTATTGTTTTGGATATTTCATATATCAATACTATTATTTTACATCAACTCTAGATTTTGACATATCCATTGTTCCTTCACGAATGTTTATTCCTGGCCTTTGTAAACTTGTGCTGCAGGGCTCATTAGTTCCATGGCTTATGATTGAAGGGAATTGTCTGCTTGGACAATGCTCTTTCCCATAGGAATTATAGTAATAACGATGCATGATGACTGTCATATTCCATTTGATCCCTTAATAAATAGAGGACAGAAATAGAATGATGGAGAACTAAGGACATATGAGGTAATTTATTTCAATATTGCCTAACCTATCTGTGCAACTCAATTCAAGAATAAGATAGAAATAGCAATCTTAGTTCAAAGGACTAAGGATGATTAGACATGGACTTCTGTAATGCCATACTTTTGGCCATAGTGCTCAATAACTTTGCAATTCCAAATTTCTCTGAGAATGTAAGTGTCTGAGAATGTAAATGTCTAATGACAGAAGGCTGATATATTAATCCCTTCATTTATGCTGTGGCTGTTGTTTGTTTTAATAAAAGCAAATCTAAGTGATACCTACCCAACCATCCAAATAAATGTAGTGTCACTACTGCAGTCCCAAATCAATAATCCTTACTCCTTTACTCCCCTGTCAGTTCCTCTTTCCACCCCAGCACATCACATAAAACTAAAGATTTAATTACTCTGGACCTATTAATTTGTGATAACCAATCCTGAGTGATAGAAGCATAATTAGGACTGACTGAAGAATATTGTTTAGCAATTTAACACTACTTTGTGGTGAACCACACTGGGCATTGATTGATTTATAATCTGCATATGTTTAATGAATGCAAGTTTTAATTTGCTCTGGTATTATTCTGTTAATCATGATTGCATAAATCCTATATTTGTCTTTTCTAGACATGTCTGGGCAAATAATCACACACTTCTCTTTTTACTAGTCATCAAATATTATAAATTGTCTCAATTGTTGTTGATCCATTCTGACTACAAATAACAATACTGGAAATTGACCTGTGATTTTTGTTTTCAATGATTCTACAATAAAGACATGAGTGATACTTCTGGAATTCTCTAGGGGAATCATGGGTAATAATATGCATGAACACTTCAATTTTATTTAACTACATTTTATTTTACCTATGTTTATGTACATTTTAATAGGGGGTTTCTCCTCTTTTGTTTTATAGAATCAGTTTTCAAGGGATGGCTATTGTACATGTTGTGAATTTGTCATAATAAATATCCAGGTTTAGGAGACAATTGCTGCTACTTAGCTTGGATTCATAGGAGGAACCCAGGAAGGTATCTCAAGGTCAGTTAGCTGGAAAGGTCTGAGAAATATCACAAAGGAGCTCTTAAGTTGGGTAAAGTATCACCAATAAAATGAGAAAGTTAGGGCTTGAGGGATGGTTCAGCAGTGGTGGTGGTTGCCTGCAAAGCCAAAGGGCCCAGGTTCAATTCCCCAGGATGCATATGTAAGCCAAATACACAAGGGGGCGCATGTGCTTGGTATTCATTTGCAATGGCTGGAGGCTCTGGCTTGCCCGTTCTCTCTCTCTCCCTCACTCTCTCTCTCTCTCTCTCTCTTTCTCCTTATTCTGCACCTATTTTTGCATCTCTCTCTCAAATAAATAAAAAAATTTAAAAGAAAAAAAGGGAAAGTCATATGGGAAGACAGTAGTTGTTTTTGTCAGTCATAGTAATCAATTGTACTTGTAACAAAATAATGGTTATATATCTTGTTTAGGAAAATACATTGAATTATAATAGTATTAATATTTTCTCATGAAAATTCCAACAGAGTCATCATTATAAGCCTCTGATGACAAATGAAATTTAGTCCATTGTCTTAAAAAGATCAGATCCAATATTTTTGGCTGATATAAATATCAATATCCTTTTGAGGGGATATGCTGAAGTTGGGTCTAAAATGCAGCCCACGTTGGCCTAGAACTCATTTTCTACATAGCCCAGTCTGAAACTCAAACTCCAAGGATCCTCATGTCTCAGCCTTGTGAATGTTGGGATTATAAGTGTGAGCTTCCATTTACATAGGTCAGTATCCACTCTTACTCCAGGCATTCAATTTCATGCTTGAGAAGCTATATGAAATAAATCCATTCTGTAGAGTGTGGGTAATGTTGCCAATATTTGTGCAGAGTACAGTGTGATGTTGTTCACTGATATCTGTGAGATAAATGAGGGCTTTGGGCTAAGCCTCCTACCTTCAATGTGGTCTTGGCCTAAATATTAATGTCCACTGCAAAGTGTTCCATGTTTTGTCATAATAAACATGTCAAGTTGAAAGTCCTTGCAATGTTCCAAATTCTTTATGATTTGTACCTTGTAAGTCTCACTCAACCCATTCCTCATATCCAAACATTAAGAAACATTTTAAAACATTCTTTCTTTTTTATTCCCACTACATTTTTAAAAAAATTTTATTTATTTGAGAGCGACAGAGAGAGAGAGAGAGAGAGAGAGAGAGAGAGAGAAAGAGGCACATAGAGAGAGAGAGAATGGGCGGGCCAGGACCTCCAGCCACTGCAAGCGAACTCCAGACGCGTGCACCCCCTTGTGCATCTGGCTAACGTGGGACCTGGGTAACCGAGCCTCGAACCGGGGTCCTTAGGCTTCACAGGCAAGCGCTTAACCACTAAGCCGTCTCTCCAGCCCCCCACTACTTATTTTTGCTTATATTGTATTCTTTCTTCACTGAGTAGAATAACCCAACATATATTTCATAACCCAAGAGTAAATAAATATTATTTTTTCTAAGAAATTTTGATCCAAGTATGTCTCTTAAATAGTCTTTAGCACAGACATTTCAAACATTTCCTTCAAAGGCATTGTAAAATCTCTTGAGTTAAAATAATAGGTAAGATTCCTTACCTGCTCTCAAAAATGCCACATGTCAGTTATCAACAATTTCACCTTCTCTGTGATCTCATGTAATATGTATCATGAAGTACATGTTACACAGTATGGAAGAGTGGTTAACCTATGTTTCTGCTCCTTCAAATTATGAATGTCATTAGGGTGTTGACACATTGTAAGATAAGTCATTGCTAAGTACTAGTAAACAGACAAAATAATAAAACTATTCATGGCATAGCTTTTAAAGGATTGAACCAGTTTTTATTAAGCAAAACTACCAATAGTATTTCTGATTTTCCAATGTCAGGTTTATAAACTGCTTAAGTTTTACAGTGAAAAATTCTGTTTTTAATCTCTTAAAATTCTCTGAGTGAGTGACTTTTTAATATGTGTTCCTAATGGATCAATGAAAGTTATAATTTGAAGAGATGAGTGTAAAATTAAAGGTATGTTGGTAAAACCATAGATATATATCTGGGGCATAAATTTTTTAACATGGACCAGCCTTGCGACACTGAAGAACATTTTGATGTCCATTAAAACAAAATGCACCTCAGTTAAAAGCTATTTACTTTACATAAGCCTGAGATAAAAGAAAAATCCAACATAATTGTAAAGAGCCAAATACCAAATATTAAAAAGTATACTATTAAAGAAGCTAAAAAGGAAATTAGTTTTAATTATTAAAGATTTAATTTTATCTATAACCAATGATGATTTTTCTTAATATTTTATTACTTGGGAATTAATGTCTTAAAACTGATAATAAACTCATTAATATTAGAGTGAAATTCCTTTAATATAATGCTACAAACAGACCTAATTGAGAATCATTTTTCAGATGATTATTCAATGTTTAATGGACTATGTTTAAACGTTTGCAACACCAGTTTTCCAACTTCTTTTTTTTTCTTTTGAGGAAGGGTCTCACTCTAGCTCAGGCTGACTATGTAGTCTCAGGCTGGCCTCTAACTCTTGCTGATCTTCCTAACTCTGCCTTCTGAGTGCTGGGATTCAAGGCGTGTGCCACCACACCTGACTCCAACTATTTTTTAAAGCTAAAGATGTATATGTTTACTATAAAATTTAAATTAATTTAGCCTCTTCAACAAATTACTTGGTGATTCCATTTGCATTTTTCCAATGGCTAGGAATGTTAAGAGTTACTCTAAGTTCTTACCAACATGGATATATCTTCTTTGGAGAAGAATCTATTTTTCTCTGCTTTTTTGTCATGTTTTCAACTTTCTTAACATGTCTGGAAATTATACTTGTTTTTAATCTTCTTTTGTTATCTTTGTCTCTGCATTGTCTAAGTAATTTTTAATACTTTATTTCAACTTCACATTTGGGCATTTGATTATAACTATTTTGAATTTAAAATTGTATTTCTAAAATTTGAAATATATAATGGGTTAATCTCTTGTTGCCAACTTTACAGGATTTAGAATTACCATAGGAACAAATCTCTTTACACCTTTTAAGGACTTATTATATCAGCTGAATTGAATTGGGAAGGCCCACGCTAACTGTGGGTGGTACTATTCCATGAGCTGCATTGGTTGTGGACTGCATGAGAAAGAGAAAGCTGAACACCAGCATCCATTGTTCTCTACTTCCCCCTTTGGATGTGATGATGAAATAATGCTGCTTTTCTGCTCCTGCCATGCTTTCTCTGCCATGTTGAACTTCCCCTCAAGAATGTGGCTGAAAATAAAACTTTTCTTTCCTTAGGGTGCTTCTAGATTGGTATTTTGTTCCAGCAGTAAAACAATAATGGCTATGCAACATTAATACACCTCAGTATATTCAGAGTTTATATTCTTCCATATCAATTTAATATAAACTCTCTTGTCAGTATATTTTTTAATATTTTATTTTTATTTATTTATTTTAGAAAGACAGAGAGATACAAAAACAGGCAGGGAGAGATATAAAGAGAGAGAGAGAAAGAATGGGCACCCCAGAGCCTCCAGCCACTGCAAACTTCTAATGTGTGCCCCCCTTGTGCATCTGGCTTATGTGGGTTCTGGTGAGTTGAACCTAGGTCCTTTGGCTCTGCATGCAAGCACCTGAACTGCTAAGCCATCTCTCCAGCCATCTTGTCAGTATAATTTTACATCCAATAATTTTTGTTCTAACTTGTAATATATATTATATTTATTTACACTCTAAATATGTTGCCATAATTATTTCTGGAAAACAATGAGTGCATATGTAAATAGATTAAGAAATTAACATGATTTTACTTATTCATTATGCAGCTTCATGAATTCTTGCAGATTTGGCTACACATGACAGACATTCTCCTTCATCTCCAACAGTGTTGCCTGACATTGCTTGTAATTAAGATTTGACATCAGGACATGTTTTTTTTTTTTTTTTTTCCCATGGACTGGGAAGACAGTTTGCCAGTGAGGGCAGTTGCCATACAAACATGAGAATCTGAGTTTGACCCCAGACATCTCCGTAAAAGGCCAGGTAGACACTAGTATTTAGCTCTGCTGACAATTTAACTTGATGAGGTGATAAGGGATATATCTCAGTGGTAGAACACTTTCCTAGCATGCATTTGGTCCAAGATTTAATCCATAATACTTTATAAAAAAAATAGGTTAGCAAGAAAAGAAATGCATGAGTAAAGAGATAGGGTTATATCTCTTTGCCTTTTGGGCTATGAAAGTTGTCTTCCTTCCTATAATCTTTAGTAAAGTAAATAATAAATTGATTAATGATTTAAATAGAAACATTTTAAAACATCTACCTGTAGCAGTTACCTTCTCACTGAAAGTACAAAACAGGAGACTAAAAGCAGCATAACACTGGAGAGGGTTTATTTCAGCTTATAGTCAGAAAGGAAAGTTTTGTACTCAGTGAATACAGTCAAGTTGGTATCATTGTTACCATCTTCCATGTCCTACCCCCTCCCTCAACCCCTCCTTGTTCAGGTATATGGGTCATGCACTGTGGAGTTAGTCCACAGCTATGGGTAGGAGAAACTTCTCTGCATATCATGACCCAATGTGTGGCTCTGACATTCTTTCTGCCCCCTCTTCCACAAAATTTCCCTGAACCATGTTGTGATCATTTTGGGCCTACTTCAGTGATGAGGTCTTTGAAGCCTCTGTGTCTCTGGATATCTGATTTGGTAGGAGTTGATTGTTCTCTGTGTTGATCTCTTTCACCCTTGTGCTGGTACCAGGTTCATCAAGAAAGCAGCACCCTCACTTGTATTGCCAATTATTCCTAGTTTCAGCTGGGGCTCTTTTGAGGTATGATGGGGTGGTTCTCTCCTTAGGATCTGCATCTATCTGAAAAAGAGAAGCAGATTCTCCAATGGAGAGTAAGTTAGCACCAGACAAATGAGATAAGACTTACTTTTTTATAGAGAATTTAATAGGTGTAGGCCCTCTTGTAGCCAACTATGGGTGGTACCTTGATAATGAAGAGTGGGCTCATGTTTGAATATGGTTCTGACTTGCTTCCCAGCTCCAGCAATGGGTCCCATTCCACTGAGCAGCCCAGTTAGCCAAATCAAGAGCAGTTGATTTCCCACCATGGCTGTGTGCCACTATTGCACTTGTGTGGGCATCACAACAGGTTATTTGCTGGTAAGTAGGTTAGACCATGAGTTGCTTGGACAGATATTGGTCATTTTCCCCCAGTGGCCCATGTAACACCTTTTGGCACTAGACGTGCTGACTGTCTGGGGACTGACTCTCTTCCAGCTTCCAGCCATGTCACTCCATGTTACGTGTCAACCACATATGGTGTCTTCAGCAGTAGGGCCTTGCCACTAACCTTTGATGGGTCATCAAGTACTCTGACAGAAATCTCTCATTCTTTTAGGCAACCTTGTAGGTCTCTCTCATCAAAAGCTCATTGTGAATGATAGCCAACTGCTGGTACTGGGAGTTACAGGTTAGTGGCCACTAAAAGAATGAAGAAAAAGAAAACTGATATAAAACAGTTAGAGAGGAGAGAGAGAGAGAAGCTGTAAAAGATTAAGGTTGACTGTATTCACTTTGTACAAAACTGATAAATAATAAAAAAAAAGAAAGCTATAAAAGAAGGACACTACACAAATTTTTTTTCATAACAGAGATGGGGAAAAACATAATAAAGATAGTCTTAAGTGAAAATTTTAAAAAAAGAAAGGAAGTTTTTCATGACACAGAAAGCATGACAGGCCTTAGAAAGAATGTTAGGGTCACATGTCCACATCAGCCAGAAGGAAGTATTCTGAGCTACCTATTGAACACCTGATAAACAAGATTAATAAACATGAAGGGCCATTCCAAATGAGAAACCTCCTACATCAATGCTTCCAGTCCCTAAGCCCATATTACTTTTAGCTGGGGACAAAATACATAAAACATGTGAACTTATGAGGGGGCATAGTTTTCAAACCACTATGCTCACTAAATGTTATCAAATATTATGCGAGGCTAATGGAATTTAATATTTTCCTATGTTTATTGTGTGACACACTGTTTAATATATATTTGTTACATAAATTTAAGTATTAAGCATAAAGTTTTAAATCAGGTAATTTTTAGTGGTAGTTAACAAAACTGATATAGCATATTAAGTTCCCCTGGTAATTTTGTAGCAAAATATATGCTTCTCTTTTTCTCAAAAGTAAGGTAGAACATGGTTTCCCAAATAAATTGTTTTATTTTGCCTTTCGCAGCTGTGATCCAAGATTCCCATATTATATACTGAATTATAGTCAATTGAAAAAAAAAATAGCATAAAAGTACTTTCCCTCTTACCTTAATGGAAGAAAATAATTACCTCATGGTTTTTTTTTTTTTTTTTTTTGAGTGACCTTCTTTGCTTTTCTTCAAGTCATATGCAAGCATGTATTCAGATTAAAAAATGAATGCAGTTTTATATATTTAAATCTTTTATAGTTCCTCTCAATTTAAAATTTAAGACCTCCATTTTAATTCATATATAGTGCTCTAAGTACTTATTTTGATTAAAAAAAAAACAATGAGTCTTTCTATTTGCGACAATAAGACATTAGTTGTCATGGTATTGCCCTTGACTTGCTTTAAAACTACAGTTTTCAGTGACATTCTTTCATGTGCAAATACAGAAAATTGCTACCTAGCTGAAGTAGCAAAGGATAGTACATAGGGACCCAAGAGTAAAGTCTATCAAAATGTAAGTTTATTGCTGTTGTTGTAAATGCCACTGAAAGCTTATAGTTGGTCCTGCATAGATTTTTTCCAAATTCTCATATGCTCATAGTAACAACCATAGACTAAGTAATTGTAGTTCTCTTAAGTTTTCTAACAGTGGTTTTACTTATTGTTCTGACAAAAATTCTAAACAAGAAGTGACTTAAAGGAGTAAGGGCTTATTGTGCTCCATAGTTCAAAGGGATGGGGGCATCAATATGGGGAAGGCATGGTGACAAAAGGGTGAGGCAGTTGGTCGCATTTGATCCAGAGTCAGGAAGAAGAGTGATGAATTGTGACACCCAGCTGTCTTTTACATTTTAATTCAGTCCCAGACTACAGCCTATAGAATTTTGCCAAATTTATTTAGAGCAGGTTATCCAACTTGAAGTAATTAAATCTATAAACTAACTCACAGACCCAAAGTATGTCTCCTAATTGATTCTAGACTCAATCAAGTTGATGATCAGTATGAGCCATTACAACTTCATCTCACTATAAAATTGTCACCCCACTATATCACTTTTATGTCATAGGTTTTGTGGCAGACAGCTTCAGGTTGACTAAGATGAACTTCCAGACCAGGCACACTTATGGAGGAAGGGATATTTATTGAAGCTTACAGATCCAGGTTCCATAATGGCAGAAGAAGCTGGCCTGCTTTCACAGGAACAAGTAGAGAGGGCAAAGCACAAGCCAAAAGCCAAGAGCCCCAGAGCACAGCACACTTTGATTGAAATCTCAAACCCACACCACACCTTAAGATCTGTCCAGTAAAACCACCTCCAGCCAGGTGGCTGCAGATGCAAACTACAAAGTACTAAAGCACTGAATACATTAGGGGCCATCTATTCAAACTACCACAGCTTTCTACCACCTACATATGTTTATTGCCATAGTATAATACAAAATACGCTGACCTGTAACTCAGAGTACCAGTTGGTGGCTCTCTTGATCAGAGAGACCTACAAGGTTTCCTAAAAGAAAGACAGATTTCTGTCAGAGTACTTGATGACCCATCAAAGGTTAGTGGCAAGACCCTACTGCTGAAGACACCATATGTGGTTGACACGTAACATGGAGTGACATGGCTGGAAGCTGGAAGAGAGTCAGTCCTCAGACAGTCAGCACGTCTAGAGCCAAAAGGTGCTACATGGGCCACTGGGGGAAAATGACCAATATCTGTCCAAGCAACTCATGGTCTAACCTACTTACCAGCAAATAACCTGTTGTGATGCCCACACAAATGCAATAGTGGCACACAGCCATGGTGGGAAATCAACTGCTCTTGATTTGGTTAACTGGGCTGCTCAGTGGAATGGGACCCATCGCTGGAGTTGGGAAGCAAGTCAGAACCATATTCAAACATGAGCCCACTCTCCATTATCAAGGTACTACCCATTGTGGGCTATAAGAGGGCCTACACCTATTAAACTCTCTATGAAAAAAATAAGAGTTATCCCATTTATCTAGTGCTAACTTTACTCTCCATTGGAGAATCTGCTTCTCTTTTTCAGATAGACGCAGATCCTAAGGAGAGAAGCACCCCATCATACTTCATAAGTACCCCAGCTGAAACTAAGAATAATTGGTGAAAAAAGCAAGGGTGCTGTTTTCTTGGTGAACCTGGTACCAGCACAAGGGTGAAGGAGATCGACACAGAGAACAATTAACTCCTACCAAATCAGATATCCAGAGACACAGAGGCTCCCAAACCTCATTGCTCAAGCAGACCTAAAATGAACTCAATATGGCTCAGGGAAATTTGTGGAAGAGGGGATGGAAAGAATGTCAGAGCCACACATTGGGTCATGATACACAGAGACATTTCCTCCTACCCATAACTATGGGGTAATCCCACAATTCGTGACCTATATACCTCAATAATGAGGGACCATGGGGGGGGGCAGAGGACAGGGAGGAGGCTAACAATGCTACCAACTTGACTATTGTCATTGAGTACAAAACTAATTAATAATAAAAAAAAATTCCTGGCTGCAAAAAGAAAAATCCCCATAGGCTTTAACTGTATCAACACTATTTAATAGTCCAAAGTCCAAGTCTTTTCTGAAATGCAAGGCAATCTTAATTATATGCAAATCATAAAATAGCATAAAATAATAATTCCCATTGAAAAAAGGAGTAATTAGGTCATGACAAAAAATTACTGGACCAAGGCAAGACAAAAATCCATCAAGACAAACACTGAATCCTGAAGGTCTATGGGTAACAGCGGCATCTCATTGTAGGGCTCCAGGCTCCAAAAGTCTTGGAGGCCCCATTGCTACAGCTTTGCTGTGTGCATCAGCATTCTTAGTGTATACTTTCTAAAAAAAAAAAAAAAAAAACAAAAAACAACAACAACAACAACAAAAAACTTCTCATGGTCATTTGCACTTGATGAGTAGTGTTTTGCCATTAGGGCATCTTTACTGTTTTTCCCTTTAATACAAAAGGTCTCTCTTTAACAGTGGTAATCTCTTTAACCACTATCCATGATTTCTCAATATGCTCCCTGCTGGTCACTTAAGCATGTTCTCTCACTCCCTTACTTGATGAACTTCACATTTTTCATATTTATCTGTTCTATCTCTTGGGGTCACCGTAAGGTCAGAGAGAAGATGCCATTCCATACCCTGAATGCTATCTTTTCTTGACATTTCCTCTGACAAACCTGTTAGTACTTTCCTTTTGAATTAAGCTTCAATCAAGTTCTCAAGTTTATGGAAATTGGGCTGAATGCAGCCTGCCTATCTCACTATAACTGGAACGGCATCCAATCCAGGTCCCACCGTCCTTGTTTTCTTCTGAATCCTCATTACCTGAGCCTTCACAGTTCACATTTCTCTCAGCAATCTGATCTTCCAACCTCACATAAAAATAGCCTGTTGGGCTCTTTTTACTGTGTTCTAGATTAGCCTGAAGTTGCAAACTCTTCTACTTTCTCCCAGCAAACCAGTTCCAAATGCCTACAAACCACTATTCAGGGCTATCATAACAATGACCCCATATCTCAGTAGATTTTTTTTTTTTTTTGCACGAGTTACTTTCTTTAGTGTTGTGATGAACTACCAGACAAAAAGCAACTTAATGTAGAAAGGGTTTGTTTCACATTACAGTTTAAGGGGATAGAGTACAGCATGGTGGTGAAGTTGTGATAGCAGGAGGGTGAGGCAGTTGGTAACATTCAATCCACAGTCAGGGAGTTAGCAATAAACGCTAGTACACACCTAGCTTTCTTCTTTTCATTCAGCCCAGGACTATTGCCCATAGGGTGAAACTATCCACGAGGGTGGGTTTTCCTCACCTTAATTAATCCAATCTTGATATTCCTTTCCGTAGGCATTGAGGCTTTTCTCCTATATGATTTTAGATTATGTCAAGTTGACAGTCAGTATTCATCCTCACAATTACTCATGGTCAACTGGTCTTCAAGGAGAATTTGGCTGCAATTTTCTTAATTTTATTTATGTATGAGAGAGAAGGGGAATGAAGGAAGGGAGTGAAAGAAAGAGAATGAATGAATGAATGAGAATATAGGCCCACTAAGACCTGTTACTGCTGCAAATGAAGTTCAGATACAATTCATTTTGTGCATCTGAATTTCCATTGGCATTAGGGAATAAAATTTGTACTACATGTGTTGCAAATAAGTTTCTTTCATCACTGGGCAACCTCTCTAGTCCTGTTGTTATTTTATTTCATTTACTTGCAAGAAGATACTGAGAAAGAGAGAGAGAGAGAGAGAGAGAGAGAGAGAGAGAGAGAGAGAGGGAGAGATTGAGAGAGAGAATGTGAGTACCAGGGTCTCTAGACACCACAAACTCCAGCTGAATGTGTCACTTTGTGCATGTGGCTTTATATGGGTACTGGAGAATTGAACCCTGGTTGCTAGAATTTGCAGGAAAACACTTTAACCACTGAACCATCTTTCTATCATCCCCAGTTATGTTTTAAACACATTTTCTGTTTTATTTTGTGGGGATAGCTAGGAACTTGAACCCAGGCCAGCATACTTTATAAGCAAGTGCATTTGAACATGGAGCCACCACAGCCAAGTCTTTAATTTTACCAATGCAAGATCCATGCTTGTTCTTCATCTTACCTGAGAAGGCATCAGATACTTTTTTATTTTCTGTATGTGATACAAACCTGTTTATGTGAATTTTAAATATTGGACTAAAAATATTTAGTTTTCCCTCAAGGAGAGGCTTTGACCATGGGCACAAGTGCAACATTCTTCTTAGAACATTCTTGAGTGATATCTTTTCCCTCCTGTGTGTACACTGATTCATGTTCTGAGAAAATTCAGAATACTTAGGATATACATGGTATGGAAATATTTGTAGTGGTAGTTAGACAAATTATGTGCCAAAGTGGTTACAATCCAGGTAGCTTGAAAGCATATTCAGTGGATATATTTGAAAATACAAGCATGAGTCAGCTAAGATGGCAGCATAGGAACCACACCAAAGCAGCCTAGGGAAGAAGAAACAAAAAAGCAATAAAGAAGAAAAAGAGAGAGAGAGAGAGAGAGAGAGAGAGAGAGATAAAAGAAAAGAAAAGAAAAAAAAACACAGCAAAATGTACTCTTCTACTAAAATGTGAGGTGTATAAGAAATTGCCCATGGCAGCAGAGAAGTAGGAGAGACCCAGAGCACCCAGAGCCCACATAGGCAGGGAGGAGCAGCTCCAGCAGGGTGGCAGAAGGTCCATGGGGCCATAGCTGCAAGGCTCAGCCTGAGCCACAGGAAAAGCCAGATGAGGGGATTTTCCATTCACACCAGAGTTCCTCACAAACTCAAGAAATGTGAAGGGAGGACCACAGCCAGTGGCCAACAGAGGAGCAGATCACATGACAGAGGATCACATGGACCAGCAGGAGAACTAGAACCACCATCCACAGCCTCTCCTCCTCCACCACCAGCACAAGTGCCAGAAACAACCAGAGACCTTGGGAAGGGAGATTACAGCACCCAGCACTGGTGACCAGAGCAGCGGTCCAGTAATGCAGCCAGCTTACTTGAACCCACAGCACACCAAAGAGGAAACCAAGCAGGAGTGCAGCATAAATGAGACCAAAATCATCTCAAAAGGTAACTGGGATTACACCAGGTCAGCACCCCCCCCCCCCAGTAGGCCTGGTATATAGGGGCGAATCAGAAGTGCTAATTGCACCTTTAATATCAGGAAAAATTATGTTAAATCTAATGAATGATCAGATTTGCTTCTAAAATAAGCTATATTTTGGGCTTGTTATTTGGTATTTCCTGATTTGTAGTGGCTTTCATTCTTCTTCTGTTGTTCATTAGGGAAGGGTTTCACTTGGTCACAAGCTGGCTTGGAACCCCCAACAGACCAGAAATCTTAATCTTCTAGATGATAGGATTAATGGCATGGGGCAACACACTCCCTGAAGGATTGAGACTTTGTTAGAGGATCTGGTGGTCATAATAGCTACTCTTGCATAAATACTCTGTGCTGTTTTTCATTGAATGTGTACATTGTTTAGTTAAATTTTAAACCTGCCTGAATTTTGTTATACTCAGTCTACTTGAAAACTCCCATAGCAGGCAAACCCAACATCTAGGATCACTTTTGTAGATACTCAGAGAGTCTTAAGAGCCATACCTAGCACCTTGAGCTCCTATCCTGAAGATGTATACCATCAGATTGTTTGATACAACTAATAATTCTGCAGCTAACTAGAATATCCAAGCACTAAATTAATCCAAGATGCAAAAATATGTACATTATAGCACAAGAAACACCAAAACAAAGACAATATAAATCTATCAAAATGTATTATTGCATCAGAAATGACCTCCAGTGAGAATGAGTTAGAAGAAATGCCTGAGAAAGATTTCAAAAGAATTATTATAAATATGTGCAAAGAAGTCAAAAAGGAAATCAAAGGAATGAAAGAGGAAATCAAGGGAATCAAAGAAGACGCGGGAAACAAATTTAATGAAGTAAAGAGGTCACTACAAGACGTAAATAAGGAAATAGAAATAATAAAGAAAGACCAGTCAGAATTACTAGCAATGAAGAACACAGTCAATTAAATAAAAAAAAAAAAAATCTGTAGAAAGTCTCACCAGTAGACTGGATGAAGGAGAGGACAGAATAGCTTAACTAGAAGACCAGGTGGCAGATCTAATACAGTCCAACAAAGAGAAAGACAAGCTAATAGGAAAATGGGAATGTGAATTTGAAGACATTCAGGACACTGTAAAAAGATCAAACTTAAGAATTCAGGGCATAGTAGAAAGAGCAGAATACTCCCAAGGTATAGTAGGCATTTTCAAAAAGAATCATAGAAGAAAACTTCCCCCAAATTGTGAAAGAGATGCAAATGCAGATACAGGAATAATGTGAAGCACCAACCAGACAAAACCTGGAAAGAAGCTCTCCTCACCATATTATAATTAAACTACCAAACTTACAAACCAAAGGAAATATATTGAAAGCAATTAAACAAAAAAAAATCAAGTTGCATACAAAGGCAAGTCCATTAGGATCATTGCACCATATCAGATTACTCAACACAAGCTTTAAAATCTAGAAGGGCTTGAAGTGATGTACTCCAAGTTCTGAAAGATAACAACTGTCAACCAAGGTTACTTTATCCTGCAAAGCTATCCATTCAAATAGATGGAGAAATAAGGACATTCCACAACAAAAACAAGCTAAAGGAATATATGAAGACAAAACCAGCTCTACAGAAAATAATTGAAAGAATCCTCCATGAAGAAGAGAAAGAAAAGCACACATATAAGGAATCTGGGAAAAAAAAATACTCAAATACCAGGTAATACCAGAGAGCAAAGGTAAAACTGAAAGAACTACAAAAAAAATATGGTAAAATTGAATACACACCTTTCAATAATACACTTAATATCAATGGCCTCAATAAGCCAACCAAAAGACATAGGTTTGCAGACAGAGTTAGAGATCAGGATCCTTAAATTTGTTGCCTCCAAGAAAGCCACATTTCTCCAAAGGATGGACAGTATCTTATGGTGAAAGGTTGGAAAACAGTGTTTCAAGCAAATGGGCCTAGATAACAAGCAGGGGTTGCTATCCTAATATCTGACATGGTAGACTTCAGTCCAACATTAGTTAGGAAAGATAAGGAAGGTCACTTTATATTGATTAAAAGCACATTACAACAGGAGGATGTTACAATCATAAACATATATGCATCTAATGTGGGGGCTCTCAGCTTCATCAAACAAATGCTGTTAGAACTAACATCACAGATAACACCAAACACAGTTGAAGTGGGTGACTTCACCACCCAACTATCATCAATTGTCAGGTCATCCTGGGGAAAAAAAAAAAAAAAAACTAAAAAAAGAGGCATCTGGATTAAATGATATCGCAGAAGAAATGGACTTAACAGATATATATAGGACATTTCACCCAAATGCTGCAGAATACACATTCTTCTCAGCAGCACATAGAACATTCTCTAAAATAGACCATATATTAGGACACAAAGCAAATATTAACAAATACAGGAAAATTGAAATAAGCTCTTGCATTCTATCTGATCATAATGGAATCAAACTACAAATCAATAGCAAGAAAAACTATAGAGCATATACAAAATCATGGAAACTAAATGGATAAGTGAAGAAATCAAGAAGGAAATCAAAAAATTCATACTGTCAAATGATAATGAGAACAGAGCATAGCAAATCCTTTTGGACACAATGAAGGCAGTGGCAAGAGGGAAACTGATAACTTTAAGTGCTTATATTAAGAATTGGAAAGGTCACAAGTAAACAATCTAATGCTTCACCTTAAAGCCTTGGAAAAAGAAAAACAAGGAAAACTAAAAATGAGTAGATGGGAAGAAATAATAAAGATTAAGGCAGAAATTAATGAAATAGAAATTAAAAAAAAATACAAAGAATCAATGAAACAAAGAGTTGGTTCTTTGAAAAGATAAACAAGGTGGATAAACCCTTAGCAAATCTGACCAAAAGAAAGAGAGAAGAGACACAAATTAATAAAATTAGAGATGAAAAGGGCAGCATAACAAGGGATACCAGAGAAACTCAAAAAATCACAGGGACATACTATAAAAACATACACTCTAATAAATATGAAAATCTGAAATAAATGGATGATTTCCTTCATTTGTATGACCTACCAAAATTAAATCAAGATATTATCACTTAAATAGACCTATAACAAGATCCGAGTAGTTATCAAAAATCTCCCAACTAAAAAAAGTTCAGGCCCAGATGGATTCACTGCTGAATTTTACCAGACCTTCAGGGAATAGCTAACACCACTGCTTCTTAAACTTTTCCATAAAATAGAAAAAAAAAAAGGAATCCTACTAAACTCCTTCTATGAATTCAGCCTCTCCCTGCTACCCAAACCAGGCAAAGATTGAATAAAACAAAGAAAATTATAGACCAATCTCCCTCATGAACATAGATACAAAAATTCTCAACAAAATATTGGCAAACAGAATATAAGAATATATCAGAAAGATCATTCACCCTGAGCAACTGGGCTTTATTCCAGAGATGCAGG
The DNA here is from genome assembly GCF_020740685.1 of Jaculus jaculus. Taxonomy (NCBI): domain Eukaryota; kingdom Metazoa; phylum Chordata; class Mammalia; order Rodentia; family Dipodidae; genus Jaculus; species Jaculus jaculus. The sequence continues at coordinate 184,528,583 of NC_059102.1, read as the reverse complement.
GATGGTTCAACATACGCAAAGAGATAAATGTAATATATTATATAAATAGACTGAAGGACAAAAATCACATAATCATCTCATTATATGCAGATAAAGCATTTGACAAAATCCAACATCCCCTCATGATAAAATTCCTACAGAGACTGGAAACAGAAGGAACATATCTCAACATAATAAAGGCTATTTATGACAATCCTCCAGACAACATATTACTAAATGGGGAAAAACTGGAAGCTTTTCCCCTAAAATCAGGAATAAGACAAGGATTTCAACTGTCCCCACTTTTATTTAATATAGTACTGGAAGTCTTAGCCATAGCAATAAGGCAATAGACACACATAAAAGGGACACAAATTGGATAGGAAGAGATTAAGTTATCATTATTTGCAGATGTCATGACTCTATACATAAAAGACCCTAAAGACTCTACCAGCAAACTGTTAGAGCTGATAAACACCTACAGCCATGTAGCAGGATACAAAATATAAATACACAGAAATCAGTAGCATCCCTATATGCTAACAACAAATGCACAGAGGATGAAATCAGAAAATCACTCCCATTCATGATTGCACTAAATAAATAAATAAATAAACAAACAAACAAATAAATAAAAAAGTACCAAGAAAGTGAAGAATCTGTACAATGAAAACTTTAAAACACTCAAGCAAGAAATTGCAGAAGACTCTAAGAAATGGAAAGACATCCCTTGTTTTAGGATTTGAAGAATCAATATTGTGAAAATGGCAATCTTACCAAAAGCAGTATACACATTTAATGCAATCCCCATCAAAATTCCCATGACATTCTTCACAGAAATAGAAAAAACAATACAAAAATTCATTTGGAATCACAAAAAATCTTAAATGTCTAAAACAATACTGAGCAACAAAAATAAAGCTGGTGGTATCACCATAACTGATTTTAACCTATACTATACAACCATAGTAACAAAAACAGCATGGTACTGGCCCAAAAGCAGACATGTAGATCAGTGGAACAGAATAGAGGACCCAAATATAAGCCCAAGTAGGTATAGCCACCTGATATTCGATAAAAATGCCAGAATCCTCATTGGAAAAAAGACAGACTCTTTAGCAAATGGTGCTAGGAAAACTGGATATGTATCTGTAGAAGGATGAAAATAGTTTTTTCTCTCTCTCCATGCATAAGAATTAAGTCCAAATGGATTAAAGACCTTAACATTAGATCTAAAATTCTGAAACTGCTAGAGGAAAAAGTAGGGGAAACTATTCAACATATTGGTCTTGGCAAAGACTTTCTGAATATAACCCCAATTGTTTCTGCTAGTGTGCAGATTGCCAAAGCTTAGTTTCTCCTCTGCTGATGAGAAACCAGTCACCTTTCCACATCTTCATATCTGCATACAGACCACTCAGTTCTGCATGCTGGTCAGTTTTCAAGCTTTCAACCAACTTCATTGCTTTCTACCTCTCCTGTCCCTTCTGCTGATATTTCTTTCCTGAACAGCTGAAAACTAGACTTTACAACTGTAGCACCAGGAATGCAATACAGGGAATCCTCTTGGGCAACTCACAAAATAAGCCAGTAAGTTTATATAGACAGTGCAGAGGGATGTGAAACAATCATAAACAGACTTTCATACAAATGAAAGTTGTTGTTTATTCCTGTCGAGGTATCATTTCTTTTCACCATCCTTAGCATTTCTGCTGGTAGAATACCAGGGGAAGGGCTCTCCATGTGGCTAGGAGGAAAATGGCCATATGGTCATTACAGTTCACCAGGGCTTATGGTAACAAAATGCCTGGTGAGAGCAAACAGTTGTGACTGTAGGTGTCTCATTGGGAGCCACAAGTAACTGGTTGGTTGCTTTGCTCAAGGAGGGCAGGAAACCTGGGAAAGAGTCTATCCATTGTACTAATTGACCTGAAAATATGCGTCACAATGAGTGATTACAAGAATTTCATATTAACACAATCTTAATTCTCAATGCCATTTCACAGTCTTTAACAATGCTTAACACCTGCCCAGATCCCCAGAGACAATTGCCAGGTCTTTCTCACCTATCATTAAACAGATTGAATGAATTTCAGAGGAGAAATTTTCTTAGTTACTGGGACTTGACCCAAATATCTCTGTGAAGCACATCTCTTCACTCACAAAAGTATTCATAAAGAAAGTAGTACTTCAAAATTGAAGCATCAAAATTTATGTTCCTAAACCAAGCACATGCCTACTATGTGGACGATGGCATGTTTGCAGAATAATGAGTAGGGAAAGGGAGGACAAGAAGATTGCTGACTTCTCTGATCCACAGAAGAATTTTAAGATGATTTTAAGATGGTAATTTTTCAGAATTCAATGATGCTTAATGACAGTTCAAACTTTTCCTATGTCTTCACCTCTAATTCTGCTCAACAGAATGTGTGTGTGTGTGTGTGTGTGTGTGTGTGTGTGTGTGTGTGTGTGTGAGAGAGAGAGAGAGAGAGAGAGAGAGGGGGGAGGAGGGAGAGAGAGAGAGAGAAATTGAGCAATATCAGGCTGTGACAAATGTCTAAGATAAATCAGCATTTAAAAGTAAAGGTTTATCTTGGCTCACTGGCTCAAGGGTTTTGGTTCATGGTCTTTATGCTGCAGCTTTGAGCCTGTGATAATATGATACATCATGGAGTGGCATGTGATAAAGGAACTCTATTCACCTTATGAAAGTTGAAAACAAAATGAAAGAGAAGAATCAAGGATCCATTTATCTCCTGCAAAAGCATGTCTCATGAATAAAAATCTCAAACCATATTTTTCCTCTTAAAAGTTCCTCTTCTTACCAATAACATTATTAACACATGGGCTTTGGGGGAACACTTAGGGTCTAAGCTATTTTAGAAAGTTAATGCCCATGACCTCCCTTACTCTTCATTGAGTCTTTGACTTTGTCTCATAGTTTCTATAGTCTTGAACACCTTGTGTGGGACTGTGCCACTCTATAAACAGGGTGAGCTTATTAGTTTAATTTATATTTTATTGAGAAATCATCAAATGCCACATAACATATTAACTTAGCTTCATAATGTCAGCAAATATTGCTTTTCAGTTTCCCAAAGTTAGAGTAAATCCAAAATTGAAATAGAGCATATATTTTTTAAAAATGTATACATTAAACTTTTAAAGAAAATACTTTTAAGTTTAGCTTACAAAACATAATATGTTACCTTTTGAAAACAATACACACACACACACACACACACACATACATGCACATGAGTGTAAATATCTTTGTCTTCATTCAGCTCCTTCTCCTTCTTCCTCATTCCCCTTGGCTACTCTTATTGGTTCCCTTCCTCATTCCAAATAGTCCCCTAATTTGGTATTAGTTATTCATTCATTCATTCATTCATTCTGGGAATTTTTTGAGATATTCTGTCATTCAGGTAGATTCACATGGCCTCAAACTCACTAAATAGCTGAGGACGGCCTCACATCTCTCCCTCCATCTCCAAGTGCTGAGATTACAGGAGTGTACCACTATACTTTAATTTAAATGTAAAAAAATAAAGTGATGAAAAATGAATTTGAGAGATGCTATCATTTGAAACTAATTATTTTAATGATTAAGAGCCCTACAACAAAGTCACTATTATCTTGGGAAAATTAGTCACCTTAGGAAAACTTGTCTTGTTGTTTTGTCTAAATAGTGACATGGCAGTGTTGTTTCAATTTACAGGTAAATTTCTATTCCATAAAATAATGTGAAATAATTAAAATACACATATGGATTTTTGCCAAGAAAAGCCAAGGATGGGAAGCCATTCTATGCTTCTCCTTCTGAAATGAAGGATTGTTTTTCTCTCTTTGGCTGTTACTAGTTTACAGTTAGTATCAGTGAAAGGGAAGAAAGGAAAGCATAGTAAATGTGTGCATTTCTTCAAACTGATGAATATAAATCTCAGTAATGTAGTGAATATATATGATGGATGAGCTGTTTAATTATGTTGATATAGAAGCTGTGATTAAATCTACTAAAATGCACTTTTATGCCTGCGTACAAAAACAACTTCAAGGAATACCAGTTCTTCTCCAGCACATATTGTATGGGCTTCTGGAATTATTTGGGGATGTATGCATGCATGTTTGAAGTTTTCCTTTTTATAATTGATAATGGCTTCAAAATGAAAGTATATGTTCAGATATTCTCTTACAAAACAAGGAAGACAAGCAAAACATAAAGAAAGTGTTCTCTAATGGGAACAATGGCTCTTGGGCACAAACATTATGAGTTCTACAATTTAAATTAAGCTACTTAAAAACATCCATCTGAAGACTGAAAAAGAAGAGTCTGAAATCTCAGTCTGTTGCACGGCTTCTATAGATGTTAATGGTGAAATGTAAAGAAGTAATGGTGTTCACTATATTCAATTTACACTAACATTTGTGTCATGTTATTACCCTCTTTGTGATCCATTAGGAAAATAGCTTTGCCTTATTACAAGAAATAAAAGTGATTTATTTTAAGGCTGCTATTAGATTTTGGACTCATGCTGCATCCTCAGCTGTTAGGGTGTTAGTGTAGCCAATAGAAATGCATTCTGCATCTGAGGCTGATGGAAAACATTTGCCAAAAGGCAAAAGAAAATTGACTAGCACATTTCAAAGATTTGATGGAAATGAGCTGCTGTTCTTTTATTGTCTTGGCTTTCAAGTTTTCCTTTGCATTACAATCTATCAATGGCACAGGTAGGAAAATTATATGTGCAGTGTTATTTTCTGGTATACTATGTACAATATTTTCTGAAAACTATAGTTTTACCACTTAAACAGTTATTATAAATAGAAACAGTATTACTTAATATGGCTAGGTAATCATATTTGGTGGTATAGTATAATTAAGCAGAACAATACAAGAAGAAGAAAAGCCTCCTTTGGTATACTTACTCTGTATCATTCACATATTGTTTCTTTTAATTCTTACAATGTTGGATTCTGCCTGCCCCTTCACTAATACTTGTGTCCTTCCTAAAAGCTCTCTATTGTCAGCATAGTCAGATGCACCTTAGCTCCTTGAACCCTCCTGCCAAGAAGTCTTAATGGCAATATGTGGGGCAAATTGTTACATAAGGAATGCAGGAACAAAATCTTTAATCACTGATAGATTGATCTAATTTATTTTGTTACACATCCTATTATTCATGTATGAATAGCTGTTGATGTTATAAAATTGATAGTCATTCCTCCTATCCAGTTGACTACATTTTGCTACATTCATACATTCATTTGGTTTTCTTTAATTTTAATATTATTTCAAGTGTAATACCTTGAAGAAGAACATGGGAACTAGAAGAGGTTGATACATGTCATTCTTTTTTTTTTTAAATATACAAAGATTTTTTTAAAGATTTGTTGTTATTTATTTCTTAGAGATGGGGGAGAGATATACAGAGAGAGAATGGGTGCACTAGGGCCTCTAGCCACTGCAAAGGAACTCCAGATGCATGCACCACCTTCTGCATCTGGCTTACGTGGGACCTGGAAAATCGAACCTGAGTCCTTAGGCCTCGCAGGCAAATTCCTTAACTGCTAAGCCATCCCTCCAACCCAGATGTATGTCATTCTTTACTATGCCAAATCTCTGCCACCATTGTTCCTCACAGGTCCTGAAATCTGGTTTATGATGTAATATACCATATTAGTAAAGTGTTTTCTATAATTAATAGAAACCTATTACATTTCAGTATTTTGAGTTGATTTGGTGATATTCCAAATATAGCCTTACAAAGATGAAAATCATATCCAACTGGGTTCATAAAATACAATGTCATAAGATAACTACAGATAGAAAGATGTTTTATACACCTCTTTTTTTTTAAGTCTTTATTTCCTATGTATTTTTTTAAGGATCAAACGATAAAAACCAAAGTGACTTCAGATTATTTGTTACAAAATGAAAAATTTCAACAATAATTAATAATAAAATTCATGAATCTATTTACTTAGCTTTGTCATTTAAGTTTATCCTTTAATATATTCATAAAACACATGATTTAATGCTTAAAAATTTTGAATTTAGCTGGCGTGTTGGTGCATGCCTTTAATCTCAGAATTTAGGAAGTAAATATAGGAGTATCAATGTGAGTTTGAAGCCAGTCTAGGATCACAAATGAGACCCATGGCAGTCTGGGATAGAGTGATATCTTACCCCAATAAAACTAAAAATGAAAGGATGCTGGAGCCAACTGTTCTAAGTCTGAACTTTTTTTTTTAATTTTTTTTGGTTCATTATTTATTTATTTATTTGTGAGTGACAGACATAAAGAGAAAGACAGATAGAGGGAGAGAGAGAGAATGGGTGCGCCAGGGCTTCCAGCCACTGCAAACGAACTCCAGACACTTGCGCCCCCTTATGCATCTGGCTAACGTGGGACCTGGGGAACCGATCCGGGAACCGGGGTCCTTAGGCTTCACAGGCAAGCACTTAACCGCTAAGCCATCTCTCCATCCCTAAGTCTGAACTTTTAAAAAAATATTATTTATTACTTATTTGCAAGCAGAGAGAGAATGTACATACCAGGGCCTCTTTTCATTGTAAATGAGCTCCAGATGTGTAAACTACTTTGTGCATCCTGTTTTACCTGGGCACTGGGTAATGGAACCCAGGCCATCAGGCTTTGCAATGAAGTGATTTTATCTTGTAAGCCATATCGCCAACAAAAGGTTGTGCTTTTGTTTCTAAGACTTATTATTTTTGCAACTTATTATATGTAGAAAATTAAGGCATTCTAATATTAAGTGTCAATATAATATATTAAGTTGATTTATGATATGTAACTCTCAAAATAATTCACAAATCTTTGCTATTTGGCAGTCTGTCTACTTTTGTAAGGAAAGTGTAAGAGAAAAGCACAGGAGAAGACTGGACTTGATCTCTATGGACTGTTTATTGAGAGAACAAGCAAGGGGCAGCAGCCTTCCTGAAGACTATAGTATTGGGCCAGGCTATGATGCAAGCTTATAAGGAGAATCCTAAGAAAAACAGACTCTACTAGCTGCAGGTCCAAGGAAAATATATAAGGACCAGTAGTTATTTGTGTCCTTGCTCAGAATAAGCTTTTTTAGCCAAATTGTCTAGGGAGGACATCCCACCAGATAGTTTCTGTTCCCTCAAGGTTACTGAGCTAAGGGAAGATTATCAAGTGGAGTATCTTGTCAAGGCTGCATGTCTGTGTCTTGTTTATTGCCTGCTACTTTTGTGGAGAGCTATTAAATCTTTAGTTCCCTCTAGTTTTCAGGAAAGGCTATTGGCCGTGCAACTAGAAAAACTTTTGTGCTAATATGTATGACATTTCCACTATTTGTTGTATCCTTGCACTGCTCTGCATGGTGGTGAGAAAACAGTATGTAAAACAGAACAGATGAGATATTTTAAAGGAATTAATAATTTAAATGAATCATGTACTAAGGGAGATGTGGAGATGAATGTAAAAATTACATTTCCTTCCAACTATAGCTGAGATCAAATTATTACGCAGACAACCTTGCTCAAACTATGCATTCATTAAGGAATAGATATTATTATTTACTTTATACCTCTGGTACTAGTAAGAAGTTTACCTTATTAAGGGATAGCTCATAATTGTTAGATTAAGTATCCATCATTATTTTTGTTTTGTTTTTTCAAGTTAAGGTCTCACTCTTTCCCAGGCTGACCTGGAATTCACTATGTAATCTCAGGGTGACTTCAAACTCATGGCGATCCACCTGCCTCTGCCTGCCTCCAAGTGTGCCACCATGCCCAGATCCAGATTAAGTACCTATCATTTTTGTAACCTATTATATAATTTATTTCTAATTCTTTCTTCTTAAGTGTCATATATAAAGGAGTAACGTGCATGTGACTCTTGAAATGCATCCTGCAATATGAATTTCCACTAATGTATAGTTTTTTGCCAGAATATAGCATGTATGCATATGTGTATTTTTTTCTTTCTAGAAATAATAGCTACGTAAATATCAAATACCACATATGAGGTTTATACTTTAGATGCAAGCATAATTTCCACTATTAAAAATAATATTATATGTACACTTTGATTTTAAATTATAGCTTTATTTTTATAATAAAGTAGAACAGAGGGATAAAATGTAAGTCCCAAAATGTCATGAACCCAGTAACTATCTTCATGTAGTTGGCCAAAACACCCTGGTGTTTACTGCAACTTTTGGCACTTACAATGTGGTCATGCCTTATATTTTGTAGGAACAATTGCTTTTCGTAAGCTTAACTAACAAACCAAGAAAGCCATGAGATCATGAGTTAAGTACTGGTTTTGGGGGTGAGTATGTGGGAGAAGGTAGTTGGTAAGCAGGCCAGAGGACTTCTGGACAGCCAGAGGAAAACTGGTCTTTAGAGAACTCCAGGACCTTGTTTTACGGTCTCACCATGTGCTTTCTGATCAGAACAGAAAGACAAAGTACCTTAGGTCACCATTTATGTTTTCTGCAAATATTAAAGAATGTCTATGATAAAAGGGTAAGAGCTGACTAGAAAGGATTCTATCTTCTTCCTATATCAGAAAAGTAAAAAAGAACAAATGAACAGTTTTTTTAACCTAAAATATTTTTATATGCAAATGATATTGTATGGAATATATTCGAGAGGACGTTTCCTACTTAAACATGAACTTAGCCAGTTGTGGTGTCCTATGCCTTTAATCCCAGTACTTAGAAGGCAGAGTTATGAGGATCACCATGAGTTCAAGGCCTCTTTTAGACTGCATAGCGTGATTCCACATCAGCCTGGGCCAGAGTGAGACCCAACATCAAAAAACAAAATAAATAAATAAATAAATAAATAAATAAATAAATAAATAAATAAATAAACTTGTTTAGGTTTATGTGATTTTGTAAAATACATCCCTACTCTTACTTATTACTTACACAATCAAAAGTAACATTGAATTAGACATTATTTTCCACAATAGGAAGGGAATCAAACCCACCATAAGAACCAGAGATTAACTGATGCCAATACTTATATGTGATTCAGCACTTAAAATAGAAAAAAAAAAAAAAACCTGAACATTAATAGACTCTGCATTAGGTGTTTTCCTTTTCTCTATTATCTTTTACATGGGTGATATTTTGGTTGTTTATAAAAGTCTTGTGATGGTTCATCACAGTTATTAATTTTATAGGGTTCAGAATTCCCACTAAAAATGTCTGGCCTAGTCTGGGAGAGAAAATAAGGTTAATTGTGGTAGGAAAACTCACCCTAACTGTGGGTGGCAGATTCCATAATCTGCAATTCCAGTCTCAGTAAAAAGGAAAACGTGTACCATAATCTTCAAGATACATAAAAAATTCTTGAATTGAATTGTTTTAAATGAAATTTCATATCTTTTCACCAACATATTTCCAATCTCTCTACCAAACAAACACTGCTATTTTGCAATCTATTTCTGGGAGTTTGATTTTATTTTAAAGATTAACTGTATATAAGGTAGAATACTGTAGAATACTAGAAGTAGAAAGGTTCAAGTGGACTCAGAGGAGGGGGATAGAGGGATGAGAAGTATTAACCAAAACTAAAGACATTATGAAGAAGCCGTAGGGAAACTTACTTCTTTGTTACCTAATTTAGAAGCTAAATGATATTCATTGTACATATAGTACATGTACATTGAACATGTATAGATTGAACATGTATATTTCATATACATACATTTGTATGTATTTTTATTCATTTTTGATAGTGACTTAGTTGGTTTACATATTGTGGTTACTTCAGTAAATGCTAAAATCATGGGCATACAGATATTTTCTTATAATTTCATTTCCTTGTGATACATACACAAGACTGATTGTTGGATAACTTGGTAGTTCTATTTTAAATTTGATCAGCAACCTCTATACTATTTCTACTAATTTTCATATTGCTTGCCTTCTCTATCTTAGACAATCTAACAGGTATAAGATGGTATGCCCTATGGTTTTATCAAATGCTTTTTCTGTGTCTAATGAGGTGATCATGTGATTTTTGTCCTTCAGTCCATTTATATAATGTATTACATTTATTGATTTGCATATGTTAAACCATCCCTGCATCTCAGGGATAAAACCTACTTGGTTGGGGTGAATGATCTTTCCGATATATTCTTGTACTCTGTTTGTCAATATTTTGTAGAGAATTTTTACATGTATGTTCATGAGGGAGATTGGTCTGTAATTTTCTTTGTTTTGTTCTATCTTTTCCTGGTTTTGGTATCAGGGTGATGCTGGTTTCATAGAAGGAGTTTGGTAGGGTTCTTGATTTTGCTATTTTATGGGAAAGCTTAAGAAGCAATTGTGTTAGTTCTTCCCTGAAGGTCTAGTAAAATTCAACAGTGAATCCATTTGGGCCTGGAGTTATTTTAGTTGGGAGATTTTTGATAACTGCTTGGATCTCCATACTTGTTATAGGTCTATTTAAGTGATTAATTTCATCTTGATTTAATTTAGGCAGGTCATACAAATCAAGGCAATCATCCATTTCTTTCAGATTTTCATACTTAGTGGAGTATATGTTTTTATAGTATGTCCCTATGATTGTTTGAATTTCTTTGGTATCCATTGTGATGCCACCCTTTTCATCTATTTGTGTCTCTTCTCTCTTTCTTTTGGTCAGATTTGCTAAGGGTTTATCAATCTTGTTTATCCTTTCAAAGAACCAATGGTTTGTTTCATTGATTCTTTGGATTTATTTTTTTTATTTCTATTTCATTAATTTATGCCCTAATCTTTATTATTTCTTCCAGTCTATTGATTTTTGGTTTGCCTTGCTCTTCTTTTTCTAAGGCTTTAAGGTGAAGCATTAGGTTATTTACTTGCAACCTTTCTAATTTCTTAATATAGGAATTTAAAGCTATAAATTTACCTCTTAGGACTGCCTTCATTGTGTCCCTGAGATTTTGATATATTGTGTTCTCATTATCATTTGACCCTATGAATTTTTTGATTTCTTTCTTGATTTCTTTATTGACCTATTCATCATTTAGTAATGTATTGTTTAGTTTCCATGATTTTGTGTATCCTATATAGGTTTTCTTGCTATTGATTTGTAGTTTGATTCTACTGTGGTCAGATAGAATACAAGGAAATATTTCCACTTTCCTGTATTTGTTAAGATTTGCTTTGTGTCCTAATATATGGTCTATTTTAGAGAATGTTCCATGTGCTGCTGAAAAGAATGTATATTCTGCAGCATTTTTATGTAATGACCTGTTTATATCTGTTAGGTCCCTTCCTTCTATGACCTCATTTAGTCCAGATGCCTCTCTGTTTATTTTTTCCTGGGATGACCTGCCAATTGATGAGAGTGGAGTGGTGAAGTCACCCACTGCAACTGGGTTTGGTGTTATCTGTGACCTTAGTTCTAGCAGCGTTTGTTTGATGAAGTTGGGAGCCCCCATGTTATGTGCATATATGTTTATGACTGTATGGTCCTCCTGTTGGAATGTGCCTTTAGTCAATATAAAGTGACTTTTCTTATCTTTCCTAACTAATGTTGCACTGAAGTCTACCTTGTCAGATATTAGGATAGCAACTCCTGCTTGTTTTCTAGGCCCATTTGCTTGAAACACCATTTTCCAACCTTTCACCCTGAGAGAGTGTCCATTCTTTGTAGAAATGTGGCTTTCCTGAAGGCAACAAATTGAAGGATCCTGCTTTTTAACCCAGTCTGCAAACATATGTCTTTTGGTTGGGGCACTGAGGCCATTGATATTAAGAGAGATACTATTGAAAGGTATGTAATTATTCTGGCCATTTTTTTTTTGTAGTTCTTCTGATTTTCCTTTGCTCTCTTGTGTTAACTAGTATTTTAGTATTGTTTGTTTTTTTCCCAGTTCCTTATATGTGTGCTTTTCTTTCTCTTCAGCATGGAGGATTCTATCAAGTATTTTCTGCACAGCTGGTTTTGTCTTCAAATACTCTTTTAGCTTGCTTTTGTCATGGAATGTCCTTACCTCTCTGTCTATTTGAATGGATAGCTTTGCAGGATAAAGTAACCTTGGTTGACAGTTGTTATCTTTCAGAACTTGGACTACGTCACTCCACTCCCTTCTGGCTTTTAAAGTTTGTGTTGAGTAATATGCTGTAATCCTGATGGGCTTGCCTTTGTATGTAACTTTATTTTTCTCTCTAACTGCTTTCAATATTCTTTCTTTGGTTTTTACATTTGGTAGCTTGATTATAACATGGCAAGGAGAGGTTGTTTCCAGGTTTTGTCTGGTTGTTGTTCTAAACAATTCCTGTATCTGCATTGGCACCTCTTTCCCAATTTGGGGGAAGTTTTCTTCTATATGGTTGTTGAAGGTGTCTACTATGACTTTGGAGTGAAATTATTCTCCTTCTACTATACCCTGAATTCTTATGTTTGATCTTTTTATAGTGTCCCAAATATCTTGAAATTCCCATTCATACTTTTCTGTTTGTTTGTCTTTCTCTTTGTTGGACTGTATTAGATCTGCCACCTGGTCTTCTAGCTTAGATATTCTGTCCTCTCCTTCATCTATTCTACTGGTGAGATTTTCTACAGAGTTTTTTATTTCATTAAATGTGTTCTTTATTGCTAGTAATTCTGACTGGTTTTTCCTTATCATTTCTATTTCCTTACTTATGTCTAGTATTGACCTCTTTATTTCATTAAATTGGTATCCCATGTCTTCTTTGATTTCCTCTTTTATTCCTTTGATTTCTTCTTTGAGCATATTTATAATCATTCTTTTGAAATCTTTCTCAGGCATTTCCTCTAACTCATTCTCATTGGAGGTAATTTCTGATGCATTAATACTTTTTGGTGCAGTTATATTGTCTTGATTTTTGGTGTTTCTTGTGTTATAATGTATATATTTTTATATCCTGGATTTTTTAATGATTGGATTTTCTAGTTATCTGGTTATTATTAGATATATCTATCAATCTGATCTTATATGTCTTCAGGGTAGGAGCTTAAGGGGCTAGGTGTGTGTCTCCAGACTCTCAGAATATTTACAAAAGTGACTGTAGGTGTTGGGTTTGCCTGCTATGAGAGTATTCAAGTAGGCTGAGTGGAACAACATACAGATAGATTCTAAAATGTAACTAAACAATGTACACTTTCACTGAAAAACACACAGAGTATTTATGCAAGAGTAGGAATCATGACAACCACATCTTGTATCAACAAGGAAGTTAAGATTTCTGGTCTATTGAGGGTTTGAGGGTTCCAAGTCAGCTTGTGACCAAGTGAGACCCTTTCCTAATTTATAACAGAAGAGGGAAAAAAGCCACTATAAATCAAGCAAGAAATAACAAACCCAAAATATAGCTTATTAAAGAATGGCAAATCTGATCATCCATCAGATTTAACATAGAATTTGTCCTGATGGAAAGTTCAATTAGTACTTCCAGTGCAGAGCTATATACCAGGTTTATTAGGTGGGTACTGACCTGGTTTAATCCCAGTTACCTGTTGGGATGATTTTGGCCTCAGTTATGCTGTGCTCTGGCTTGGGTCCCTCTTTGGTGCACTGTGGGTTCAAGTAGGCTGGCTGGGTCACTGGATGGCTGCTCTGCTCACCAGAGGGGTTAGGGAGGGGAGGCTGTCAATGGTGGCGGTAGATCTCTCACTAGTCCATGTGATCCTCTACCTTGTAATCTGCTCCTCCCTTGTTCACTGACATTCTCCCTTCACATTTCTTGAGTTTGCAAAGAGCTCTGGTGTGAGTGGGAAATCCCTTCACCTGGATTTTCCTGCAGCTCAAGCTGAGCCTGACATCTGTGGCCCCACAGACCTGGCACCACTGCTGCTAGAGCTGCTTCTGCCCCCTCTGTGGGCTCTGGATGCTCTGGATCTCTCCTACTTCTCTGCTGCCATTCTAATTTCTCATACACCTCACTTTTTAGTAAAAGTGTGTATATTGCTGGAGTTTTTTGTTGTTGTTGTTGTTTGTTTGTTTTTGTTTTTTCTACCCTTGACTGCTTTGGCGTGGTTCCTATGCCACCATTTTAGCTGCAATTCCCCTGCCCTATGGTTTTAATTTGTACCTCTTACATAATTAGTAATATAGAATTTTTTTCATTTACTCATTTGTAAAGTTCTTGTTTTTGAAATATGTCTAGTTAGGCTGGTTATTGCTATCTATCTTTAATTCTTTAGATTTAGAGTTTTCAGTAAAATAAACAAAGACTACAATAAAATAAAGTAAAACCATTTTCTTAAAACCATCTGTCAAATGCTTTGTCGTTAGAAAGATGATTTGTATTTATTGTAGTTGGCTTGTCAGTTCATTTGATAAGATCAGAAGTGTTTATTGATGTGTCTGCATATATCATCTTACATTAACTTTTATCAATCAATCAAAGAGCCCAACATTTTAATAGCTTTGACAGACAAACTCTAGACAGCTTGACAAATATGAATTGTAGCTACTTTGTGAATATTTTAATGAGGCTTCTTTTGTCCTGCATCATTCTTCCTTATTGAATGACCCTGGTGGATGGTGCACCAAGCAGAATCTCTGTTCCTGTGATGAGGGGATGAGCTATTCCCTCTTCCAGAACCTTGTGTTGTCATCTCTCTTTCCTTGCTCATTGCTCATCATTGCCACCTTCAGTCATGACCTAGTACATTTTAGAAATGAGTGTGGTGGGGGGCAATAATTGTCACAGCAAACCTTTTCCCTGGGGTGATATAAACACTAATCTTCTCCCCACATGAGGCAGTGACAATGCACCAAAGGATTTTTATAGCAAAACCAGTTTTGGTGAACCAATGATTTTACTGGGGTTACTTACAGAGTAGGGTGAGGCGTTTCTTACACAAGCAATAGGTTATTCATATGAGGCTGCACCACCTCAAAAGCCCACCCCGGGAAAGGTAATTACTCAAGGAAGCTGCCCTGAAGGCAGCTCAGCTGATCAGTCCTCTGAGAATACTACACATCTTTCAGGCAGCTCTGCTGGAGAGTCTGAAACACACTACACCACTTGTAGGCAGCTCAGTGGAAGAGTCTCATCCACAAGCATTTGTTCCCTCTTCATGTAGACTTAGGGTGCGGTCTTATAACACTTTCCCAGACGTGTTGACATCCTGATTTTCTGAAACTTCATTCCTGCTCCTCTACAAAGTTGTTTCAGTTCCTAATAAAGTGTAACCTTGGAGGTGGTTGTGTGACTTTTAAATTTCAATTTTCTCAGACTTAATTTCACGATTCCCCAGAACTTCTTCCTTCTTTCTTCAGGAGAAAATATTTCAATTTGTAGGAATCCGCTACGCTATTGTCCATGCAATAATGTGAAGTGTATCACATGTATACCAGGCTCCCAACATGAATGTCCCTCTCCATGTTCAGTCAGAGAAAGCTAGTCTGGCAGAAAAATAGCAGTAAAGTAAAAAACTTGTGCTAGGTTACAGAGCCCCCCAACAGTCAGAAGTTACCAACAAAGAGCAGAGATAAGTCCCTGGTCACCCTGAGCCACCTGTAGGGAGAAACTAGGGAACAGAAAGATAAGCTTCCTTCCACAAGCCTTCACAGGGGGAGACCAAAGAACATAGAGATAAGCTCCCTGCTCCTGCTGCAAGTTTCTGACAGTTTTGAGCTGAATAAGAACAGAAATTACAAGAAATTTAAACTATGTAGCTGCACACTCACACCATGTAGGCTTCTTTAACCTTGCTTGCTTGTTGGGAGGAAGATATAAAAAGCCCCTCTTGCCTAAGCTCGGGGCTAACACCATTACAAGAGCGATATGGGTGTCAATCCACTAGCATGTATAAATCTTCCTCTCCTGGCCTACAGGGCTCTGAGTCTCATTCAGAAAATTCCTGCAACATTTCCTGGAGGCCCCAGTGAGATCAAACTGCAGGACCCACCTTTAGAATGGGCCACTGCCCATGGGCTCTGTAGCCCACTATGGCTTCTGGGACCAAGTATTGTGCACCCCTAATGTGATTCTGGTGTCTCCTACCAGGAGGCCAGGAGGACTGCTGAACCATTGACTGGGGCCCTAGAGTGGAGGCCTTAGGCCAAGATCCAGGAGCAGCCCATAGAACCCTGGGAAAGGGAGTAAGGAAGGAGCATGAGGCAGACTGGTCCCTGCAAGAGGACTCCCTGAGCCTTGTTGTGTTTCTGAGGTGGGGACCCTCTTTCTTCCAGGTTGACCAATGTTGGCTTGGTCCTGGTATCCAGCAAGATCAGCATTAATGTGTGGCTGAGCTTGGATGTGAGTGAATGTGAATGGCTCCATTGTCCTGAGGCTGCGGAGTTTGTGTGGTCCTTAACTTGTGGTTCTGCTGGAGTCATCTAACCTAAATGGGCACTCATCTCCCTATAATAAGTAGCTCTGACCGAATGGGGGGGTTGTACACATGGGCCTCATTGGTAAGACCCCTTAAGTTGCTGTGAGGGGGCCAGCCAGGCAAGCATCTGACTAAGGTGGAGTCTCTGGACCCTTCACTCCTCCCAGTGTACACACCAAATACACCCTAGGCACATGTAAAATACGTCCCTCCCAGTCGAGCACCAGACAGTGCTCCAGATTATGTTAGAAATTTTTAAGGCAAGATATTCTGGAAATTATGGTATCAAGCTGAAATCATCAAAGTTAAAGACCTACTGTGAAGTCGATTGGCCAGCCTTTGGAGTGGAGTGGCCACCAGGGGATACCGTAGATCTGGTTGCCTCCTGCCAAGTGAGAGGTTTGTACTGGCGACCCAGGCCATCTGGATCAATTTCCTTATGTGGACTGCTGGCATGCATTGGCTGTGTGCCCGCCTGACTGGCTGTGCTTCCACATACAAAGAAATCCAGTTGAAGTGCTGGCCACATGAAGCACCAAACCAGAAGAGAAACCCCCAGTCCATCAGACCCCTGAACAGGACACTGGGCCTCCCCTGCATCTCCCACCTTTGAATTAATTGCCTCCGGAAGCCAGTCCAGGACCAGAGGTGCAACCACTCTCAATTTACATGGCTGTGCCACAGGAAGAGAGCCGCTGGTTTCCCCCACCTGCAGCATCTCCTCCTGCTGAGTGTCTTTCTCCAGAAGCACTCCTTCCAGCTGGGAAGTAGGGAAGCTCCCCCAACCCAGGATGCCTCACAATCAGTGCCCCTTATGGGACCATGGAATAGGCCAGTGGCATATTTGTCCAAATGGCTGGACCGGTGGCTGCAGGAGAGCCACCCCGCCTCAGGCATTGGGGCAGGCTATTACAGAGTCCCCCACCATGTCACTTCCCTACTGAAGTGGATCAGCAAGCCTCTGGATGACTGGGAAACGGTGGCCTAGTACCAGGTTATGCTGGGAGAAAAAAACCCTGAGTGCAGACTGAGGCAGCATGATCCCTGAATCCATCAATGTACCTACCAGAAGAGGAGGGAGAGCCTCTTCATTCTTGTGAGGAGATATTGTGAGAAATCTTTTCTTCCAGACCTGGCTTGAAAGATGAACCACTCCCTAACTCAGATTTAGAACTCTTCACTGATGGGAGCTGAAGTTTGAAGCAAGGGAATACCACACCAGGTATGAAATAGTTACCACTAATAAGACTTGGGAGCAGGTCAGATGCCCCAATGATTGGTCAAATCAAAAGGCTGAGTTACACAGCTTACTGGGGCCCTTCTATTCCCAGAACGGAAGCAAGCTAAGATATGTACTAACTCCAGGTATTCCTTTGCCAAGCTCCATATCCAAGGAGCCATCTACAAGGAAAGAGGACTATTAACCTCAAGGGGTAAGAAAATCAAAAATAGTGACCAAATCCTCCAATTTCTGGAGCCAATCTGGATCCCCAAGAGGCAGCCCCTAAGACTATAGCAATAGTTCACTACCAAGTTCTTCAAACCAAAATAAAGTGAGCCAAGGAAACCAGCTTGAAGACCAGACAGCCAGGCAGGCGCCCCTCCTCAAGATGTCCCCACTCCTTTGGGACCAAAAAGGATGTTCTTTGCCCTCCCAGTCCTCCATGAGGAGCCCAAGTATGGTCCTGAAGAGAAGGAGAAAGAATTGAAGGAGGGAGCAACTGAGAACTCAGAGGGGTGGCTGCTCACCCAAGATCATAGTCTCTCAACATGCAGCATCTGTCTTGAATAAAGCAGTCGGTGAGGTGACGCACCTGGGAAAACACAGCTCACAGACCTGGATACAGAGGTACATGGTGATGCCAAGACTAGCAATGTTACTTTGATCATCTGGCTTTGTGTGGGTGTAGAGAATTGAATCTGGCAATCCATTTAACCACTGAGCCATCTCTCCATCCCCCACATTCCATTCTTAACTCATCTGATCTCATGTATAATGTTCTGTGTATAACTTAGATTATTTGTGCAGATACACACGAGAGAGGAAAACAAACAGAAAGAAAGAGGCAGAGGGTCTGCAGAGACATCTGCTCCCTGGTGTCCATGTTTGGCCATGGTAATGACAGTATGTCATCACATGGCTGTACACATGACATCCTCTGTTGCAATTGGCATGATATTGTTTAATATAAATAAGATTCCTGGGAAGAGTAAACAAATGTGGAAAGTAAAAGAGTTGAGTTTCTTTTGCAAAGCCACCAACTTTGTAAACAGTGGACATCTATGATCATTTAAATGCACTCACTCTGGTTCCCTGATGTTAGGTCATACTGGCATGTTCTCTTGGTATAGCAGTTACCTTCTCTTGCCTGGGATAAAACGCCTCACTAGAAACAGTTTATGTGAGGAAAGGGCTCATTTCAGCCTACAGTTCCAAGGGGAAGATTCACCATGTCAGGGAAATCAAGGCACAATCAGGATGACACATCTTGTCACTCTGTCTGGGTACTAGACTTAGAGCTAGGCTACATTACTTCACAGCTCATCCTCTGACAAGGCTCCACCTTCAAAAGGCTCCACAATTTTCAGAAGTTGCAACCACCTAAGGACCAAGTATTCAAAACTCATGAGCCTACTGGGTTCATTTTATTCAAACCATTGAAGTTGATGAACTTCACCTTCCCTGTACAGAGAGCACATGACATTAGAATGATTTATATATTGCACAATAGCAATAACACAATAGAAACACCAGTTTATTCTATCATTACCAGTGTGTTTAACTATTTAAAGATACTACACACTCGCTTCAGGAAAGCAATTCTACCATTCCATTTCCATTTCCCTTAGATGAAAAGGTAATTGTTGAGATAATTGTAGATTTGATATTCTATTTTCTCAGTGCATTCAATATTTTTCTTCCTATAAAATTATACATACTCTTAAAATATGTCTTATATTTTATAAGTTTACTGTAGGATAAAAAGATTGCTCAGGGGCTGGAGAGATGGCTTAGCGGTTAAGCGCTGGCCTGTGAAGCCTAAGGACCCCGGTTCGAGGCTCGGTTCCCCAGGTCCCACATTAGCCAGCTGCACAAGGGGGCGCACGCGTCTGGAGTTCGTTTGCAGAGGCTGGAGGCCCTGGCGTGCCCATTCTCTCTCTCTCTCTCTCTCTCTCTCTCTCTCTCTCTCTCTCGCTGCCTCTTTCTCTGTCTGTCGCTCTCAAATAAATAAAAATTTAAAAAAAAAGATTGCTCAGTGGTTAAGACACTTGCCTTCAAAGCCTAAGGACCAGGGTTTGATTCCCCAGTACCCACCCACATAAAGATGCACTAGCTGGCACATGCATCTGGAGTTCACGTGCAGAGTCTAGAGGCTTTGGCATGCTGATTCTCATTTTATCTCTCTCACACATAAATAAATAAGTAAATAAATATTTCTAAACCCTATTGATATTTTATTTGACATTAATTTTCTCCTGGTTCTTTTAAATTAGACCTTATAAAACTCATATTTACAGACAGTGGCATAAGGAAAAATGACAGGTACTTAGAAAAGAGATAAAAGAGAAATTAGGACTGGAGAGATGGCTTAGTGGTTAAAGTGCTTGCCTGCAAAGCAAAAGGATCTAGGTTTGGTTCCCCAGGATGCATGTAAGCCAGATGCACAAAGGCGTACATGCGTCTTGAGTTCATTTGCAGTGGCTTAAGGCCCTGGCATTCTCAGTCCTTTTCTTTCTTTCTGTATCTCTCTATCTGCTGCTTTCTCTCTCTCTTTCTTGCTTTCTTTATCTCTCAAATAAATAAATAAAAATTTAAACAGAGAAATGGATTCATTGAAAACAGATAATTTAACACTCATTTAAGTTACATAGTTCTAATTTGATTCTGAGATAAAGGAAAAGACAAAGAAAGCAAAGTGTTAAATAAAAATTTTAAAGGGGAGAGATTTGAGAGTAAAAAACGCTCATTTTGAGAGGAATGCAAGTAAAAAAAGTCAGTTACTGGGAAAAAAGAAGTAACATGTTACTTTTCAGCCAAAAGGAGTGATGAAAACGCATTTCCATCTCAGAAGTAATATTAATTTAGACATAAGAGAAACTTATAATGCAGGTGGACATTATAAGATTATCTCTAGACTAAGAGTAGTGTAACTGCTACATTTTGAAACCTTGGGCCTCCCCACGACAAGATTTGTGATACCCAATATTAAGTGAACCTTCAGGCAAGCCTCCAATCTCTTTAAATTTCCTAGTGGATTTATCATCTCAGGGTTATTTCAACTATCCCTTTACTCTCTTTGTTTGAATCTTCAACCTTTCATCCCACGCAATTTACCTCCTATCCTAGCTGCCTAGATAATTGCATACACTATCACTCATGTGTTCAATCATGAAATTATTTCATGAAGCATTTTATAGACAAATTATCTGTAACACTTGTCAAACATCATTGAATTGGATTAAGGGAATGTTAACCAAACTTCCATGTCTTAGAGGATATAAAATACATCACTATATATGCAACATGTTTGTTTGTTTGAATAGGAAAGGTTTAAAATATCACAAGTTTAAAATATCCTTCATGCATTAACCAGAGAAGTTGTTAAAAACAATGTGTGGTAAGATGATTAAATATGTATCTTGTATCTGAAGACAGACAGCAAAGATTAAGGCTACATATATAAGATTTTAGAATCACAATGTCCCACATTCCTATACCAGTGTAGGATGACAGAATCACAAAGTCTTCTGTACAAGGGGACAAGAATCAAGGAATAACTAAGGTAGAAATGGGATCAAATAGAAATGAGAGACAGAGCACCAAGCAATGAGGTCTAACTTTAAGCAAGCAACCCTTAAATATGTAAGCTAGGCTACAGAGATGCAGAAAGCAATATCTGCTCAGTTCTGATTGAGATAAATGCAACAAACCTGCACTTTAACTTCTTTATAAGATTCTGTTTTCCTATGACGACAGTGATATCAGCTTGCCATTTTCTTTATAAAACAAATCATCCTTCTTTCCTAGTGACTTCTTTTATTCAGGATCTCTTCAATCTTTTGAGTCTTCATTGCTTTTTGTGGGAGATTAGAATCAGTATTTATACAAAAATATTGTTTTTTTTCTGAAATAACATCCACTCACATAATACCCACCAGAGACTTTTTGATCCTGCCAACTCTGGCTTGCTTCTATTTTAAAATTCTATAACCAATTATTGAAGTGACTTTTTCTGCTGTTATAATTTAGCATAATTTTCTATGATCACCAGTTATTTCTCTTGTTAAATTCAATGTACATGTATATTTATGCTCTTATCTATCCTTCTGTGTATTCGCATACCATCCAGCTTACTAACAGATGGCTTTATAGGCATCAAAAATAATCAGTAGCACAAAGCCTGTCTTCAATCTTTCAGTTAGCCCTAATTAGAAAGAATCCTCAACCTCTAAATGGGTGGTGTTGATCATGTAAATTCCACATTCCAGTGCCATTTCTTCTTCACTTACAATAGTCTATCCCAATTTCTTCTTGCTCCTATTCTAGACCAGAAGTCTTGAGAATTTATTGTAATCTAACAGCTACCATTCAGTGGTTGTTTCTGTGATTGACAGAGGTGGGACACAGTGACGGTCATCCTCAGTAGAACCAGAGTACAGAAAAGATGGATCCTTATTTCCAATAAGAACAGAAAGCACTTCCTGAAGGAAACTTGACACTTCACTATCTCAATAATATCTTATCTATACCCAGATATCATGTACTAACTCAGATTTCTTTTTATATTATTCATATTTTCCCTTATCTATTTATCAAAATGACAACTTCTGCTAACCTCAACTTTAATACATCTTACATTACATATGTAAGCTTTATTGGATATACCACTGAGATGTGTGATATGGAGTAAAGAACCTCTTGTTTCTCATTGCTGTAAATACTAATCCTTGTAGAGTGCTAAGTGAATAATATGTACACAGGGTTGCAGAATAAAAAGTGGATGCATGGCTGGATAATCTCATTTTGTTACAGCCTTTGTGTCTCCAATTTATATCAGTTAATCTTCATGACCCATTCTAGACATTTACTCTTAGAATCTACAATTTTACTTGTCATCTAAACTTATAGCACTATTACCTATATGCACACTTAATAAGCTCACATTACCAATAATCAATCAACATATATATATATATATATACATATACATATTATGCCTTATTTACACTCCCAACTCATATCATAAATTCTCCTTGGTGTACTTCAAATATATTATAGCCACTGAATTCATAATTCTCTAATTCTATCATTTCCTCTGTGTTATCCCATAGCTCACTGTCTTCTGGGATTTTTGTACAGATAATTCAATGACAAATTTCAAATTTAAATAGTCCATAATAATAGAACTGACTTATGAAAACCCCTAATATCTTCCTATAGAACCAATTAGTAATAACATCTTATTATTTTACCTTTAAAACATCTCCCAATCATTTGCTCCACTTTTATCCAAATCGCCCACTTGTACCCTGTCCTACTTTGCCTAGTGCACTTATTTAGCACTTACTATGTGCAGATTGTATTCTGATTTGTAATGGTGTTTTAAAATGCAGCCAGAGACTATTTATTTCCAAGTAAGACTTAGTTTCTGCACTTCTAAGGATGAACTGGACTTTGTGAATAACACATGAGAATCAAATAAATGATAACATTCAGCTTTGAAGACTGCAAGTCTGTGCAGTTTCCTCTAACCCTCTCTTGGATCATTTCCTTAAGCCATGTTGTAGACAGCTTCACAATGCTGGGATGAACATCAAACCAGACACAGTTTGTGGGAGGAAGGGATTTATTTTAAGTGTAGGAAGTTCTATCAATAGCATAAGGTGGCTCCCTTTCACAGATCCAATAAAAGAAAAACTGCAGCAAGCAAAACACCACCAGCAGCATGCATCAAAATACATCAAGCACCAAACCAGCAGCAAATAGCAAGAACCCTGCCAACCAGACCTCAAACTTCCCTGCATATCTTTGGGCTTTAAATCAGCTCCACCCCAAGCAGACCTTAGCATAGGACCTCTGGATCCACCCCCAGTGACAACTCTTCAACAAGGTGGCTGGACACTCAAGTTATAAGCTTAAATAAAACACCTGAGTCTATAAGGGAACATGCATTCAAACTATTCCAAGCCACTAATGTAAGCTATGAAGAAAATGATTATTATTGTAGTATCACAATAATTAAAATCCTCTTCTGCAATGAACTCTATAGTTTCGTCTCTGCTGCTTTCTAACTCATGTTACAGGCCTAACTTCCTACCTCTCCCAACGCCTCAGTGATACGCTTTTAATTCCATGTACTTTTGGTAATTCTTCACAGTACAAGGCATTTTTCACATGATAGTCTTTTGTGAATTGTTTCCTTCCATCTATAATTATAGGAACATTAGCACATGTTTATAATGCAACTTAAGAATTATTTTTTCCCCTTGGCTTTCCTTGGGTTTCCTATTAATCTTCAATAGTATATTCATATCTCTATGGTGCTATCCATATGGGGACTTCATAATGGCTTGTATTGTACTCTTATACTACTAGTAATGGTAGCCTCTTGAAATTTCACCCCATAATTTTCTGCACATCTAGTCCTAGCACTGTCCATTATAATCAATCCAATCAATAACTAGTGTAAAAATAACCTGAAAAATAAATAACCTTTTGATATTTCATTTTATTGTGTTCTGTTGCATGTTTTAGGAAGTGGATGATTATATAAATTTATGCATACAATCTACAAGCATATCATCAGGCTTAAAATGCTGAGAAAAGAAGGCATAAGAATAAAGTTATCTACTTTTATAACAGAAACAATAAATTTGATTAATATGGTTTCCTAAGTATATAGTTGATGCATACCATATAAACAGTTATTTCAATGATTTTTAGATACATGTATAGATGAAGTTATTTCTTCATGAACTCTGTAGAATTCCTGCACAAAGTCCTCCTGCTGAAGCCCTCACACATTTCAAAGTGAAAGGAGAAAAGATGCCCATAGAACTCCCATTAATGTCAGTGAGAATCACTGACAAACTCCCAAGCAATCTTTTGTAAACATATTTTTTGTTGCCTTGGGGATAATGCTAACACTGCACACAAATGAAATGTAGCTCCTAAAGAGACAATGGCTTTTATACTGCGGAGCCGGTGTCATCATAGAAACTAAGTAGAGATGGCAACACAAGAATGCTCCATTCCTTTTACTTCTCTGAAACAAAAGTGTTTTCTGCTGTGTCCTGACTTTTAATATGCAATACAAATCTTTCTCAAATTATAATTGTAATAATATTAATTGGGGCTAGCTTTGGGTTTTTATTTTCTTCACAAATATAACAAAACTACTTAGGCATTGTACTTATGAACCAGTTTTTGAGATTCTTACTCAGATCTATGTCACAATAAGTGTGAACTAAATTATATTTACCATGCTTTGATTCAAGAAAATATGGATTACATTTGGATTTGACCAAAATAGTACATTGTGGAATTTTCACAATTAAGAAGCAATAGTATTTACATAGATTCTCAGGAACTCTGATCTTCAGTGTAATTCTGTAAGGAGGCACCCAGTAAATGAGTCAAAACAAAATTTTAAATTCTATACTCTAGGATATTTTTTTCTTTATAATTGGAGATTCTATTCAATGAACATATTATAAGTTGATCGTATTCACCCCCTATTACTCTGTTTTATCCCTCATCCCCATTCCACTGAGCCTCCATCTTTTTCCAAATAGTCTTTCTTCTATTTTATATCTCATCCATGTTATCTTCTTCCTCATTGTCAAATTGTTGATAGGTTCAATGCTGTGCAGGGTTCATTGAGTAAGGAAGCAGGGTTTGTTGAGTAAGGAAAAGCAGAATGAGATCATGAATTCACTGGTCCATTCATGTCCAGAGGACAGTGTCCCAGAGGATTCCTTCCCCATTCCCATGCTTTAGCACCTACATTCTTTCTGTCACCTGCCCATAATATTCTACAATTTTTGGAGGCTGTGAATAGATTTTTGTGACGAAATACATAACGTACTCAAACGAGAAAGAAGCAACTAAAAGCAGATGCTCAAGGAAACTTTAAACAACATGGCTAAATAAATAAATCAATACATTGCATGACTGATGAGTGCATTTTACTCTGCATATCTTCCATAATTGTTTTCTGGGCTTTCATTTTAGTGCTGGGAAATAAGGACTTTGGAAACAAGCAGACCTGCCTTTTTAAAATTTATTTTTATTAGTTATGGATGTACTTAGTATATAAACAACACAGATTGGTACCATCCTTTCCTTCATCCCTGCCCCTTTTCCAAAGAGTTCCTCCTCGTTAGGGATGCAGGTCACCCCATGGAGATTGTTGATCCTGCATTCTGGAGGCAGCAGTCAGTTATGATGGAGAGGCAATGTGTGTGTGTGCAAAATGTTCCAACTGGTGGCTCTAACAATCTTTCTGCCCTCTCTTCCGCAAAAGTGCCTGAGTCATGTTGGGGGCATTTTAAGTCTACTTAAATGATTTGTTCATCAGGGTCCTCTGGATCTCTGGCTTGGTAGGTGCTGTGTGTCCTCAGTATCTACCTCCTTCACCTTTGTGTTGATATCAGGTTCACCATGAAAGCAGCACTCTTGCTCATTTTCCCAGTTCCTCTGTGGTTTCAGCTGGGGCAGGGTAAAGTGATGGGTCATTTAGCCCCTCAGGTCCTGCTCCCATTTGAAAAAGAGAAGCAGATTCTTCAATAGAAAGTAATGTCAGCACAGGTGAAATGGGATAACCATCGTTAATTTAGAGGGAATTTAATGGGTGTAGACACTCTTATAGTCCAAGATTAGTGGCAGATTGATATTGGAAAGCAAAATCGTTCTTTGGATATGATTCTGACTTGCTTCCCAGTTCCAGCTATGGTTTCCTTTCCACAAAGCAGATCTTTTAGCCAATCCAAGAACTGTCGGTTACCCTCCAAGGCTGAGTGCACTACTGTACTTGGGTGAGCATCAGGTCAGGTTGTTTGCGTCTAGTAGCTTAGACCTAGATTTTCTCAAAAAGATGTTCATCACTTTCCCCCAGTAGTTCACCTTCCAGCACTAGCTGGGTTAACTGTTTGGGGACTGGCTCTCTCCAGAGTCTAGCCAGGTCTCGCTATGTTCCATGCTTGTAGTATATGGTATCTTCAGGAGTAGGTTCTTACCATTAACCTCTTGTGGGTAACCCAATTCTCTGACAGAAGTCTCTCTTATTTTGGGAGACCTCTGATCAACTGCTCATTGTGGGTAGTAATTTCATCCTAGTACTGTTAGTTATAGGCTAGGACCAAAGGAAAAAATAATAATAAAAAGATAGAAAGAAAGAAAAACAGGAGAAATTTAATGTTAGGCTTCATCTCATCCTCTCCAGGGCCCTTTGATTCAGGTGCTCTCACTAAGATCCTGTTGAGGGTTCAGCCATTTAGTCTATCTCCCAGGATATAGTTTTCTATGGTACCAGTTCAATTTGGGTTTAGTTTTGTTATCTCTCCCACACTGTCCCTCCCCTCAATCCCTACCCTCCTTGTTGTCCAGGCCTCAAGATGCTTATCAGGTATGCCAGTAACCCAGGCTGATCCAGGTTAGGAACAGCAGATGAGTGAGACCATGAAATGATTGTCTTTCTGTGATTGTCTGAGTTCACTTAATATGATGTGTTCCAAGTTTAACCTTTTTTTTCTGCATATTTCAGTGTGTCATTTTTTTCTTACCACTGAATAGAATTCCATCATTCAGATATGCCACATCTTTGTGATCCATTCATCCAATAATTGGCATCTAGGTTGATTGCCATTCTAAACTAATATAAATTGAGCAGCTATAAACACTTGAGCAGATATCTCTGAACAGAGGCATGGAGTTTGTAAGGTAAATGCCCTGTAAGGAATTAACTGGGTCTGTTGGTAATTCTATATTCACCCCTTTCAGATTTAGATGTGGAAAAATGAAACTAGACCCCCACATCTCACCATTCACAAAAAACAAGTCCAAATGGATTAAAGACCTCAATATAAGACATGGAACTCTTCTGCTGGAAGAAAAAAAGATAGGAGGAACTCTGAAAGATATACCAGTGGGAAAAGATTTTCTGAACAAAACCCCAGTAGCTCAGGAATTTAAACAGTCACTCAACCAATGTAATTTCCTAAAGGGGAAAAGTTTTTACAAAGACAAGCATACCACAATCAAAGCCAACAGATTACCTGCAGAATGGGAGAACATTTTTTACTGGCTAAACAATTGGCAGATACCTAATATCTAGAATTTATAAGATCTGCCTTTTATAGCACATTAAGTACAGTATAATGAGATAAAATGAAAATATTCATTAATAGAAATTCTTTGGAGTTTCACAATGGTCTTGGCATTTTTAATTGTTGGAAAAGCACATTATAGATTTTCTACCATCCATGCAATGATATTTCTGCTTCAGTAAAGGTACACAGTGTTCCTAATACTTATTCCACACAGAATATACTAACATGACCTAGTCAACTGTTTCACTGAAAACACAGATGAAGAATTGAGTATGGTGACTGATGAAGATAAGGATCATTGGACTGGGCCACATGTCATAAAATCAGCTGAGCAGTGCTGAGGAAATGACAACAAGCCTGCTCCAAGTCAGCATCCCAGATGCCACATAATTATCAGAGAGTCTAGCAAGTGACTTTGATACAAATGCACATTCACACATCAAAGTTCTCTGTAGCATCACTACAAAATATGCCAGCCACCAAACCACAGCTGACTTTTTTTTTTTTTTTTTTTTGGATAATGTTTTGAAGTTCTTGGCTGTAGGAATTCTTTGGTATAAGAAAACATGGCATTATGCCACAGGAACTCTCTCTATATATATACAATTTTACTTAGAACTATTTGTTTTGTCATATGCTGTCCTAGTTTTTACTATAACTGATGCAAATGAAGTAACTACATAATAACATGTAAGTTGACATTATAACACATGACTTAGTTTATTATTTGTTCATGCCTATTTTTAAATGGTTCCTAACACTGTAAGGGACATTCACTATCATGGCCTATATAGAGTAAAACCAAAAGGTAAAAACACCACATTAGGCTTATACTCTAAGCAGCTGATCTTGTGCTGTAACCTTGGCTGCTGGGACAAACCCGATGCTTTCTGTCTCATAGCTTCATCACCCAAAATAAGTTCCATAAGTTGCTTAGTGAATCACCTTAAGAGAACCTTCACTGTTCATTACCTTCTGTATGTGAATATGGGAAGTATCCCTATTTTAGGGAATGTGGTGCCCTGAAGAAAGCTTCCAGGGTGGATTTGTTTTCATTCCAGTGCATTGGGTTGAGAAAGGGCTATCTCTAACATGGGGAGCGATAAGTCAGGAATAAGTCTTCTTTATTAATATAAAGCTAATCAGTTTTAAACCCTTCTACCATAGGCCTCAGCCATAGAAAATTAGATACCTCTCTCTTTCCTTGTTTGATCCATCAGTGAGAGTCCTTAGCCATTCAGAGACAGAGGGGAAACAAAAGAAAGACCAAATAAATGAGGACGAGGTAACTTTCATAACTTTAATTGGCCATGAAATTTCTAGTTATTTCCAAAGAGCTGCTTAATAAAAAGTCCTTTAAGAGTTCAAGAGATGACCCTGAAGTTTAAAGCACTTTCTGTGTAAGTATGAAGGTTTTAGGGACTCTACGAGTCTCAAGTTAGGATCCCAGGACCGACATAACCAGCTGCTCATGGCCATCTGTGTCTGTCACCCCAGTCTCATAAGGGAACTCTTAAAAATATAGAAATATCCAGAATTAATAAGATACTATCTCACAAAAAAATGGGCATAAAATCATGGATGAGGCCAGGCATGGTGGCAAATGCCTTTAATCCCAGCACTTGAGAGGCAGAGATAGGAGGATAGCTGTGAGTTTGAGGTCAGCCTGAGACTACATAATAAGTTCCAGGGCAGCCTGGGCTAGAATAAGACCTTACCTTGAAAAACAAAAACAAACAAGCAAAATAAAAAAAAAAAAAAAAAAAACAAAGTCATGGGTGAGGACACTAGATGCTCCACTCTGGTCTGGCCATGAAAGGTGAGTACAATGGACACTGCATAAGCATATACACATGCACATACCATGCACACACCCACACCACACAGACCACATTATACATGTACCAAAAAACAGACAAAAATAAAATAAGCAGTGTTAAATTCTGAACAAATTCATACATACCTATGTGCATAGATAAATTCAAAAGAAAATAAAGGGAATCCGACCATGAAAAATGCATACTTATGGGTAACTGTAAGTTTTCTACATGAAGCTGAATACACACTCACTAAAAGATTGCCTATTAAAATGAGTCAGTGTCTTAGAAGAGGCAAACATAAAAGCAGCATTTTTTTCTTAAACTGAGATCTTTTACATTTCAGAACCACTGTTATGTCCTGATTGTGTGTGTGTGCTGCCAAGTTGTCCAGAAAATTCTACACAAAATAAATAACACATGAGGTGATCCTAAGGCAGAAAGCCTAAGAAATTTGGCAAAAAATAAATATAAAATTGATTTGGACAGATGCATTCTTGAATGCAGGTCATACAAGATCAAAAAGGACAAAGCAGAATCAGAAGATAGCCAAAAATATACTATGAAGAAAATACATCAAGGCTGGAGAGATTGCTTAGTGGTTAAACGCTTGCCTATGAAGCCTAAGGACCCTGGTTCAAGGCTCAATTCCCCAGGACCCACGTTAGCCAGATACACAAGGGGGCGCATGCATCTGGAGTTCGTTTGCAGTGGCTGGAAGTCCTGGCACGCCCATTCTCTCTCTCTCTCTCTGTCTCTCTGTCTTTCTTTCTCTCTCTCTCCATATATATATATATATATATATATATATCTTCTCCCCCTTTCTCTCTGACACTCTCAAATAAATAAAATGAACAAAAAAATAAAATGCATCATACAGAATACAAAATATTACATTCAGGTAATAACATTAAATAAAGTGTATTAAATAAAGAACAAAATTGTCAGTGTGGAAAACATTATGAGAACATAAAGCAATATTAAAAAGACCAGACAAGAATTATAAGCATCTTCATATTAAAATAGCCACTGAAATTATGAAATAACTGGACAGTTTAAACAACAGACCATAGCTTAGAAGACAATTTCTATACCTGACAATTGATTATCTTCTCAAAATGCAATACAGAATTTAATCAAGATGAACTATTTGGAAAAAAAGTTAGAAATATACAAGATAGTGTCTAGAGAAATGGCACAAAGGCCAAAGGTTCCTGCTTTTAAGCCCATTGGCTTGAGTGCCAGTGTTCAATTGGACCCAAAGCAACACATACCCCTGTAGTCCATATTGTGCCTGTGGTGATACAGGATAAGAGGGCATCACCTGAAATCTTGTGAACCGGCTAAACTGGAACACACAGAGGAAAAGAATGAGAGGACAGACAGATTGTATTCAGATGTCGCATGTGATGGCATGTGTGTACACACACACACACACACACACACATCGTACACATAGATTACAGAATGAGATGATTCTTTGTAATCCCAATGGAAGTTACAGAACATATTAAAAAAATAAACAGCATAAGGCCTGGGCTAGAGTGAGACCTTACCTCAAAAATCCAGAAAACAAAATAAGTAAAGAAACAACATAGATAGCTTTCAGACAAATAGTGTGAAAATAATTTTCTGACTTAATGAAAGACATAATATTCACAGTATGTACATGAAGTACAATCCTGTGCTGTAACTATAAATATCACTATGGAATTTCTCTAAAGAAATCAAACTAGTGAAATTTATTAAAATGATAAATGGAAATAGAAGGCTTTTTAGAAAATAAATGCTTATCATAAGAAAATAAAATTGCTTCTACATGAAGAGAGAATAGGTATCTATCATCCAATTATGCATTATATACCGTGTGTGCGTGCGCTCCTATGAATACTACTATCTCACACGTTCTTATTCAAGTACAGACTATAAGTTCTCTATATAGCATTATTTATTATTAAAAACATCATTAAAAGGGTTGCCTATATTTGCTGTTTCTAAATCTATTATTAGCCTTTTGACCTTCAATTCTTCAGCCTATGAAATTCCAGGTTGTACTTACACTCCTTTGGAAGACCTCTCCTCAACAGAGTTAGCCCAGGCCACCCATCATCACCAAACACAATGTAAAGTTTTAAACCATAAGACCTTTAGTGGACCTCTCACTACTGGCATTTCTCCTCACTAAACATACTACCCTTCACTGTTCCCAAAGTTCCTTTTAGTTTACCTCTTCAGAAGGGATGATGGATAGCATCATCTTCCCTATTTGCCATTCTATAACTTTTACCTAATATTTTAGTACTCCATCCTCCCCATTAAAATACTCATCTAGCCCTAACACTTCTACATATTCATGCCTGTCACGTATATTTCCCACTTTCCTCTTCCAGTGCCTCTGCACAAAGTGGAGCCTTTGGCGTCTACATTACCACAACTACCTCTGTACGACTTCCATCTCTCCAGTATGATCCCTCTGCGGATGCCATACCCAAAAAGATGCTTTAAAAATGCAAACCTCATCAAGCTTCATCAGCTTAATATTGCTGGGTTGCTTTACTTTTTCCATACAGCAATGTGGAAACGTCATACAGTGGCTTAAAAGTGTTCTCACGATGTAGCTCTTGCTCTCATCTTCAGGCTTTATGCTGTTACTGTTCTCACACTTGCCCGTTCCAGCATTTTTGGTTATATTAGGAATTATAAAGATGCTTACAATGTTTACATAGATGAGAAGCAACCTTTTTTTCCTTTCTGTTTTCCCCAGGATTAAATTTTCATAGTTTATTTCTTATCTGATAACTGAGTTAAAAATATTAAATACTCCTTAATTCTTTTAATTGATTACTAATCAGGCTTTGCAGATAAGGTCATATGAGAGAATTACACTTGAAATATTTCTGTTTGGCTTCAGAACCCAGTAGATTTTGTAAAGTTCACATGATTTTAGTGTTTCAAGGAGAATGCTGGGCTCAGGAGATGGCTCAGTGGTTAAAGGTGCACGCTCAAAGCCAGATGCACTAAGTTGCTCATATATCTGGAGTTCATTTGTAGCAGCAAGAGGCTCTGGTGCACTCATTCTGTCTCTCTCTATTTCTTTCGTACTCCTTGCAAATAAATAAAATTATTTAAAAGAAGAGAATGCTGAGATCCACTTATTTTGTGTAGTGCATGTTTAGGTAAAGAGCACTAGGAACTAAATTATATTGTAATGTTGAGGACTTTTTATGTACTAAGTGAGTCTTATTAAAGGGATGTAGCTGGAGAGGAATGACGGAGTCAGAAGTTTTCTCTGAAAGGATTGGTTGCTTTCAGGAAGTAAGCAAAACTAAGCAAAACTCTGCACTTAGATATCTCAGTATACTTTCTTCTGAACAGAGAAGAAAGCATTATGTTGGTTTCTCAAGCTTTAACTGGTAAGGAAGCAGCACTCAGCAAGATGATATAGAACAAGTGGGGAGGCATTTTTGTAGTTATTTCTTGTCTTTGAACTCAGTGAATGCGACAAGGGGCTTTGCCCCTGCACCTCAGTCAGCGTGGCCTCTTCAGATGCTGTGCTCCCTGAAATTGTGTGTTTCAAAGGAGAATGTCATAGCTTAGCTATTTATGGCACAAAAACTTCCAAATGAAAGCTATCAAGGCTGTATTTTCTTTCTTCAAAAGGAGAGAACTGGAAACCACATGACAACAACTGAAGATTGTTCTCCTCTGTAACCGTGATCACTTCAGCCCTTTCTATGTCCACTGGATAAGAGGGATGGTAGTAAGTGATGGAAGAAGAGAGACACTTAATGGGATGTAATTGAAGCACACCAGAATGTTTGATAATGTATCTGCCTTGAGATCAATCATTCCCAGGGGTATATGGCTCTAGATTTTTAATGCATTTCTACATCAGGGGTCTAATTGGCTCCTATGTTACGTTGGGTACTGTAAGAACACTCATTTCTCCTAGGACTCTACTCTCCATTGCATTTGGTTACTATATAGGCCAGCTACAAGGTGATGGTATGCACACATGTTACCTACATGCTGGTAGCCCATAAAAAAAAAAAAAAGTATATCTGCTTCTGTGACCATACAAATGATGGAGGTTGCATGTATGAACTTTCTCACCTTGTCAAGTTTCTCCCACTTCTTCCACCAGCTAAATCCTATATGTATTATAGGCTAACAGTTAGAATTCTCATTCTTGGGCCATCATTGCCTTATTGCCTATGACTAATTTTATTGTCCTTGGAATATTCAACTTTACATTTCAGAAATTTAGTATTTTTATTATAACTGTTTTGTATAATTTATTTACTTTTTGTAAATTAGTATTATACTCAGTTGGTACCTTTGTTAGGCTCATTCATGTCCTACCCCCTCCCCATGGTCTCTCCTTGTTGAGGAATATGGGTCATGCATTGTGGAGTTAGCCCACAGTTATGGGTAGAAGAAATGCCTATGCGTTTCATGACCTAACTTGTGGCTCTGACATTCTTTCTCCCCCACTCTTCGGCAAAATTTCCCTGAGCCATGTTGGATTCATTTTTGGTCTGCTTCAGTGATGAGGTGTTGGGAGCCTCTGTGTCTCTGGATATCTGATTTGGTAGGAGTTGATTGCTCTCTGTGTCGATCTCCTTTACCCTTGTGCTGGTACACGGTAACTATTCAATTATCTGCTCTTCACTACGAGAGTCGCAGATAGGTGGAAGAATTAAAGGTATTTTTTTTCTCATTTATATTTCCTCTCCCTCAAGTGGTATCATGGCTGGAATTGTAGTCAGCTCCATGTTGCAGTAATGAGCATCCAACCAAACAAAGTTTATGGGAAGAAGAGATTTATTTCAAACTTACAGATCCAGGTGAAGTTCCATCAATGGCAGAAAAAGCTGGCTCCTTTACATAGATCTGAGCAGAGAGAGAAACCACCACCAATAAGCAAAACACCAAAATAAAAATAAAAAACAAAACAGCAAGCATGAACCCCAGAGCTCAAACTTCTCTGCACAACTTGGGGTTGAGGTCAAGACCCGCCCCTCCAGCAGCCTGTTGGATACTTCAGCAGGAAATTTAACCTTAAGAAAGAATACCCGACGCTATGAGGGGCATCTGTTCACATTCAAGCTACAAAACCCGGCTCATGGTGGGCATTTGCTGAATCAAGTTACAAATAAAAGAGTGGGGTTGAGTTTAACACATGTCTAGTAAACAGTTACATTTATTTCTTTCCTGCTTTGCCTCACCTTTAAGTTCTTCTATGTCTTAGTAGCATTCATTCACCTTTGCCTCTCTCAAACATCTTTACCAAGGCAAAAAGAAAAAAAAAAATGATGCAAGCATTTTAGGTTCTGGGACATGATAGCAAAGCCTGATTAAACAAGGTATTGTTGCCATAGTTATTCATTCTCACCATCTCATCAACATCAGAATGATACTGGTACTAAGCACCCTGCTTGGTGAATATTATGGTTTTTATACAAACTTAAGAATGTGTTGAGGTAGACGTGCAGGTGAAACCAAAAACACATTTATGACTAGCGCAAGCAGAAGTGTTTAAAAATACACAGGAGGTGGGAAGTGAATCTCTTTGAAATGCAAACTGTCATTATTACTTGTGCTCATGACATGTTCTCAATAGAGTAGTGCAAGCTTGAAATACCTGAAGGGTTGTGGCCTAACTGGATGGCTTGTGGAAATTCATTCACCTTCCTATGCTTTGATTTTCCCATATTTTGGTTGATAATTATATAATCAACTTAGTAAAGTAGCATTAAGAGTAAAGTGGGGCTGGAGAGATGGCTTAGTGGTTAAGCACTTGCCTGTGAAGCCTAAGGACCTTGGTTTGAGGCTCGGTTCCCCAGGTCCCACATTAGCCAGATGCACAAGGGGGCGCACGCATCTAGAGTTCGTTTGCAGGGGCTGGAAGCCCTGGAGCCCCCATTCTCTCTCTCTCCCTCTATCTGTCTTTCTTTCTGTGTCTGTCACTCTCAAATAAATAAATAAATAAATAAATAAATAAATAAATAAATAAAATATTTAAAAAAAGAGTAAAGTGGTTCCCAAACCACTTACAATACTCCATGTCACAAAATTTCCTTTCAGCAGCAAATATTAGTTGTTGAGTTTTTATAGGAAAGTGGTTTATTGGAAAATGGTTCTGTGTGCAGGGCAAATACACAATTGCAAATGTAATTAGCATTAACCCTGATTCTCTCACTTAGCATGCCTAATTTTCTTACTTTTTATCAGTTAGCTTCTTTACCTCATTTCAGTTCCTTCTTCCAAGGAAGACTTAGTGTAACCACTACCCATGACCTCTTAACTATAGCTTTCAACAGTTACTGCCTAATTCTTTCTATGTTTCCTATTTTAAGTTTACAAGGGAGCTCATCCTTCCTGCCTCACAGCCAGCCGGCTCCAGAGGCGTTGGCTTTCCTTTAGTCTGGATCAACTATCTGCATCCCAAAGTTCTTGTTTATGAATAATTTATGCAATATAAATGATGAAATAATGTGGCATGAGAAAGATTTAAAAAATACCATTTCTGAAGCTTTTATATCCATTTGTATGAAGAACATGAATTTTAAGAGAAAAAAATAAAACCAAACACTGATATGAAGGTCTGTAGGCAATCTTATTTTTGTAGATAATATTGAAAGTATATTTTTACATTTTTCCTGCTTCATTGAGGTATAATTAAAAAATGAAGCCTGCATATATTTAAATGGTACATTACTCTTTGATATATATAAACATTTAAAGGTGATTACCACAATCAAGCTAAATAACACATTCATCAACTCATGCATAACTTATTTTTGTAGTGAGAACTTTTGAGATTTGTTATCTGTCCAAGTCAAAACCATAGTACAGTATTATAAGCTATAGTCATGATGGTGTGTATTAAACCTGCAATATATGTATATTCCTCCAACAAAGATGAAACTTTGTATATGTCTTCTTATGAATCCACTTTTGAACAAAGATGCCAGCAAGGGAAATCACTGCATTCCAGAATGATGACTAGAACCAGAAATCTATTAATTACTGTGAATCAGAGTTCTGCCAATCTCTGAGAGTGGCTGACAGTCCTTGAATTTTTATATTGACATCTGTGAAACATAGAAGTAAAAAACTATGTCTATGTCTGTTTGGAGGTACACTAGAGTTCAATCACAATGCAAGGTCTATGTAGGTACTGGGTGATAGGAAGTACTGTATGCTACCATACCATTTGAAAAAAAAGATGTACTTAAGTTTGGGGCATCACATAAATTTTAACATTTTTTTGGTGGTGCTCAAAATATCAAGTACATATTCACTACACTATATCTTAAACTTTTTGCTGCTAGAAAAGTCCAAACAGAAAATCCAATGGAGGAAAATATACTTACAGAATTAATTATTAATTAATATTAATCTTATAGAATAGCACTATCACATTCAAAACAGTTGCTTGGAGTGAAATTTTGCATGGCAACTTTCAATTATCTCCTTCTTTCATAGGAATTGCATTCACTATTGATTTACTTAATTTCTTTAGAAATTCTACTGACATAATTCCATCTTCTATACTGTATCAATGTTTGTATGTATGTGTGTGTTTGTGTATGTGTGTGGGGGCTGTGAGTTATGATATGCCAGAGTATATTCTGTTTCATGAATATATTAAATATAATATCATAAGATATTTTATTCATGAGACACAATATTTTCTCTAAAAATTTTTGCCATTGTTCCAAATTTATGCAATAAGTGTTTCTATATATAATAGTATGCCTGCAGTTTATAGAATATCTTGAATCCCTTTTTAATGAGAAGTTTATGGAAATCTTTTATCACTAAAGTATAAAATTCTGTGTTAAAAATTGTAAAGAGGGCTGGAAAGATGGCTTAGCAGTTCAGTTGCTTGCCTGATAAGCCTAAGGACCCAGGTTCCATTCTCCAGATCCTACATCATACCAGATGTACATGGTGACACATGTCTCTGTAGTTCATCTGCAGTGGCTAGAGGCCCTGGCACAGCCATTCTCATGTTCTCTCTCTGAATTTCCCTCTCTATAGCTAATAAATAAATAAAAATAAATATTAATCTAATTATAAAGAATTTAGATTATTCTTTTCAGATATTAAACAAGTCAATCAGTTGAGAACACATACTTATAGTTTTCTTATGAGGAATGATTTAATATTAGAATATCTGAAACATTTTACTTCAACCAAAAACATTAAGTTATATATCCTACCCATGAAGCTAGTTCTTCTTTGGAAGTCTCTTTTTAATTTTTTTAATTTATTTTTATTTATTTGAGAATGATAGACAGACAGAGAGAGAAAGAGGCAGGGAGAGAGAAAGAGAGAGAGAGAGAGAGAGAGAGAGAGAGAGAGAGAGAGAGAGAATGGGTGTGCCAGGGCCTGCAGCCACTGCAAACATACTCCAGAGGCATGCACCTCCTGCTGCATATGGCTTACATGGGACCTGGGGAATCAAGCTTTGAACCAGGGTCCTTAGACTTCACAGGCAAGCACTTAACCCCTAAGCCATCTCTCTAGCCCGGAAGTCTCTTTTTAATTTATGCCTTTCCATGGTTATTCTTCAATAATTCACATAGAGTTAAAAGATAAGAGCTTGCTCATTTTACAAAATGATATATATCATAAGACCCAGTGCAATAATATACATTAAATAATGTTATAGGAAAATATATGTAAACACATATTCCTATGTCTTTTATATTCTATCCATTTTTTGTTTGCTCTATCTTCTACAGTATCTAGTTATAATAGACAGCCTCAGGTTACTGGTATGTACTCCCAAATCAGGCAGAGTTATGGAGTTAGAGATATTTATTGAAATTTATAGATTCAGGGAAATTTCCATAATAACAGAAGAAGCTGGCCACTTTCACAGGCCTGAGCAGACAGAGAAAATAATACCATCACCAGCACAAGCAAGAACACTTCAGGAACTCCAGGCAGAGCTCAAGGACTTTGCACACCTTAGGTTGGAACTCAGATTCACCTTAGAGATGGACCCTAAGATCCACCCATAGTGACACTTCCTCTTGCCAATTTTTAATAAACTTTTGAACATACTGGGTGTCATCTGTTTAAAATGCCACATTCTGCTACTGGCCCATAATAGATTCATAACCATCTACATTGTAAATTGTATTTAGTCCAACTTCAAAAGTCCCCATAGTCATTACCAAAGTAAATTAGTTGCAAATTCCTAAGTATTTTCTGAGATTCAAGACTGTCTCTTATTTCTGAGTCCTGTAAAATCAAAACAAGTTATATATTTTCAACATACAAAGGCAAAGAGTAAACATTTTAAACTGCTATAAGGAATAGCAAGAAAAAGACTGGAACAATACAAACCCAGTAACCACGAAGCAAACATGAAACTTCTGTAGTGCAAGTCCAATATCATAACCACTGACTGACAGTCTCCAGGTTTTCAAATTCTATCCCTTCAGCAGAGCTGACTAGTCAGGAAAAACTTCCATCCTTAGCCAACAGATTCCATAATAGCCTTTGAATAGACTTGGTATATCCAAATATCTTCATGTCTCTATGTAAACCACAGTTAATCTTCCAGTGGGTTTGCTAGCCTACCCAGATCATCAGGCCCAGCTTTATGACATGCCTCAGCAGTGGTTCTTGGAACCATGTGCACTTCATGACCACTCCATGTATTATTTTTTAATGTTTCCAAAAGCAATATAAGGTGTATAGGACACAGCCATATTTTTAGTTGAGGGATAGAAATAAAGCATGAACTTGAAGAGTTGGTTCCTTCTTTAGTCAACTCATTTCTAAAAGAATTTCCAAGTCTATCATAGTCGTTTCTTAGGAATTTTTTCCCCATTGTTTTAATGTAAAGCAATGGGGCATCTTTTTTTTAAATGCTAATGTGTTTGACATCAGCAGTTTTAGTAACCTAGAACCAGTCTCTTTGCCAATAAATTTTAAACTTTTTTTTTTTTTAACTTAAACCTTTCAGTCCTATATCTTTAGCCAAGCACATCAATCCATTAAAATTTTAACATTGATCAAACTGTCAGGGCATGGGCACCAGAATACAGCCAAGTCTTATGCTCTAACAGAGTCCTCTGTAGTTTTTCCTGACCCTGAGACAGGTTATAAGCCAAGACTCTCCACACTATTTTCTCTGTAGTCATCATTTTCAAACTCTCATTAAAATAGTCCATAATACTTGGCTTACTTCTTCAGAAGGCATCTTAAGTTGCAAGTACAAAGTCCATGCCTGTTCTTCCAAAACAAAAGTTCTGAAAGAATAAAATCCGCATGATGACATTCAACTTCCCCCACTCCTGGTACTAAATTCTGTAGTAGTTAGCCTGAGGTTGTTGGGATGAACTTCCAAATCAGGTACACTTATGGAGCAAATGATATCTGTTGAAGCTTACAGATCCAGGGGAAGTTCCATAAGCACAGAAGAAGTTGTACCACTTTCAGAGGCATGAGCAGAGAGATAAACCAGAGCCATCAACAGCATAAGCAAGCATACGTTAGGAACTCCTGGCAGAACTCAGGCACTTTGCATAATGTGGGTTGTAATTAAGATCTACTTTAGGGCTGGACCTTAAGATCCAACCACAGTGACCCCCACTCCTGAAAGAAGACTGCAGATCTAAATTTTATAATCTTTGATAAAATTATGAATACATTGGGGGTCATCTATCAAACTAACATACTAGTCAACCCCCCCCTTTTTTATACAGTTTTAATGAGATCTACTATAAAATGTCTAAGAAGTTAATCAAATGCAAAATAATTTTTTTCATGCATCATTAATTCTTTTCAAAAGAAAATAGAATTTGAATATATAGATACAATTCATATTACAAATACTATACATCTTCATGTATTTATATATAATATTGCTCTGAATGAGAATGGGCCTCCAGACAAACAAACTTCAGACACTTTTGCCCCCTTGTGCATCTGGCTAATGTGGATCCGAGGTAGTTGAACCTGGGTCCTTTGGCTTTGCAGGCAAATGCTTTAACTGCTAAGCCATCCCTCCATCCTGATATTTCTCTTTTATATGTAATCTTTCCTTCTAACATATAACAGTGAACTATTTTTTAACCAACATTTCATGTTAGATTAAGGTTGTTATGGTAACACAATATTTCAATAAACATGGTAGTATCCAGTTGAGTTTATCATACATAGTTTACTTATCAGTTCTACCGGCGAATCCATTTGACACTTTGAAATGATCCATAGAGGAAAACATAGTCATTTAGTCTCAAATATTAATGAATTTCATAAATATTTTATTTTTTGATGGAATGTTCAATTTAAACATTAGTCATTAATGTTTCTTATATGGCCAGTAAATTTGAACTGATAAAATTTCCCAAAGATGTATCCTGAATTCATGTAAGTAATTTTGAATACATTTATCTTATCTCGCCTTTCTTCCTCTTTAGCTCTATAGCCTCCTCAAGCACTCACCTAAGAACTGCTCATTCATATTTGCATACTGGATTCTTTCTGATCTTGCTCTATTTTGACAGGGAACATTGATTGGATATCTGTTAATGGAAAGAGTGTCAAGTTTAAAAGAGATAACTTTGTCTTCATCTTATTTTCTTTTCCCTATAGTCATAAAGAATTCACTTCTAGGCTGGAGAGATGGCTTAGCAGTTAAGCGCTTGCCTGTGAAGCCTAAGGACCCCGGTTTGAGGCTCGGTTCCCCAGGTCCCACGTTAGCCAGATGCACAAGGGGGCACACGCGTCTGGAGTTCGTTTGCAGAGGCTGGAAGCCCTGGCTCGCACATTCTCTCTCTCTCCCTCTACCTGTCTTTCTCTGTGTCTGTCGCTCTCAAATAAATAAATTTAAAAAAAAAAAAAAAGAATTCACTTCCCTTCTGAATCAGTATTGAGTCCATTCAATTTATACTATGCAGAAAACTCTACAACATCATCATGCCATAAAGTTGTAGGCAGGTGATTGATAACTAGAGCATATAAAGAACTGAAAAATTAAACAAACACATTCACACACACACACACACACACACACACACCAGCAGTAAATGGCCTAATGAAATGAAAAACAACCAATTTGGTTGCAAATGACACATTTTTTAACATGATAACAGACACCATTTTTTAACATAATGTTCACTATCCAGACACATTAGTAAAATTCAAGCTAAAACCATTTTGTGCCACCATCAGAATGGCTATCATTCAGAAAACAGATACCAATGTTTGAGAGGTTATGGGAAAGAGCACCCCTTACTGCTGGTGAGAAGGAAAACTAGTACAGTCACTAGGGAAGTCAGTATGGAGATGTTTCAGCAGTAAAAAAAAAAAAAAAAAAATGCAGGAAAATCAATGGGTGAGAAAAGAATTGTATCAAGCAAGACGATTCAAAATTGCATGTTCTCTCTCATACATTGATCCTAGTTTGTAATATTTTTTATGTATCTGTTTAAAGGGAGTAAATATGTGCAAATTCTAAAAAGCTAGAATGATGACAAAGAACAGATAATAAGAGATGACAAGATGGATGAGGGAAGAGTGAAAGTACATGAGTGACTTACAAAAAGAAAAAGGGGGACTGGAGAGATGGATTAGTGTTAAGGCATTTGCCTACAAAGCCAACGGACCTAGGTTA
This sequence comes from Jaculus jaculus, assembly GCF_020740685.1. NCBI lineage: Eukaryota > Metazoa > Chordata > Mammalia > Rodentia > Dipodidae > Jaculus > Jaculus jaculus. Next base: position 184,486,501 of record NC_059102.1, on the reverse strand, counting down.
AATTCCTAGGACTCACGTGAGTCAAATGCACAAGGCAGCATATGTGTTTGGATTTAGCAATGGCTGATGGCCATGGTATATCCATTCTCTCTTTCTCTCTCTCTCTCTCTCTCTCTCTCTCTCTCTCTCTCTCTCTCATTTTCTCTCTCTTCTTTCTCTCTCAAATAAATAAAATGAATTAAATACATTTAAAAGAGATTTTACATTTTGAATAGAGTTATATTTTATAAAAGAAATGAAATTTAATGGGAAAATATTTCATCTTACTCACCAAATCTCTTGAATGTCTGGCTTAATAGAAGAAAGCAGAGGCAGGATAGGCACTTCAGGACTTCTTGACACTGCAAATAAATTCCACACATATGTGCTGCTTGATGTGTCTGGCTTTTAGTGGGTACTGAGGAATCAAATCTAGGTGGTCAGGCTTTGAAATCAAGTGCCTTTAATTGCTCAGTCCTCTTTTCAGCCCCCAAATATGAGCAGATCAATTAGGCACATCAAGAGCAATTGTTTTCCCATCATGGCTGTTCGCCACTATTGCACTTGTGTGAGCATCACATCAGGTTGTTTGCTGCTGAGTAGCTTAGACCATGAGTTGCCTGGACAGATATTGGTCATGTTCCCCAAGTAGCTCACGTAGGAACTTCTGGCACTAGACATGCTAACTGTCTGGAGACTGACTCTCTTCCAGCTTGTAGCCATGTCTCTCCATGTTATGTGACAACAGCACATGGTATCTTCAGCAGTAGGATCTTACCACTGTCCTTTGGTGGTTCATCAAGTACTCTGACAGAAATATGTCTTCCTTTGGGAAACATTTTAGGTCTTGCCAATCAAGAGCTCATTGTGGATGAAAGCCACATGGAAGTGCTGGGAGTTACAGGTCAGTGCCCAAGGAGAGAAAGAAGAAAAACACAAGTGATATAAAAGAAATAGAGAAAATAGGGAGAGAGAGACAGAGAGAGAGAGAGAGAGAGAGAGAGAAACATAAACAGAAGGAGATTAAGGTCAATCTTCATTGTACCCCCTCTCCAGGGCCTCATGATTCAGGTGTTCCCTCTAAGGGCCTGGTGAAGGTTCAACCATTTGGTCTGTCATTTAGGATGTAGAATTTTATGGTATCATTGCCACTTAGGTCCAGTTTTGTGTCCCCTTCCACCTCCCTTGCTCTCCCCTTCCTCCCCACCCACCCTATTGTCCCCTTATATTTACGTAGCTACTTCAGGTAATACTCAAGCCTCAAGAAACATCATGACCCAAATTATAAGTTTTTTATTTACTTGCTGACCCATGAAATCATTTTAACACAGGTCAATAACTTTACTACTATAATTAAAATGTAAAGGATTAAATGATAATAGCTTAGACATACAAGAAAAAGCCTTGCAATTGTAAATACTCTTAAGTGCCTGACATCATTCATGAAAACAAATTGACCCTCAGTACAGGTGAGGGAAGAGACCTTTAGAAGATTATATGCAAGAATCGTAGGCATGTAGGAATGCAGAGAGATAAGGCTGTCTAAAAGAGAGTAAAACACCATGTATTTCATATAAAATAATTTTTAAAATTATTTTAAATGTATCTTTTTTAATGGAGAATTTTTTTTTACCTTTATTGAGAATCTTGCAACTTTGGTAAATCAAACCCAATTTCTGGGCTAGAGATGGCTCAGTCAGTGGTTATTTCCCTGCAAAGCCTAATGACTTGGGTTTGATTCCCTAGTACCCACATAAGACCAGATGCAAAAAGTGGTGCATATATTAGAAGTCAGTTTGTAATGGCTAGAGTCCATGGAGCACTTATTCTCTTCCTCTCCCCCTCTCTTTCTGTCTCTCTATCTCTGCCTCACACACCTCCATCGCAAATAAATAATTAATACATTTAAAATATTTAAAAAGACAATTTTTGAGGGTGGTGGTTTGGGGATAATCAAAATACACAGTGGCTTCCTCAGGTGTCCTAGATCACACCAGCTACAGAAATCTCAATCTGACTAAAGTAACCCAAACAAATAAACAAATTCATAAGGAGCAACAAAGGCAATAAAAACATATGCAACTTACACTTTCAACCTAAAAAGACAACACCAGGTTTGCAAACTTTACTAAATAGAGAAATAGAGTTAATTACACATGCCCTTTAAAAATGGAAAGAAAACAATATTATTAGAGCATGGAAAAAATTAAAAATAAAAGCATCAACTACAGAAAACAGATCCCTACATCAAGTTAACATACTAAGATCATTTAAAGACCAAATAGAGTGAAAGATAACTACAATAAAGATGTAAGAAGTTATGGTGCACAAAATATTACATAAAACTTGATAACAAAGCCAGGCATGGTGGCTCACGCCTTTAATTGCAACACTTGGGAGGCAGAGGTAGGAGGATTGCCATGAGTTTGAGGCAACCCTAAGACTCCATACTGAATTCCAGTGAGACCCTACCTTGAAAGACAAAACAACAATAACAACAACAACAAAACTTGATAAAAAGACAAAATCTATATTGTCTAGCAAGCTACTTTGTGTTATGTGACTCTTTTTCTGAAGCGTATATGTATATTTTGCAACCAAGAGTGAGAGCAGCATTGGTTAAAGGGGATAAACTTGGTCATTTAGAAGATTTTGGTTAAGTATGATCACTCTTCTTGGCCAAAGGCCTGTGGGAGCTTCTCTCTGGCCTTCCTATCCAGCATGGGATTCTGACTTGTACAGTACCAGGTATGAGTTCTTGCCATCAAGAAGGACTTATAGCCCATCAGAGAGCCACTGATTACATTCATAGGATTAGTGCCACTATTGCACAGCTACATACATCTTGCCCAGCTGGTTGATTTTATACCTTGCGGGCTCTTGTACTTGTATTGGTAGCCATTTTACACCAAGAGATTTCATAGCAATTTCTAGCACTGTGAGGTCTAGCCAGCAGGTAGGTGGAATGCTTCTAGGTTCTAGCATGATTTCTTGTATACTGGATCCCCATCCTGTGGTACCATATTCAATAGGGTCTTACCATTTAGCTCTGGCAGGTTGGAGAATCTGCTTTGTTTTATAGAAATCAGTGAAAAACTGGGAAATTCAAGATTAATAAAGATGACAAGAAAAATTCGCTGACTGCCTGTCATGAGAAAAGCCACGTTTAACACATCTTCCAGGGCCAGCCAGACATTACAGAAGAAATAACAATCTAAATGTGAGTTCTGCTCTCTGTGTTAGACTGACAACCAGCTCCAAAGAAATTGTGATAGGCACCAATGGCACTCAGAATACCTCAAAGAAGACATTCTGAGATTGCAGAGAGCTTACCACTAAAGTAGACTATGACACACCCACCTAGGGAACATTGAGGAAGAGGGGTGAAAAGATTGTATGAGTCACAATGTTGGAAGGAGTATCAAGAGATGTTGCCCCCTACACTCAGAGACTAACTGATGCATACATGACCCAAAAGGGAACAGACCAACCCCACTGAGGAGAGTCTTCAATGGAGCGGGTGTGGATAGAAGAGTATGATATAAAGGGGACATGACCATCTCCCAACAGGATCGTACAATAAAATTCAGTAAATTAAAAAAAAATATTAGAGGGATTAATTGGAGTGAGTAAGGGGCAGAGAAGTGGGTCAGGGAAAGAAAGAAGGAGGTAAGATGATGATGATAAAAATACATTGTGTACATGCAAAAAAAAATGTCAATAAAAAATAGAACAGAGGGCTAGAGACATGGCATAGTGATTAAGGCACTTGCCTGCAAAGTCTAAGGACCAAGATTTTTTTTTCAAAATTTCATTCGTTTATTTACTTGAGAGAGTGAGAGAGAGCAAGAGGGAGAGTGAGAACAAGAGAGCAACAGAGAGAGAGGGAGAGAGAGAAAGAGAGAGAGAGAGAAAGAGAGAGAGAGAGAGAGAATGGGTGTGCCAGAGCCTCTAGCCACTGCAAATGAACTAAATGTTTTAATGGCTAAGCCATCTTTACAGTCCTCAGGACCCAGGTTTGTTTCCCCAATACCCATGAAAGCCAGCTGCACAAGGTGGCACATGTGTTTATTTCCAGTAGCTAGAAGCCCTACTATACCCATTCTCTCCAGAGATCTGCCTCTTTCTCTCAAATAAATAAATTAATAATAATTATTATTTTTTAATTTATTTTTATTTTTAATTTTTTATTTATTTTTATTTGAGAGTGACAGACACAGAGAGAAGGACAGATAGAGGGAGAGAGAGAATGGGCGCGCCAGGGCCTTCCAGCCTCTGCAAACGAACTCCAGACGCGTGCGCCCCCTTGTGCATCTGGATAACGTGGGACCTGGAGAACCGAGCCTCGAACCGGGGTCCTTAGGCTTCACAGGCAAGCGTTTAACCGCTAAGCCATCTCTCCAGCCCAGATTAATAATTATTTTTGAGGTAGGGTTTCACTCTCAGTTGAGGCTGACCTGGAATTCACTAGGTAGTCTCAGGGTGGCCTTGAACTAATGGTGATTCACCTACCTCTGCCTCCTGAGTGCTGGGATTAAAAAACATGAGCTACCACGCCCAACTAATAAATTATTTTTTCATAGAAGAGGTACTAAATGGAAAGAGACTCAGGAAGAAGCATAGGAGAGGGGAAAAGGAGGGTGGTGAGAGGTGGCTAGAATCATCATATATGGCATATATATTTATATATTTTTTCATTAACTATAGTTGTGATATTTATAAGTTTTAGCATTGTGTGGTAACTTATAGAATTCTTTTAAGACATAAATGAGTGTGTATAGTAGAGTTGCAAATAATTTATTACAAGATTGAAAGGAAGATCATTCAATTCATTAGGAACTGAAACACTTTTGCGTTTAACTATGTAACCTGCCCCAATGTTTTGGATATGCTTATCACATATAGTTATTTATACATGCAAAATTTTCAGGGAGCCCCCTTTGTAGTTTTCGTATTCTATTAGTTCTTAATCAATTTAGTAAAGAAGTATGGCCTTGGGTCACTATATATTTGCATCCTAATTATGGTTTGATATTTGAAAAATTATACTTGTATATGCATTACATTTTGTTTTGAGAAGATACTTTTCTGCAGAAAGAGTGGAATGTACAAAATAAGGCATACGTTGAGGTTGGTTAGAGTAAATATGACTGGGTTACTAGTAACTAGTCAGGTTAACACAAAAAAACCTAGCCATCACATTGATAACTGGAAAGCCAAGATAAAATTAAATATATTAAAAAGAAAGAACAAAAATCCAAAACACACACCTAGGTCTTAAAGATAATTTTCAATATTTGATTGATTTTTAAATTTAAGTTTTAAAAAATAATTTAATTTTTGTTTCCATTTTTCATTAACTATATAGACAAAAAAAATTACTCTTAAAGTAGATTTTTTTTCATTTTTTTATTAGCTTTCTATTCAGCAAATATAGGCAGTTTTGTACCATTATTAGGCTCATCCATGACCTATCCCCTCCCCATTGGCCTCTTCTTGTTGAGGTATATGGGTCATACCTTGTGGAGTTAGCCCACAGTTATTGGTAAGATACATGTCTCTGCATATCCTGACCCAACATGTGGCTCTGACATTCTTTCCACTCCCTCTTCGGCAAAATTTCCCTGAGCCATGTTGGGTTCATTTTTGGTCTGCTTCAGTGATGAGGTGTTGGGTACCTCTGAGGCTCTGGCTCTCTGATTTGGTAGGAGTTGATTTTTCTCTGTGTTGGTCTCCTTCCCCCTTATGCTGGTATATGGTTCATCAGGAAAACAGCACCCTTGCTTGTTTCACTAATTTTCCTTAGTTTCAGCCGAGGCCCTTTTGAGGTATGATGGGGTGGTTCTCTCCTTAGGATCTGCATCTATCTCAAAAAGAGAAGCAGATTCTCCAACAGAGAGTAAGTTAGTTCCAGGACAAATGAGATAGCCCTTACTTTTTTTTATAGAGAGAGTTTAATAGGTGTAGGCCCTCTTGTAGCCCATGATTGATGGTAGCGTGATATTGGAGAGAGGGTTTATGTTTGGATATGATTCTGACTTGTTTCCCATCTTCAGCTATGGGTCCAGTACCACTGAGGGGATCAGTTAGCCAAATCAAGAGCAGATGGTTCCCCACCATGGCTGTGTGCCAGTATTGCACTTGTGTGGGCATCATCACAACCGGTTATTTGTTGCTAAGTAGGTTAGACCATGAGTTAAAGTACAAATTTTATAAGCTGTTTGTGATGGGTTGGTTAAATTTAAATAACAACTTGACTGGTTTAATAGATAAACAGGGAGTGGATTACCCATTATATCTTAGCCAGTTTTTTAATGGTTGAATCAATGGATCCTGTAAAAATCTTGGCTCACTATGTGGATAAGCACTTTAGAACCTCTGATAATGCAGATGGAACAAATGAGCAGAGGAACAATGATTTCATGCTTGCTCTTTCTCCTGGCACCTGAGTTCTGCTCCTGGAAAACAGAACTCCAGCTATTTATATATCTATTTATTATGAACATAGTATGGATATAACATGCATTGGTACCATTCTTTTCCTTGTTCCTGCCCACATTGAGCTGGGTGCCCTCCTCAGCACGGTTATGGCTATTCCCCATGTGACATGTAGGTCATGTATGGTGGTGGGTGAATAGCTCATGGTGGGTAGCGACCACTTACTGGGAGTGGGAGTTACAGATCACAGCCAATGAGAAAAAGTAAGGTTAGACTTCATCCCACCCTCTCCAAGACCCTTCTTTTCAGATGATCCCCTCATACTCCAGTTGAGGGCTCAATCTTTTAGTCTATCTTTAAGAGTCTTCAAAGGTTTCTATGGTACCAGTTCATTTAGGGTTTAGTTCTGTATTTTTCTCTCACCCTCCCTTTCCCCTACCCCAAACCCTCCCATCCCTATTGTCTGGGCCTTGAGTTGCCTGACAGGTATGTCAGCAATTTAAACTGGTTCAGGTTAGGAGCCACAGATGGGTGAGACCAGGAGACATTTGTCATTCTGTGACTGAGTTTGCTGAGTTATGATCTATTCCAAGTCCATCCATTTTTGTAAAAATTTCATTGTATCATTTTTTCTTACTACTGACTATAATTCCATTGTATAAACATATCATAACTTTGTTATACAACCATCCAGTGATGGGCACCTGGATTGATTCAGTTCTAAGCTATTATAAATTGATCACCTATAAACATGGTTGAGCAAATATCTCTGTAGTGAAGCATGGAGCATTTACAGTTAATGCTCAATAAGGGAATCACTGTGTCTGTCAGCATCCCTGTATTCATCCTTTTCAGGAATCACCATATTGATTTCCATTTCCATGGTGGCTGCAGAAGTTACATTCTTACCAATAGTGAATAAGGATTCCTCTTTCTCCACATATTCACCAGTATTTGTTGTCATTTGATTTTTTTTTTCTTTGTTTGTTTTTTATGATTGCCATCCTTACTGGAGTAAGGTGGAATATCATAGTTGTTGTTTTAATTTGCATTGCCCTGATGGTTAGGGATGTTGAACATTTTAAGTGTGTGTTAACAATTTGTCTTTCTTCCTCTGAGAAGTCCCTGTTTATGTCTCTGTCCCATTTTTTTTTTGAATGGGTTATTTGATTTTTTTTTTTTTTTAGAGTTCTTTGTAGATTCTAGATATTAGGCCTCTATCAATGGCATAGCTGGAAAAAAGTTTCTCATTCTGTGGGTAATCTATTGCCTCTGATTATAGTATGTCTGTGTAAAAACCATTTTAACTTTATGACACCCCATTTAATTTCCTGATCTCCTGAGCTTTGTTCAAGAAGTCTTTCTCCAGTCCTATATCATCAAGAGTTCCTCCTCTTTTTTCTTCCAGTAGGAGAAGAGTTTCAGGTATTATTTTGAGGTTTATAATCCATTTAGATTTGACTTTTACATATAGTGAGATGAATGGGTCTAGTTTCCTTTTTCTAAATATGACTATGCAATTTGCCCAACACCATTTGTTGAAGACCCTTTCTTTTTTTCCAGAATTTATAACAGAAATTACTGAAGTTTTCAGACTTATAGTTTTAAATTGATTCATGTTATCTTCTGCATTTTCTCTCCAGCACTTTTGGATTAGGAATAAGCTCTTTACCATCTATTTTAGTTCTTCATTTTGTAGAAGGAATATCATAGGAATTCTTAGCATACAGAATGGTATTAACTGGTATCTAATGCCTATTTAACAATCTTTCTACCTATTATCTAGCTAACTGCTATTTATTATCTTTCTATCATTCATTATCTATTAACATATCCATCATATATCTTCCTAAGAATGTATAATTTGTTTTACTACTCAGAGTATTGTAACTCATAGAGTGTCCCAAATCTTGTCAACTAAATGATAATCTGTATACACATATGTTACTCCATTAGCAAGACAAGTAGACTAACTAATTCTGAGCCAGGACCCTTCTGCTTCTCCAGGTCTGAAATTGTAGGCATTTTTTATGCCCATTTTTCAGTGGGGACTGGTTCTTATGTTTATAAGGTAAACCATTTATGGAATAAGCTATCTGCCTAGACTTCTGTCGTATTTTAAATATATCTTCAACTGCAATTCTGCTTTTGAAGAATATTTCTATTTTAAGTATGTTGGTTTTTACAATTGCATTTTAGGGATTGTAAATTTTTATAGTTAATTTACTGTTATTGATGTACTGTATTGATACAAACAAAACACATAAACAGGACAAATGTTTACCTCTTTTGACTTTATCTGTCATGCCTTAAGTCTCATGAGGAGCACAATTACACAGTTTATTACCCTGAAAAATGACTTTATATATTTAGCTTTAAATAAGTTTACTAATTATAGTAATTAAGAAGAAATGATGCAGTGTTTCTTCTGCATTACCCCAGATATTTTCAATACACCTTATTCCTTTCTGTGTATCTCATTTGCCACAGATAACCTCCACACTGTATTTAGGTGTTTTTGTTTATTCTTCACTGTCTTCATGGAGCTGTCTTTTCCATAAGTATAGGTTTAAATAGCTGTTTTCTGCTGACAGGTCTGGGTAACTGTGCAGTAGAATCTTGCAAAATTAGCAGAAATGTGACTGAATTTAAGTCTTTTTTTTTTTTATATACTTAGGTTTAATGACCTGAGAGTATTATATTCTTTACTGGGATAACATACTTCACCAACAGCAACAGTTAAAGAAAGACTAAAATTAATATACGCAAAACTGAAGTAAATGGATCTCAATATTCTAATAGAAATTACTCCTTCCCTAGAACAATTTGTTACTAGAGTGTTATCTAGCTTAATCCTAACATTATATAGTATTTAATTCTAAGAACAAATCTGTAGACCAACTTCTATATTATATAATATTGATTTTTCCATCTCAAGTAACTGAGTTTAATTATATGTCTGTCTTCAAAACATATTTTTTCTACTCAATAGGCTGCAACAACTGTGTGATGGGGTCATCACAATAAAAACAATATATAGAAGATTTGAGAAGAGGCTGTGTCTTTTATGATGGAAGTAATTCTGAGCTCAAACCCAAGTTCTAATTGGTTTATCCCACTTCATCTTGATCCCAACAAGTTTTATCCATTGTCTCTAAGTAAAGAAGGAATGAATTTTGAAAGTAAATACAGAGGTTTTCCAGGTATCTAAATCATCATGTAGTTAACATGTCTCATCCAGTCAAGTAGGTAACATGTCATTTGCTGGAGGAAGCTCACATACTACAAACTGGTTTTGAGTAGGAATGGCATTGTTTTCCAGGTACAAGCCCATAGAATGTTTATTATAAAAATAACTTCAATTGGTCCAGAGTTATTTCTGCATTCTGGATCCTCTATGTCCTAGATAGGATTTCTACTGTAAATTCTTCTGATTGCTAATTTTACATATTCTCACAAAGCTATTCAGATAAGCAGTGAATATTTGTGTGAGACAGTGCATACATGTGTTTGTATGGACAGATTTGCTATGGTGCATAGAGGACAACCTCAGGGTGTCAGGCATCTCATTTCACCTCTTTGAGACAAGGTATTGCTTGTTGCTTTTGCCCTGGGGAAGGCCAGTTTACCTGGCCTGTGAGAATCAGTGTTCTCCTAACTCAGTCTCCAATTGCCATAGGCAAGTTGGGATTACAGATGCATGTGACAATTTGTGCCCAGCTTTATGTGGGTGCTGGAGACTGAACTTGAGCCAGCAGTGCTATAGCTCAATGACTAAAAACTAAAATTTTTGATAATCATTACTTTAGTGAAACTCTTAAAAACTTAGTGAAATTTTGTCGATGACTTTTTATGAGATGAAGCCGCTATGTATATGAGGCCTGGATTATCATATCAAATATTCATGAGAAACAATGCTTTATTTAATCCCCCTATATGCAAAGTAAAGCCTCTAAAAGCAGGACTTCATTTATGCTATTTGGAAAATTTACATTAATTTCTCAAAAAGAACATAATCCAGAGTAGATATATAAAATATCACAATATGAGCAGAGTTATATTTGAAGAAAAAAGAAACAAATAAGAAATCTGGCTATCTCTTCAGCTATTTATAATCTACAGTCTCTAACAATCACAGAACATTTTATTCTTCATTTTCACTGAATAGTTTTTTTTTTCCAGTTGCTTTAATAATCATTCTATTATGCTTTTTTTTTCCCCTCTCAAAAGCTTAGAAGACCATCTGAATATGCTGTCATTATTGAATAGGATTTTGGAGAGGGAAGACAAAACATCCTGATATAAAAATGTCAGTCTGGGCTCTATATCCTACCTTGAAAATACAAATAAAACATAAAAGGAAGAAATGAAGACAACCTGTATTTGAAGTCTGAATGGTCCAGACTCACTGTCCATGTCAATCACATTTGCCAGGAATAGACGTTCTGCACTTTCTCTTCACATTGTCATTACAGCTGTGAATTGCATTTTGTGGAGAAAGGAGCACAAACTGTGAGGACGTAGAAAAATGTTTGAAATATACAAGAGATGAGTTTGTAATACAAGTTCTGAGCTGGGCTTCTTTTCCTTTGTGATATATTTGTTTAGTTCTTTCTAGTGAATTTTTGTTGTGCATTAGACAAACAAGTGTTTTTATTTTCACTGGTATTAAAGATCATATTTGCTTGTGAAAACATGACTATAATACCTGGCTGTGCAGGGCTGCAGGGATGGCTTAGTGGTTAAGGCATTTGCCTGCAAAACCACAAGACCCAGTTTCAATTCCCCAGGACTCACATTAACCAGATGCATAAGGTAGCACATGTGTCTGGAGTACCTTTGCAGTGGCTGGAGGCCCTGGTGTACCCATTCTTTCTCTGTCAAATAAGTAAATAAAAACATAATATTAAAAAAAACTGTAAGAATTCAGAATTTAGAATACTGAATAAAGGTATGATTTGCTTTTTTATGATAATGTATTGGAAACTTCTGATATGTACCCCATCCCCCCAAGTGATGCTATCTATAATTTGATATATAGCTTCCTTAAGACTTGGCTACCTTTGATAAAAGAACAGGTCATGAGCACAGTGATATATTGGGTAGTATATTGCTTCCAATCAAAAGTGCATTGACTACGAAACAAATCAGACTATATAATAATGCTAGTAGCTTTTGTTGAGTGTTTTATGCAACATAAGGCTTCACTGTAGGTTCTGAATGAAACACAAAGGCTTAGGACAAATGTGTCATCAAGAACTTAGAGTGGAGCCAGGGAAATGCATCTATTTATACCTGATGATTTATGAAGAAGTACTATATGCGATCAAGGGTGCAATAGTGCCACAGACCCTTAGAAGATGAAAAAGACATAGCAAGTTTTTCTTTTTTAAAACAAAAGAAACTTTCTCAACATGGTAATTATGATTGTTTATCTTAGATGTCAACCTCATATGGTATAGACTGAGACATGTTTCTAAGGCTAATCAGTGAGAGGAATTCCATAGTGAATTAAGGGAGGGGACAAGGCTTACCTGGAAGTGGGTTTCTGGAATCTTCTAACTGGCAACCATAGGAAAAGGCAGTGGAGCCTGCCTGGGTGCTGCCCTTCACCATGAGTGTGTATTGATGCTGTTGGCACCATCCTCAGCTGATAATGACTGCAGCTTCTTTGGCCTTGCAATGTGTGTTGCAACGTGCCACCCACTCAACAGGAATGGCTGGTATTGCTGCCCCATACATTCACTAAGTACAAACCTCAGTGGTGCTGGTTCATGGTGTTCCCCATAAAGAATCCCTAAGACTTTCCAAACTTTGAATTCACTAGGGAGTTAATTTAAATCTCAGAAGACTTTGTATGCTTTGAAGAAATAGTGAATATAATCTGATACATAGATCAACCAAAGTCTCACATGGCAGGAAAATGCTACAAAGAGGAAAGAAAATGAGAGAAAAAAATACAATTCATATTTTTTTAAAATATACTGTTATAATTTTCAAAAAGTTCACATAAATCACAATGTTTGACAGTAACAGCTGCCTTGACCTTGAACAAAAGGTCAATTTGGCATGTCAGAGTATTTATTGCTAGGATACTTGCTGTTAAATAATTTGATCATTTTGCATTTTTGATGCAAATAATGTTGTGACCCTAATGTTCTTTATGCACTAAGTATAACAAATAAATAAGTAAATAAGATGGGTGCTGGAGTGATTGACTCTGATAAAGTTTTATTTTGACAGGGAATAAAATCAATCAAAGATTTTCAATGGAACTACAAAGATGACAAAATTATTGTATTAGAGAAAAACAAACAAACAAAAAAAGAAGTCTTCTCCACTTCAGAAGTATGGATATAATGAATGGTTGCCTGACTTTTTTTTCAATTCGTATTTTTTTCACTAAGGTTATTTTCCGTTATAGAAATACCCAAGGAGTTTATTACCACAAAGGCAACATATAATTTATGTTTCTTTTAGGAAAAAAAAGAGTATTTCTGGTCATTCTCAAAATGGAAATCATATTTCATCTATACGCTGTACATTATATGGAAATATGGACTTCAGCTCAGATATTTCAGTTATGAGATGTTTACTTTGTGGAATAGAAACACACACTACAGAGATTTATTTATTTTTTTATTTTTTTTAATTTTTATTAACATTTTCCATGATTACAAAAATATCCCATGGTAATTCCCTCCCTCCCCACCCCCACACTTTCCCATTTGAAATTCCATTCTCTATCATATTACCTCCCCAATTACAATCATTGTTATTACATATATACAATATCAACCTATTAAGTATCCTCCTCCCTTCCTTTCTCTTCCCTTTATGTCTCCTTTTCAACTTACTGGCCTCTGCTACTAAGTACTTTCACTCTCACACAGAAGCCAAATCATCTGTAGCTAAGATCCACATATGAGGGAGAACATGTGGCGCTTGGCTTTCTGGGCCTGGGTTACCTCACTTAGTATAATCCATTCAAGGTCCATCCATTTTTCTGCAAATTTCATAACTTCATTTTTCTTTACTGCTGAGTAGAACTCCATTGCATAAATGTGCCACATCTTCATTATCCACTCATCAGTTGAGGGACATCTAGGCTGGTTCCATTTCCCAGCTATTATAAATTAAGCAGCAATAAACATGGTTGAGCACGTACTTCTAAGGAAATGAGAGGAGTCCTTTGGATATATGCCTAGGAGTGCTATAGCTGGGTCATATGGTAGATCAATCTCTAGCTGTTTTAGGAACCTCCACACTGTTTTCCACAATGGCTGGACCAGATTGCATTCCCACCAGCAGTGTAGAAGGGTTCCTTTTTTTCCACATCCCTGCCAACATTTATGATCATTTGTTTTCATGATAGTGACCAATCTGACAGGAGTGAGATGGAATCTCAATGTAGTTTTAATCTGCATTTCCCTGATGACTAGTGACGTAGAACATTTTTTTAGATGCTTATATGCCATTCATATTTCTTCCTTTGAGAATGCTCTATTTAGCTCCATAGCACATTTTTTGATTGGCTTGTTTGATTCCTTATTATTTAACTTTTTGAGTTCTTTGTATATCCTAGATATTAATCCTCTATCAGATATATAGCTGGCGAAGATTTTTTCCCCATTCGGTAGGTTGCCTCATTGCTTTTTTCACTGTGTCCTTTGCAGTGCAAAATCTTTGTAATTTCATGAGGTCCCAGTGATTAATCTGTGGTTTTATTGCCTGAGCAAGTGGAGTTGTATTCAGAAAGTCTTTGCCAAGACCAATATGTTGAAGGGTTTCCCCTACTTTTATCTCTAGCAGTTTCAGAGTTTCAGGTCTTTAATCCATTTGTACTTAATTCTTGTGCATGGTGAGAGAGAAGAATCTATTTCATCCTTCTGCAGATATATATCCAGTTTTCAAAACACCATTTTCTGAAGAGTCTGTCTCTTCTCCAATGAGTATTTTTGGCATTTTTATCAAATATCAGGTGGCTATAGCTACTTGGGCTTACATCTGGGTCCTCTATTCTGTTCCACTGATCTACATGTCTGTTTTTGTGCCAGTACCATGCTGTTTTTGTTACTATGGCTCTGTAGTATAGGTTAAAATCAGGTATGGTGATACCACCAGCCTCATTTTTGTTGCTCAGTATTATTTTAGATATTCGAGGTTTTTTGTGATTCCGAATGAATTTTTGGATTGTTTTTTCTATTTCCATGAAGAAAGCCTTTGGAATTTTGATAGGGATTGCATTAAATGTAGATTGCTTTAGGTAAGATTGCCATTTTCAAAATATTGATTCTTCCAATCCAGGAACAAGGGATGTTTCTCCACTTTCTAGTGTCTTCTGAAATTTCTCGCATGAGTGTTTTAAAGTTCTCATTGTAGAGATTCTTTACTTCCTTGGTTAGGTGTATTCCAAGGTACTTTATTTTTTTTTTTTTGATGCCACTGTGAATGGGAGTGATTCTCTGATTTCATCCTCTGTGTGTTTGTTGTTAGCATATTGGAAGGCTACTGATTTCTGTGTATTTATTTTGTATCCTGCTACATGGCTGTAGGTTTTGATCAGCTCTAACAGTTTGCTAGTAGAGTCTTTAGGGTCCTTTATGTATAGAATCATGTCATCTGCAAATAATGATAACTTGATCTCTTCCTTTCCAATTTGTATCCCTTTCATGTGTGTCTCTTGCCTTATTTCTATGGCTAAGACTTCCAAAACAATATTAAATAAAAGTGGGGACAGTGGACACCCTTGTCTTGTTCCTGATTTTAGTGGAAAAGCTTCCAGTTTTCCCCCATTTAGTAATATGTTGGCTGTAGGCTTGTCATAAATAGCTTTATTATATTGAGATATGTTCCTTCTATTCCCAGTCTCTGTAGGACTTTTATCATGAAGGGATGTTGGATTTTGTCAAACACTTTCTCTGCATCTAATGAGATGATCATGTGATTTTTGTCCTTCAACCTATTTATGTAATGTAATACATTTATAGATTTGTGTATGTTGAACCATCCCTGCATCTCTGGGATAAAGCCTACTTGGTCAGGGTGAATGATCTTTTTGATATACTCTTGTATTCTGTTTGCTAATATTTTGTTGAGAATTTTTTCATATGTTCCTGAGGGAGATTGGTCTGTAATTTTCTTTTTTTTTTTTTTTTTGTTCTATCTTTGCCTGGTTTTGGTATCAGTGTGATGCTGGCCTCATAGAAGGAGTTTGGTAGAATTCCTTCTTTTTCTATTTCCTGGAAAAGCTTAAGAAGCAATGGTGTTAGCTCTTCCTTAAACGTCTGGTAAAATTCTGCAGTGAATCCATCTGGGCCTGGGCTTGTTTTATTTGGGAGATTATTGATAACTGTTCAGATCTCCATGTTTGTTATATGTCTATTTAAGTGATTAATCTCATTTTGATTTAATTTGGGTAGGTCATATAGATCAAGGAAATCATCCATTTCTTTCAGATTTTCATACTTTGTGGAGTATGTGCTTTTATAGTATGTCCCTATGATTTTTTGAATTTCTCTGGAATCTGTTGTGATGTTACCTTGTTCATCTCTGATTTTATTAATTTGTGTCTCTTCTCTCTTTCTTTTGGTCAGATTTGCTAAGGGTTTATCAATCTTGTTTATCCTTTCAAAGAACCAACTCTTTGTTTCATTAATTCTTTGGATTGTTTTTTTTTTTTGTTTGTTTGTTTCTATTTCATTAATTTCTGCCCTAATCTTTATTATTTCTTCCTGTCTACTGATTTTTTGTTTGCCTTGTTCTTCTTTTTCCAAGGCTTTAACGTGAAGCATTAGGTCGTTTACTTGTGACCTTTATATTTTCTTAATATAGGCACTTAAGGCTATAAATTTACCTCTTAGAACTGCCTTCATTGTGTCCCAGAGATTTTGGTATGCTGTGTTCTCATTATCATTTGACTCTATAAATTTTTTGATTTCCTTCTTTATTTCTTCATTGACCCATTCATCATTTAGTAGTGTATTGTTTAGTTTCCATGCTTTTCTTCCTACTGATTTGTAGTTTAATTCCATTATGTTCAGATAGAATGCAAGGAATTATTTCAATTTTCCTGAATTTGTTAAGATTTGCTTTGTGTCCTAATATATAGTCTATTTTAGAGAATGTTCCATGTGCTGCTGAAAAGAATGTATATTCTGTAGCCTTTGGATGAAATGTCCTGTATATATCTGTTAAGTCCATTCCTTCTATGACCTCATTTAGTCCAGTTGCTTCTCTGTTCATTTTTTCCTGGGATGACCTGTCAATTGATGAGAATGGGGTGTTAAAGTCACCCACCACTGCTGTGTTTGGTGTTATCTGTGACCTTAGTTCTAATAGTGTTTGTTTAACGAATTTGGGAGCCCCCATGTTAGGTGCATATATGCTTAGGATTGTAATGTCCTCCTGTTGGAGTGTGCCCTCAATCAATATAAAGTGACCTTCCTTATCTTTCTTGACTAATGCTGGACTAAAGTCACCTTGTCTGATATTAGGATAGCAACCCCTGCTTGTTTTCTATGCCCATTTGCTTGAAACACCATCTTCCAACCTTTCACCCTAAGATAATGTCTATCCTTTGTAGAAAGGTGAGTTTCTTGGAGACAACAAATTGTAGGATCCTGCTTTTTAACCCAGTCTGCAAACCTATGTCTTTTGATTGGGGCATTGAGGCCGTTAATATTAAGAGATATTATTGAAAGGTGTGTATTTATGTTTGCCTTTTTTTTTTTTTTTGTGGTTCTGGTTCTACCTGTGCTCTCTTCAGTTAACTAGTATTTGAGTATTGTTTGTTTTTTCTAGGTTCCTTATATGTGTGCTTTTCCTTGTCTTCAGCATGGAGGATTCTATCAGGTATTTTCTGTAGAGCTGGTTTTGTCTTCAAATATTCCTTTAATCTGCTTTTGTCATGGAATGTCCTCATTTCTCCGTCTATTTGAATGGATAACTTTGCAGGATAAAGTAACCTTGGTTGACAGCTGTTATCTTTCAGAACTTGGAATATATCACTGCAAGCCCTTCTGGCTTTAAAAGTTTGTGCTGAATAATCTGCTCTAATCCTGATGGGCTTGCTTTTGTAGGTAACTTGAATTTTCTTTCTAACTGCTTTCAATATTTTTTCTTTGGTTTGTGTGTTTGGAAGTTTGATTATAATATCTCTAGGAGAGGTTCTCTCCGGGTTTTGTCTGGGTGGAGTTCTAAAGACTTCCTCTATCTGCATTGGCACCTCTTTCCCAATTTGGGGGAAATTTTCTTCTATGATTTTGTTGAAGACGCCTACTATGCCTTTGGAGTGGATTTCTTCTCCTTCTACTATGCCCTGAATTCTAATATTGGATCTTTTCATAGTGTCCCTAATATCTTGAAATTCCCCCTCATACTTTTCTATAAGTTTGTCTTTCTCTTTGTTGGACTGTATTAGATCTGCCACCTGGTCCTCTAGCTTAGATATTCTGTCCTCTCCCTCATCCATCCTACTGGTGAGATTTTCTACAGAGTTTTTATTTCGTTAACTGTGTTCTTCATTGCTAGTAAGTCTGACTGGTTTTTCTTTATTATTTCTATTTCCTTATTTATGTCTTGTATTGCCTTCTTTATTTCATTAAATTGGTGTCCTGCCTCTTCTTTGATTCCTTTGATTTCCTCTTTGATTTCTTCTTTGTTTCTTTTGATTTGTTCTTTGACCTCTTTGAACATATTATAATCATTCTTTTGAATTCTTTCTCAGGCATTTCCTCTAACTCGTTCTCGCTGGTGGACATTTCTGATGCATTAATACTTTTAGGTGGATTTATAACCTCTTGCTTTTTAGTGTTTCTTGTGTTATAATGTATATATTTTTGCATCATGGATTAAGTTAATGCTTGGATTTTCTAACTAGCTAGGTATTCTTAGCTGTATCAATTGATTTGATGTAATATATTTTCAGGGTAGTAGCTTAAGGTGTTAGGTGTGGCTCTTAAGAGTCTCAGAGTATCTACAAAGATGTTCTTAGGGGTTGAGTTTCCCTGCTATAGGAGTATTCAAGCAGGCTGAGTAGAATAAAATACAGTTAGATTCTAAAGTTTAACCAAACACTGTACACATTCAATCAAAAACCTCCCTGAGTATGTATGCAAGAGTAGTTATTATAATGACCAGATCCTCTATCAACAAAGAGGTTAAGATTTCTGGTCTGTTGAGGGATCCAAATCAGCTTGCGACCAAGTGAGACCCTTCCCTGGTGCAATCCCAGTTACCTTGGATGATTTTGGTCTCAGTCAAGTTGCTGCCTGGGTTGTCAGGCTGCTGCTCTGATTTCTGGAGCTGGGCACTGGCTTTTCCTGTGGGCAAACTGAGCCTGGCAAGTGTGGCCCTGAAGATCAGCACCCCTGCTGCTGGAACTGCTGCTCATGCTGCCACTGCTGGGTCTGTAGCCGCTGCTGCTGAAGCTGCTGCTGCTGGACCCGCTGCTGCTGCTGCCTCTGCTGCTGCTGTAGCTGCCACTGCTGGAGCCACCACTGCTGCTGAAGCTGCTGCTGCTGTGTCCACTGCCTCTGCTCCCACAGAAGCTGCTGCTGCTGGGTCTGCTGCTGCTGCTGCTCCTGGGTCTGCTGCTGCTGCTGCGACTGGAGCTGCTACTGCTGGGGCCGCTGTTACCGGTGCTGGAGCCACTGATGTTGCTGCCAAACTTTGCTCCTGTTTGGGTCCTGCTGTCGGCTCAAGTTGGCGTGGCTGGGACCCAGGACAGAGTGGGGAGGGGAGGGAGTCGCAGCTGCTCTGGTTCTCTCGCTGCTCCACGTGTTTCTCTACCTCACGCTCTGCTCCTCCGTTCTCACTGCTGCTCTCCCTTCACGTTTCCTGAGTTGCAGAGGGCGCCGCTGTGAGGGGAAGCTCCCGCACCTGGCTTTTCCTGTGGCTAAAGCCGAGCCTGGCGGCTTTCTGGTGCACTGCTGCTGCCGCGGTTGGCCGAGCTGATGGAGCTGCTTTTGCCAGCCTGTGCGGGCTCTGGATGCTCTGGATCTCTTCTACTTCTCCACTGCCGCTTCAATTTCCTATACACCTCACTTTTTAGTAAAAGTGTATATTTTTGCTGAGTGTTTTTGGTCTTTTGTCCCCCTTAGGCTGCTTTGGCATGGTACCTATGCCACCATCTTAACCAGAAGTCCTCAAGATTTATTTTTACTATCTTTCACAAATGATTTTTGAAGAACTTATAATGTGTGTGTGTGTATGTGTTCACTAGTGTGAATGCACCTGTGTATGGGCCATGACCTATATGAAAAGGACAGCTTAGGTATTGTTTCTTGCTGACCATCTTATCTGAGGCAGGGTCTCTCCTGTTCCTCTTACTTTGTGATAGAAGTTCTAGGATCGATGTCCTTGTGCTATATGTTTGACTTAATGTGGCTTCTATATACCCACTGAAATAGCTTCCTAGCCCCACAAATAACTTTAATAATTAAGACATTAATCAGCCCTACATTGCTTGGAATACATCATGCTTCTAATGTTTGGATAAATTATTTTGAAGGAAACTAAATACTCTAACAAATTTGGATATTTTTTCCATGCCCTACCAAAGTTATGTGCATTACCTGAATGTGTTTTATTCCAGTATTTAATTCTTCAGCTATATTGGCTTTCTTTTTTTCATTTGTTATACTTCTAATGGTTCTCTAATATGCTCAAGTCCAACAGAAAACACTAATCAGCATACCCTTCATCCTACTTTCTAAGAACTTAGTTCTTGAACTAATTCAGAAATATGAAATATTTCATTTTTGTTTTGGGTGCATGTATGTATGTGTGCATGCATGTGTTGTGTGGGGGTACATATGTATGTGAGGTCACATGTGTATGTATGTGCATGTGGAGCTAACAGGTCAATGTCATATATCTTCTCTGATCACCCTCTGCCTTAATTTTTCAGACAAAGTCTGTCACTGAACCTAGAGATTCACCATTCAACTATTCCAGCCAACCACAAGTAACTGGGATCCTTTTGTATCCCTCTCTCCAGGGCTGGAAATACAGGCACATACCACTACACCCAGTTTTATACTGGGTTGAACTCAAGCCCTTATGCCTTCTCACTAGCCCCACCATTCTTACACTTACATCATCTGTTGTAGGCTTCAAATATGCAAACATTCTCTTCTTTTACTTTTTTTTTTTCTTTTGTGATAACAAGGTTGAAAACCAAGGCCTTGGGTATGTTAAACATGTCCATACCAGGTCTGCCCCATGTCCTAATGCACCCATGACTCAACCAGTCATTGTTTTAACTAGCTTCACCAGTGACACTCTTGAATCCATACTCAGGCAGTGCTTTTCTGAACATGCTGACCAGCATGCCTTGATTTCATTCCACCCAACATGTTTATTTTGTTTTAGCTTTTCATAATGTTACAGCTCAGAAATCTAAGAGTATGAGTCATAACTATACATACATTTCCATGTTTTATCCTTGTATATCATTTTCTTAAGCTTCAATTTGTATTCAAATGCACATGTGCTTGCAGTGAAATCTTTTATTCTCCCCCCCCCACACACACACAGTGGAAGTATAAACACCACAACTTAAAAAAAAATTGAATTAAAATATTTTATTTATTTATACAATGTTAGAAAGAGAGCCAGGGCACATAAGGAGAGAGAGAATGGATGCAGCAGGGTCTTCAACCACTACCAAACAAACTCCAGAAACAAGTGCCACTTTGTGCATCTGGCTTACATGGGTACCAGGGAATTGAACCTGGGTCCTTAGACTTTGAAGGCAAGTGCCTTAACTGCTAAACCATCTCTCCTCCCTAAATGTATTGATTTTTATGTAAAGATTACACACATAGAATCCTCTCCCCTGCACCAAATATGACAGTCTTTGGTGGGGTTATTGGTTTTCATTGTGAGGACCAAAAGGCCTCAGTAAGTCTCTGCAGGGGTGGAAAACATGGTGCCTTACGCTATTCCTTTCCACATTGAAGCTCTTCTAATCTTTTGTCCCCTTCTTCTGTGATGCTACCTGAACCTTGGCCTGCAAAATAGAGATCTGATTTAGTGTTGCTTTCTCTGTCGACTCTGGATCTCTGTTTTTATGAGGGTTGAGTAATCATAGTGTCTGTTACCATTTCCCTGGGATTGGTCTTCAGACTAGCTATGAGAGCAGTATTTGTGTCACTGCTTCCCTTATAGTGACTTCTGGGTCAGGGTAGATGATGTGGAGATGATCCATCTCCTGGTAGACATTGGGGACTCTCTTCCTGATGTATTGATGTATTCTTGTTGGTTACCTACATTGGCTGTGTGCCATTATTACACAAGTGAATACTTCAAGCTCCGATAATTGATTTTGTAGCTCACAGGATCTCCTCCTCATTCAATCTGTTGATAACTACTACTGTCCATCCACTTGCATAGTACTTCACAACACCTTGAAGACTAGCTTGGAAGGAACTGAATTCCCTCTCAGTTGCAGCATGATCACTTGATGTCCTGTGGCTGCAGGCTGCAGTGTTTTCAACAATATTGGCCCAGGTGGATGTGAACTTTTCATCAAGAAGGTTTTAGCCCATGCAGGTAACCAAGTGTTTTGGCTATGGTCTGTGTTATTTTGGGGACCTCATGTATCCCTGACCAAGTGCTCAGTGTCAGGGGGCACCAACTCCACCCCTGGGAATTACCAGCCAGCCCCCATGGTTTTAGATTATGCTTTCTCCACCTTTTATGGAGTTCTTCTGTTCAGGTACAACCCCCCCATCCCCAGCACACACACACTTTTTTGATGGTAATGACTTGCAGAATGGCATCCGGGAAGGTTTATATGGAATTGATTCATGCTGTAATTAATTTTTGTATTGCCTATCCTTCCCCTCTTGTACCCTCAGGCCTTTCCATGTCTGTATTTATTGTTGCTGATCATGGATTTATTGTTCAGTAGCTTTTCTTCCTTTCCATCCCAGTTTCCCCTTAGTTTTGCCTTAATTTTAGTATCATGCTTATATTGTAGATATTTATTACAGCTTACAAGTACTTAGGGATGATCCAGAAAACTAACTGCATGTGAGAAAAACAATTCAGTGTTCATCTTTCTAAGCTTATGTGACCTCACTTACCATGATTTTTCCCAGTGCTGCCCATTCGGCATTTAAAAGAATTATTTATTGGGGGGAATGGGTGTGCCAGGACCTCTAGCTACTGCAAATGAACTCCAGATGCCACCATGTGCATCTGGCTTACATGGTTTCTAGGGACTCAATCCTGGCTGGGTCTTTAGGTTTCTCAGGAAAGCACATTAACTGCTTAGTCATTTCTCCACCACCCAGTCTGTATTTTATCTGCTACTTTCAAAAAGAGTATAGAGAGAATCACTGTTACATGTTTGTTCACTAATTTAGTCTTTGTTAATTCTGCAGTAGTTCCAAATGAATGAGTTATATTTCATTATTAACTTTTATTTTATTTTTTCTGGCACTTTGCCCAGATAGATTCTACATTGCAACATAGCTGATTGAATGATAGATTATTTTTATTCTTACAAACATTCTTAAGTATTTATTTAAATTTACTTAAAAATCAGGAAGCAGTTTGATGAGTTTATTTCTTGCTCTTAGGTTTCTTTAAGTGAGAATAAGATATCATTAGCCCAGCACTTATTTATTTATTTTTTTCTCAACACTCACTACACTTTGCTGTATCTACAGTAGGAGGCATTTGCCTCCTGGCTTATAGGAACAGGCTTCATTCCTAGATCTTGGGTGATGCAGAAATGGATTTCTCAAACATTTTGGGTCATTCTTTTCCTAACCTCAGGTTGTTGTCCTCAAATTCTGTTGCTTTCCAGTGCTCACCTGAAATCTCTAAACTGCCCAGGAGTTCTTTGCAATTCTTTCAGATTGAGCATTGACCTTGTATTCTCCAAACTAACTTTATGTCCACAAACACCCAAGACTGGACCTTCAATATCAAGAGAAGACAATGAAGAGAGAAGATTATGAGAGTAGAGCAGTTCAAAGGGAAAGGGAAAAGAAGAGAAATATTATTTAATTAATTGATTTTCTTTTGCTTTTTGCAATATTGGAACATTGAGTGCAGCTCATGTTTCCCTGAATAAGAAACTTCAAAGTAGTTGTATTCTCTGCTCGCTAGCCTTGAACTGGGCAAAGGGCAGGCAGGGATGCTATGGGAAATTGAATCCACTCCTTTTGATTCATCATTTTCAACCATGGTAGAGTATACATAGAAAAAGTCAGATGGCTTGAACACAGACAATGCAGTCTTACGTGATTATGGTGCAATCAGCACCATGCTTTTACTTGGAACATTTCTGTATGGCTGATGACTTCACTCTGTTCCATTCATGGATTTTAATTGGCATGCCCAATCTCTATCTCACAGATTTTCACTTTAAATGCTTTGGGTGTATAGAAATCTTATCAATCTTCAAATTTTAATGAAAGACACTAGGGCTGGAGAGATGGCTCAGGGTTTAAGGGTACTTGCTTGTAAAGTTGTTTGCCTGGGTTCAATTTCTCAGTACCTATGTACAGGCAGATGCACAAAGTGGTACATTTGTCTGGAGTTTGTTGAAGCCTTGACATGCATACCTATTCTCCTTCTCCTTCTCTCTACCCCTCCTTACCTCTCTGTCTCTCCTTGCAAATAAATAAAATATTTTAAAAGGCTCAAATTCAGTCATGTAATACGTAGCAGGCATATTTTATTTTATATTGTTTTGGAATAGAAAATCTTTCATTTTTGAAAACAACTATGATATGAACAAGGTTTTTATTTTGCCTTATATAGTCTTCCTGTCTTTGTTTGTAAGAGCTAATATCTTCTTTGATTCATTTTGTTTGATTTTCTTTTATCAGACAATGTGTTATTATGTAGACCAGGCTAGACTTGAACGTCTGTTTCAAGCTCTTGAGTGCTGAGAATATAAGCATGTACCACCAAACTTGGCTCCTTCCTATTCCTTTTATCATAATCTTCCCTGCCATACTTATTTGCAAGTTCAATTAGAACATAGAGTACTTTATAAGTAGAAAGTTGGTCAGAGTTATTTATACCTTGGCGACCCTAGTCATATTTCTCATGTGGACATCTTTTACTGCATGTAAAGTTAAGTAATATCTTCTCAACCAAGAGGCTCCATTGAGATCCTCATGTTGCTGTCAAGAGAAGAGACTAAATTAATTTTGGTTCTTGAACTGTCGTGCTAAAAAATGATTACCATCTGCCTCTGGAACACAGATAATATGCCTGCATGACAGATTTACAGCAAATGTCTAACCTCTATGATTTAACTGCCAATGATTTCATACTGTTTTGTGGAACAAAATTAGTGCTAGGGACCATAACTGGTTAAAGACATCCAGCTCTTTTAAATGTATAGTTGAAAGTGCAGAGAATATCATCAGAATTACACATTGACCTATTTTAGATGTTCTCAATTAGGACTCCATCACCTTCAAAGGTTCCAGAGGAGCTGCCCTATATATTTTCAGGTCAGAGTAGTTGTTGAAGTAAGGGTTCTCCTGATGAATAAGCTAATTTTGTATTTCACTAAAGCATGGTTATAAATAGATACTAATGACTTTTTTTGAAGCCTTGATGGTTTCTAGCACACTATACATATTAATTATCAAATCATTTTAAGCTCTTTGATTTTTCTCTTGAGGAAGTTGCTATAGGAAGATATGCTGGTCCTGGAGATGCATTAAACAGATGTGCAAGACATGGACCACCTGGGACCAGCAAAGCTGTCAAAATGGTATATCAGTAATCATGCTAGCCATACTGTGTTAATCCAGGTATTTTAGAAGCTTAACTCAAATAACACACTTTACACAGCTGGGGGCATTACCGGTCTGAAAAACGGAATGCTACAGATCCTTGTGGTACAATAAATCAATATTAACAGTTAATATTAATGATGAACGTGGATAAAAAAGCTTATGCTGAAATGACAAGATTTCTCTAATTATCAATGACTTCAAATATGAATTATTCATTTTAATTTATTTTCCTGTCCTTTTCTAATTTTTCTAAACTATTTATTTATTTTCAGAGAGAGAGAGAGAGAGAGAGAGAGAGAGAGAGAGAGAGAGAGAGAGGGAGAGAGAGAATAAGCATACCAGGGCCTCTTAAGCTGTAGACTCCAGATGTGTGTGCCACTCTGTATATCTGGCTTTATGTGGGTACTGGGAAATCAAACCCAGACAGTCAGGCTTTGGAAGCAAGTGCTTTAACCTTCTGTCCTCCTGTTCTTTTTGCTAGTGAGTGCTGTGTGTATGTGTTTTCTTATACGGGGGGTGGGGGGTGATTGTGCATAAGCCTGTGCATGTACAGGCCAAAGGTCAATAACAGGTGTGCTCCTCTGTCTCTCTCTACTACCTTTATTGAGGTGGGGATTCTTATTAATCACAGAGCACACATATGTAATGGATGTAGTTTATTAGCTTAGCAGGATGTGACTCTGTTTCACTAACGCCATGATTATATTCACATTCTACACATTCCACCATGTGGGCACTGGGTGACTGAACCTATGTCCTGACACTTTCACGGAAAGCACTTTATTGACAGAGCCATGTACCTACTCCCCTCATTTTAATTTCTTACTAAAGTTTTCCTGTGCAAATTGCTAAAGTATCATTAATGCTTAGGTAATTTAAATCCCCACACTGATTCTGAACTGTTACTGTGAATTTGTACAGTTGACTGTTAGGATTCTAGAAGACTTCATATCAGTAATTAGATGATTTGTGTCTATAAACACATACCACATAGATAAGCAACCCATTGGTCATGAATGGTCACCTGGCCTTTTACACACAAACATATATCATAAATACAATTATTGGATTGGAGAGATGGTTCAGTAGTTAAGTGCTTGCCTATGACGTCTAAGGATGCAGGTTTGAATCCCCAGTACCAATGTAAGCCAGATTCATAAGGTGGCACATGTGCCTGAATTTCCTTTGCAGTGGCTGGAGGCCCTGGCACACCCTTTCCTTCCTTCTCTCTTTCTTCTTTCTTTCTTTTTTCTTCCTCTCTCTCTCTCTCTCTTTCAAATAAATACATCATATATATTAGTTTTGCATTAAGCAAATACAGGCAGTTTGGTACCATTATTAGGCTCATCCGTGGCCTACCCCCTCCCAATTGGACCTTCCTTGTTGAGGTATATTGGTCATGCATTGTAGGGTTAGCCCACAGTTATTGGCAGGATAAATGTTTCTGCATGTCATGACCTAACATGTGGCTCTGACATTCTTTCCACCCCCTCTTCCACAAAATTTCCCTGAGCCATGTTGGGTTCATTTTTGGTCTGCTTCAGTGATGTGGTGTTGGGGGCCTCTAAGGCTAATAAAATATATTTTTAAAAATATAATTCTTGGGTGAATGGAAAGATCCACCTCACATTGTATATTTATAATTTATATGTCCTTTATATCTTTCTCATAAATGGAGAAAACTGTCTGTGGTAGGTCCCATCTTTGTCATAGTCTGGTTCCACTGGTATTTTAAACCCCATCACCTGCCCACTCAGTTGAGTCAGTCAAAGTGAAATACAAGGAATGTTTCCTCAGCATTACCTAAGACAAATATCTTATGTTATTATGAGGAAAAAATTGGGGAAACTTATAAAAATAAATGTTTTCTTTTAAAAAGGGAAATATTGAATAGTTAATAAACAAGCATAACAAAAAATAATATTCCACACAACTTTTGCGTGTTTATGAAATATATATCTTGGGCAGAAGGTGCAGTTTACTATAGAGCACTCACAGAGTAGCCATGAGGTCCTGGGTCTGTGTCAGCACTGCAACGTTATAAGAATATGGACATAGTAAACTATGGAACATGTACATGATATTCTTTTGAAATGACTGTCATACCATGTTGCTGTGGCTTCTATTTTAAAGATTTCATGTGCCTTATTTTCAAGTAGCAAAAATCATTGAAGGTAGATGTTAGTATTTTTCTGAATTTTAGAATATTAATATGGGATAAATAAATGCAAATTATGACAACTGAGGCAAGTATTAATTTCTCAAAAGTCTTTTGTTAATGGCTTAGCTAGTGACCTTTTATTAAAAAAAAAACTATAGAAGAATAGAAGACATGGTATGTGTCAAACACCTTCTTGGGAGACAATACACAATTATTTAGATATACACACATGTACATGCACACAAACACAGATATATTACACAACAATTAACCTGTGATATTAGGGTCTTAATATTCTTCAGGCACAATACTAATAATACAAATAAAAATAAAGAATATAATGTCACATTACTAACTGTACAATAAGTATAGCTCCATAAATATAGCAATGACTTTGCTTTAGTTGATAAGAGTAGATTCTCTTGCCATCTTTTCTTTGAATTGTTTATTCCTCTGTAGGAGCATTTTACTGTAACTCAAGTATATTTTCATGTTCATGATGCCATATATCCATGCAGAGTGAGAATCTCACATCAAATGGGTGTGGCGATTATACCAGGTAGCATGGCTACCATGTGATGACTCTAATTCTTTGTTTGTATATAATGAAGTCATCACTGAACTTCTTCTGAAATGTAGAGTGAATTTTCTCAGAGTGAAAGCTCCTGATTTTGTTGTTCTAGACAGCAACTTTTCTTCACAAAACAAAAATGTCAGGTGACATTGAATTTTAATAGAAATGATTCAGATTTGAAATGAATTTATCAATTTAATTTCTTTGCCTTCAAATAATAAACTTTAGCTTAAGAAATTGCAAAAAATGAAGTAAGTTTGATGTGATGAGTAGAGAAATGCTATAGTAGTAAATGCTATCTATCTATCTATCTATCTATCTATCTATCCATATACACACATATATATACACATACATACATATAATTTTCTGGACTATCCAGCCTCCAATTCTGTCAGGAACTCTAATAAATCCATTTTTTTTTACTTTATTTATAAGCATGCAATATATTTACATAGTCTGTTGTTTCTGTTCCTTGAGAACCTTAATAGAGGCACAGAAAAATCTTTGAAAATAAATGCTTATAATAGAGGAATCAAATAACTACAAGAATCAAGTTCTACACAAATTCTAAAAGATATATGGCCATTCTCAGTATGATAGCTCTAATTTGCATAAGTAACAGCATTGCTTATATAATTTTAAATATTTTATTTATTTGAGAGAGAGGGGAAGAGAGAGAGAGAGAGAGAGAGAGAGAGAGAGAGAGAGAGAGAGAGAGAGAGAGAGAGGGTACATCAGGCCCTACAACCACTATGAATGAATACATGTGCCACCTTGTGCATTATGGCTTATGTGGGTTCTTGGGAGTCAAACCGAGGTCCTTTGGCATTGCAGGCAAACTCCTTAACCACTATGCCATTTCTCCAGACCAATATGGTGTAAAAATATTTGACTTCTTAATAATAGAGGTCAAAAAATCCTGAATAATAATAATTATTATTAATATTACTATAATTATTGCAAGTTATTATTAGAATAAAACTACTGAATTATAAAAGTTGTCTATTTATTAGGTCTTCATGCACCTTAAATAATAAAATGCTGTGAAAACCCTAGCTTGCTGCACATAGTTGCTGAGATTTTTGATAAAGGGAGGAAGGAAAGTTTAGATCTGATAGGTTTCACCTCAGAGTTGCTAAGCAACTGATCACTAAGGTGGAAATAAAGTACTTTGTTCATGTATATTGTAGAATATGAGTGTCTTAGGTTAATGTAGTAATAAAATTATGAAGAAATACAGAGCAGAGAAAGATAAAATACCGATAATTGTCAAATGCTAAAACAAAATTATTGACCTTTGAAAAGCTAATAGTTTTACAAAGTTAATAATTCATAATTACATTTTCCATTTCATAGACATTTTTATTTCTACCTCAAGTATTTCCAACTAGCTAGAGGATTAAAAACATATTCTAAAAGGGAGGAATGGTTCAAAAGAAAATAAAAATCTTAATTTCCTTCTCTGCCTTATATTTTCAATTTGTATATTGAAATTGTATGTTGAAAGTTAAATTTAAAAATCCCTAGTTATTACCACTCTCATTTCTCATTTAAGTGATTTAAAATTTCATTTGTGACAGTTTCTGAAAGCAGTAAGAACTACTTTGTGTTGGAATGCTAGTCACATTATTATTAGGCATGTTTTAACTACCACTGAGTTATTTTCACTATATGGAATCATTATTTGCTATTTTTTGAGTCCTACAGTCCATAAGTGGTAATGGTTCCATCAGATTAAAGAGGATGACAAAGTAACAAAGAAGCAAGAAGTCCCCCATTGTTAAATAGTGTGTCTATAAAAATAGATTGTATAAGCTTATCTTTATATATTAGTGTTGACATGCAAGTAGGAAAACTCACAAGCACGCATGGTCCTTGTGTTTGGAGTAAAAGATGGTAGACAAATATGACTAGAGTACACTGTTGAAGTCTGGAGACGTAATCTTTCTCCACTGCTATTAATTTTAAATACTCACAGATGGAGACCCATGGAAAACTTAGTACAGACTGAAATAATCTAGCTGAGTGGTAGCAAATGGGTATAAATGTCATGTTTTCTTTCCACTTTCGGATTTACCCCAGAGCATTTCACACCCATATGCTTTGTATGGAACACATAATAAACCTCAAAGGAAAGTGAACACAAATCTCATCGCTCTGTTATCTTCTCCACATAAGGAGACTATTTAAAATGTTTGTTTTTGCTATTATTCATTAATGGATTTGAAAGTTAGACTATCTTACTACCATAGCCACTTGTTGCCTCATAAAAATGGTGATGAAGAGTGAGAATAAGTAAAAATAATATTTTAATTTAATGAACGATTATTTTTATTTATTTTATTTAATGAACTATTATGAAATTTAATAATGTATCTTCACAGTAAATTTTCTAAAATGGTTGATTTCATGAAAACTAAATTAAGTTTCTGTTGTGAACTCACTATTTGAAAACTGAAAATTTCCAAATCACAAATCATTATCTCATTGTTTGGATTTTATTCATTTAAAATAGAAGTCGTTTGATATGCTTTGAATAAATTTTCACAAGGGAAAATGGTCTCAGAGTCATTTCCTATATTGTCATTAAAAATAAATCTAATGTTCAGGTCAAGATTGATTCTGTCTCACTGCACTACACCTTCCTAGGAAGCAAAGGCAAGATGTTTACTGTTCATTAGGTCTTTTAGGGTCCAGCAGACTCTAATAGATTTCCAGTGGGAGGGCACGGAAGAGCAAAGCAGAGAATCCACTGACTCCCACGCTCTTGGGTATCCCACCAGTTCCCCATTCACCTCAAACACCCATCCTAGCCATAGCCCCAGCCACAGGTTCCTCCTGCACTAACCACAGGCAAGGGGAACCAGGCCAGTAGGCCATCATAATTCTAGGCATGCCTCCATGCTTGCAAACACTGTCTGCCCTTGCTGATGCCCCTCCACCCCAGTGCACAGACCCAGGCCAGCAAGCTAGCATTCCCCCAGGGACCTCCAGACTCAAATGTCATCCCACTTACTGCCATCCCCCATCCCCTCTTTGGACCCAAGCCAACAGTCTAGTGTTCCCCCATGGGACCACCAGGCCTGAACACCTTCCAACTCTCTGCCCCCGCCCTAGTGCCCAGACCCAGGCTAGCTGGTTAGCATGCCCCCAGGTGTTCCCACCACAGCAGAGCTCCACATAAGAACTTCGCTAGCCCCTCCCCCAACCTCCTCATACAGACCCAGTCCAACAGGCTAGCATTCCTCCATGGACGGTGCGAACACCACGCCACTTGCCATAACGCCCACCCTAGTGTGCTGACCCAGGCCAGCAGGCTAGTGTTCACCCGGGGGACCTCCACATGCAAACTCCTGCCCACTCATTACCATACCCCACCTCCATACCAGAACACAGGTCAGCAGGTTAGCCCTACCCTCATTGCCGCCAGGGACCTCCACATGCCACTGTCCCTACATGTGCAGACCCAGGCCAGAAGGCTACTGTTTTCCCCTCACTAGGCTCTCCAAACAAAGGGGACCTCCACCCTCCCCTCCCCCCATGTCACCTGACCCACAGCAGTCCCATATCCAGGTGCTTCCCTGTCACAGGACACAGCAGTCCCATACACCCCCTACTACAGGGTCCCAAGGAACCCACTGTCCCATCCCTTCACCCTTCAGCATCACAGAACCACCATGCAATCTCATCATCTCACCTGTGAAGCCCAGCTGAAACACTAGCCTCCTTTCTCCCATTCTCCCCTACCCCTGTGCCCTCCAGCCACCTGACCACTGCAGTATCCTACCCTGAAACATGGAACAATAAGTCCTTCCATCAGGTCCCCAGGCCCCCATCAAAGCCTGATAGCCTCCCTCTCTCTGAGCAGGCAGGCGCAGTTGCCATCAGAAGCCTAGTGGAAGCAAACATAAAACAGAATAAACACTGAAGACACTTCAATAGTAGACCACAGCTTCTTCCTAAATTAAGTAAGAGTCCTATGCTGTGATGGACAGACAACAGCACAAAAGGAATAACATTACAAATCAAATGTAAGTAAATCAAATAAGACCACCCGGTCTAACAATGGATGTCTCTAATCAAATTTAGAAGAGACAATAGGATGAAAACCACAAAATGAAGATACTAGCTATACAACCCTGACAAAGCAAATAGCAGAATTTGCAGAAAAGCCCCAAAGGTCTGATAATTGCATGAATGCTGTCCTCACTTGATTAGCTCTAATAGATAAGAACCAAGAAGGTTTCCAAAGAAAGTTAGACGATCTGAAGGAGAGTAAAAGAAAAGAGGACCTCAATAACCACCAGGATAAGCTCAATGAATACTTAAAGAAATGCAAGGATGAATTCCAAGAAGCATCAAGAAAATCAGAAAATGATGATGACAAAGGGTTGGAAACTATACATAAAAAAGGAGTAGAAAACACAAACCCAATTGAACAAGCCCAAAACTCTATAGAAGCTCTCATGAATAGAGTCAGCCATGTGGAGGACAGAAACTCAGAACCAGAAGACAAAATAGAAGAAAGAGTTCATGAGTCCAAGTTTCAGTAAGTTAAAAAAAAAAAAAAATGTGACCTCTACAAAGAAGAATCAAATAAACAACCCAAAGGCCTTAAATGTCCCAATATTCAAATCATGGGACTACCAGAAGGTGAATAAATTCAGACCAAAGGCATGGAGAATTTATTCAACAAAACAATTGAAGAGAATTTCTCCACTCTCTCAAAGTAAAGCCACATCAATTTACAAGAAGCTAAAAGAACTCGAAACAGACTGGACCAAAGCAAACATTCTCAAAAACATATTATCATTAAGACTCTAAACATGGATACAAAAGAGAAAGTCCTAAAAGCAACTAGGGAGAAACAGCATATTATATATAAAGGCAACCCCATTAGAATTACTTAAGATTTCCCAATAGAAACTCTGAAATCCAGAAGGACCTGTACTGAAACACTGTAAACTCTAAAAACCTATGGCTTCCAACCCAAACTACTCTACCCAGCAAAAGTATCCCTTATAATTGATGGTGAAAGAAAAACTTTCTATGATAAAACTCAGCTTTACAACTATATGAACACAAAGCCAAACCTGCAGAGAGAACTTCAGGGAATTCTCTACAGAGAAGAATCAAATAACCAACCTAAAGGCCTTACAAGAAGCAGATCCAATAACTAAGTTCAGAGAAGGCACAAAATTTACAAAATCCAAGAAAACATCAAACCACATAAACCACCACAATATGGTAGGGATTAAATCAAACCTCACAGTCATGACCCTGAATTTTTATGGCCTTAATTCACCCATCAAGAAATAAGATAAGAGGGTGATTCAGAAAGCTAGACTCCTCAATCTGCTATCTTCAAGAAACTTACCTCACCACCAAAGGCAGACACCTCTTCAGGATGAAAGGGTGGGAAATGATATTCCAAGTAAATGGAAATAAGAAACAAGCAGGCATAGCTATACTAATATCAGCTAAAATAAACTTCAAACCAAATGTAATCAATAAAGACAAGAAAACCGCTTAATACTTATCAAGGGATTGATCCAACAAAAGGATATCACAATCATCACTCTATGCACCAAATACAGGTGCCCCATAATTCATAAAACAAAACCTACTTGAAAACAAAACATAAATAACCACCAACACCATCATAGTTGGGGACTTCAATACTCCACTATCAGCAATACATAGATCATCCAAACAGAAAATTAACAAGGAAGTGAGAGAGCTCAACAAAACTATAGATCAATTAGACCTAATGGACATCTACAGAATATTCTACCCCAAATCCACAGATTACGCATTCTTCTCAGCATCCCATGGAAACTTCTCTAAAATAGATCATATACTGGGTCATAAAGCCTACCTCCATATATTGAGGAATATTGACATAAATTCCTGCATGATATCAGATCACAATGCTGTATTGCAAGAAATTAACAACAAAAGTTGAGCCTGGAATCCCATCAGGTCCTAGAAACTGAACAACACACTTTTAAACAATAAATGGGTAGTGGATAAAATTAAAGTAAAAATTAAATTAAGAAATTTATAGAAATGAATGACAATGATAACACCACATACCAAAACTTACTGGACACAATGAAGGGTGTCCTCAGGGGAAAATTCACAGCACTAAATGCCTTCATAGCAAAGACAGAGAGCTCCCAAATCAATACCCTTACCATCTACCTAAAGGCACTGGAAAAGCAATAAAGAATCCAACCCACAAAGCTCCAGATGGAAAGAAATAATTAAGATAAGAGCAGAAATTAATGAATTTGAAACCTAGAAAAGAATTAAGAAGATGAAACAAAGAGCTGGTTCTTTGAAAAAAATATATAAACAAGATTGCTAAACCCCTGGCCAATTTGATCAAGAAAAAAAAAAAAAAAAAAGGAGAGAGAGAGACACTTCAAATTACCAAAATTAGCAATGAAAAAGAGAGAACATAACAGACATAAGTGAAATTGAGAAAATCATCAGGACTTACTTCAAAAACCTCTACTCCACAAAACTGGATAATATGGAGGAAATGGATGAATTCCTCGATACATACCACCTACCAAAGCTAAACTCTGAGCAGACAAAAAAAAAAAAAAAAAAAACCAATAAAAACCCTATCATACCTATCAGATTTATAAAAAAAAAAAAAAAAAACCTATCACACCTATCAGTTTTAAAAGGTAATCAAAAACCATCCCCAAAAGAAGATTCCTGGACCAGATTGCTTCTCAGCTGAACTCTATGAAACCTTCATGGAAGAACTGAAACCAGTTTTTCCCAAACTTTGCCACACAAGCAGAGAACAAGGAAAGCTCCTCAATTCCTTCGATGAAGGTTGTATCAC
The DNA here is from genome assembly GCF_020740685.1 of Jaculus jaculus. NCBI lineage: Eukaryota > Metazoa > Chordata > Mammalia > Rodentia > Dipodidae > Jaculus > Jaculus jaculus. The sequence continues at coordinate 184,451,705 of NC_059102.1, read as the reverse complement.
CCTAATATCAAAACCAGGCAGATATGCCACAAGAAAAGAAAACTTCAGGACCTGATGAACTTAGATGCAAAGATCCTGAACAAAATCCTCACAAACCAAATTCAACAATATATCAAAAGCATTAACCACTTTGATCATGTAGGCTTCATTCCAGGATAGCAGAGGTGGTTCAACATATGGAATTCTGTCAATCTAATACTTCACATAAAGAAGCTTAAACACAAAAGCCTCATAATCATTTCAATAGATGCAGAAAAAACCTTCAACAAAATACAACATCACTTCATTATCAAAACATTGAAGAGAATAAGCATGGACAGTTAATATCTCAGCATAATTAATAAAGGTTACATATAAAGCTATTAAAGCACAAATAATATTTATTGGGGAGAGACTGGAGGAATTCCCATTGAGATAAGGAACATGACAGTGGTGCCCAATCTGACCTCTGCTCTTCAACATAGCCCTGTAAGTCTTAGCTCAAGCAATAAGACAGGAGAAAGAAATAGAAAGGATACAAATTGGAAAAGAAAAAGTTAAGTCAGCCCTATTCACAGATGACATGATTCTGTGCATAAGAGACCAGAGAACCTCCATCTCAAAACTCTTAAAGGTGATTAACTCTTCAGCAAAGTAGCAGGATACAAAATCAGTGCACAAACATAAGTAGCCTTCCTATATGCAAAAGACAAAGATACAGAGAAACAAATAAATGGCATGGTCCCATTTTCAATAGCAACAACAACAATGCATACATTGGAATAGCATTAACCATGGATGTGAAAGACCTATGAGATGAAAACATAAAAGTACTCAAGAAAGAAATTGAGAAGGACTTGAGAAAATGGAAAGACCTCCAATGCTCCTGGATAGGCAGACTTAACATTGTGAAAATGGCAATCTTACCAAAGGCAACATACACATTTAATGCAACACCAATAAAAATTCAAACATTTTTCTTCACAGAGATAGAAAAAAAATGATCTCAAAATTCATATGGAATGGCAGAAATCCTGGCTATCTAAGCATATCCTAAGCAAAAGAAATACCTCTGGAGTCATCATCATATCTGATCTAAAGCAATATTACAAAGTAATAAAAATAGCATGGTACTGGCATTAAAAAGTATTATAGTCCAATGGAACAGAATTGAGGTCCCAGACATTGGGTCAAGTAAGTACAACTACTTGATAGTTGACAAAGACCCTAACAATGTAGGCTTGGCAAAATACAGCATCTTCAACAAATGGTGCTGGAAAAACTGGATAACCATATGCAGGAAAATGATACTTGATCCACACATCTTGCCATGCACAAAATAAAGTCCAAATGGATCAAAGACCTCAAAATAAGAGAGGAAACTTGGCTACTAATGGAAAAAAAAAGTAGGAGGAACTTTCCATGATGTAGGAATTGGAAAAGACTTCCTGAACAAAACCCCAGTAGCTCAAATCTTAAACAATTACTCAGCCATTGGGACTTCATGACACTAACACATTTCTTCCCAGACATATATTACATTAAGCACAGGCATTAGATTACCCACAGAATGAACAAAATTTTTGCTGGCTATACAACTAACAAAAGCCTAATTTCTAAAATTTACAAAGAACTCAAAAACCTAAACAATAAAAAGTCAAACAACCCACTCACATAATGGGATAAAGAACTGGACAGGGAGTTATCAGAGGAAGAAATACAAATGGCAAACACACACTTAAGAAAATGTTCATTATCCCTAGTCACCAGGGAAATGCAAGTTAAAACAAATATGAGATTCCACCTAACCCAGTAAGGATATCAAGCATCAAAAAATCAAATGAAAGAAAATACTGGTGAGGATGTGGAGAAACAGGAACCCTTATTCACTGTTGGTGGGAATGTAAGATGGTACAACCAATAATGAAAGCAATATGGAGAATCATAAAATGTTTGACTAAACAGTTACCAACAGAGCCAGTTATTCCCTTACTTGGCATTTACCCTAAAAGCTCCATGGCTCAGTTCAGAGAGATTTGCTCAACCATGATTATTGCTGCTCAATTCATAATAGCTAAGAGCTGGAATCAACCCAGATGTCCATCATTAGAGGAATGGATAATTAAGATATGGTATATCTATATCATGGACTTCTACACAGTAGTAAGGAAAAATGACACAATGAAATTTGAAGAAAAATGGTCGAACCTGGAACAGATCATTCTCAGTAAACGTGCCCAATCAAAGAAAGAAAATTGTTGCATGGTCTCACTCATCTGTGGCTCCTAAAATGAATCTGCCCAAGATGCTGACATACTTGATAAGTTTCTTGAGGACTGGACAATAGGGAAGAAGAGGCAGGAGGGGAGGATAAGGGTGAGTGGGGGACACAAAACTGGACCCCAGTGGTAATGGTACCATAAAATTCTACATTCTAGAAGACAAACTAAATTGTTGAACCTTCATCAGGTCTTTAGAGGGATCACCTGAATTACATGTCCCTGGAGAAGGTATTATAAAGACTAACCTTAGTCTTATTCTATCTCTCTCTCTATCTCTCCCCCCTTCTCTCTCATATCTCTATCTCTTTTATATTACCTATCTTTTTATTCCTTCTTTTCCTTGGTGCTGGCCTACAACTCCCAGTATTAGTAAGTGGTTAATATCCACATTAAGATGTTGATCAGGGAGACCTACAAGGTTTCCCAAAAGAAGATATGTTTCTGTCAAAATACTTGATGGCTCACCAAAGGTTAGTGGTAAGGTCCTACTGCTGAAGACTCCATAGGTTGTTAATATGGAACATGGAGTGACCTGGTTTGATTATGGAAGAGAATCAGTTCCCAGACAGCTTGTCTAGTTCCAGAAGGTGCTACATGACCGACTGGGGGAAAATGGCCAACATCTGTTCAAGCAACTCCTTGTCTAAGCTACTCAGCAGGAAACAACATGATGTGATATTTGCATAGTGCAATAGTGGCCCACAGCCATAGTGGGTAACCACCTGCTTTCGATTTGGCTACCTGATATGCTCAGTGGAATAGAACCCATAGCTGGATGTGGGAAACAAGTCAGAACCATATCCAAAAAATGAGCCCACTCTCCATTATTAAGCTCCCACCAATTGTTGGCTACAAGAGAACCTACACCTTTTAAATTATGTCCAAAATAATAATGGTTATCCCATTGATCTAGTGCTGACTTCACTCTCCATTGAAGTATTTGCTTCTCTTTTTCAGATGGACTCAGATGAATCCTGAGGAGAGAATCAGCCCATCACACCTCAACAGGGCCCCAGCTGAAACCAAGAGTAATCAGGAAATGAGCAAGCATGCTGTTTCCTTGGTTAACCTGGTAGTAGGACAAGGGTGAAGGAGATAGACACAGACAACACTCAACTCCTACCAAACCAGATATCCAGAGAAACAGAGCTCCCAAAACCTCTTCCATGAAATAGAAGTAAAATGAACCCAACATGGCTCTGGGAAATTTGTGGAAGAATGGGTGGAAAGATTGTTAGACCCACATGTTGGAACATTATGCACAAGACTTTGTCTGTAACACATAACTGATGACTAAACCCAGAATGCATGATGCACATTACCCAATGAAGAAGGTTCCTGTGGAGTGGGGAGGACAGGGTGGAGGCTAACAATGGTACCAATGTGGTTGTGTGCACACTGTGTACATAACTAATAAAAAATAAAACAAAGAAAAAAAACAAGTTAATGTTTTTAGTTATTTGTATTTTATTTTATTTATTTTTATACAGAGTGTGAGAGAGAGAATTGGTGCATCAGGGCCTCAGCCATTGCACTCTAGACACTTGCAGCATCTAGTGGGCATGTGTGACCTTGTGCTTGCCTCACCTTTGTGCATCTGGCTTATGTGGGATCTGGACAGTAAAATGTGGGTCCTTAGGCTTTGCAGGCAAGTGCCTTAACCTTTAAGCGATCTCTTTAGTTACCTTTGCTTTCTCTTCTATACTGAAACCATATTGTGCAAGTTTCAACAATATTGAGAGCTGAAAGGAGAAAAACATAATACTTCTCTTTAAATGACTTTTGGTTAACAGGTAGATAGAACCTACACATTACTTATTCTTCCTGAGAAAATATTAATAATACTGCTATTTACTGTCAGTTTCTTCACAGGTTATAATGTCCTTAGAGATGGCTTACCTGGTTATACTATTCCAAATTAGATAAAGTCATCCCTACTCTTTTGGCAGCAATATATCTTAAACAAAATGTTTAGTAGAGGATTCTCCAGATAAATAATGGAATAAATTACTTTTAAAATTATACAGGAATTTATCCAATAAGATTTTTGAGGTTGTTCATGGGATCTTATGCAGTGATAACTCGAGAAATGTGAAGAAAACTTCTTTTATCTTTGTTTTCATGATAAAGTGGTTATGTGCAATTCAGAAACATTTTTTTTCACTAGAAATAAAAATAAATAAATAACAAAATCTGGAGGAAAGACTTTCAGCCTACCAAAACAAAAAGAAACTATGTTTCTGCTATTTAAGCCACTCAGTATGTTAGTTACTTTTCATTGTTCTGTGATCAAACCCATAGAAACAAAAAAGGGTGTGGAGGTTGAAGGACCTAATCTGGCTCATGGTTTCAAAGTGTTTAGTCTTCATTTCATGCTTCCCCAAGCTCTTGAGTGAAACGTCATGACAGTGGGGAGTGTGTAGTGGAGGACAGTTATTCACATATCTGGTGACAGAAAACCAAAATGGGAATGTGGATATTCCAAAGCTTTCTCTTCTTTTACATTTAATTCCATCCACAACCCCATCCATCTGATATTGGCACCCACATTCAGGATGAGTCCCCCAACATCACTTAATCCTTCATATGTGACCTCACTGACAAATGTAGATCTTCTAAATCCAGTCAAATTGACCATGAAAAGTAACCACTATAGAAGTAATGCAGAAACTCTATTACTTTAAAACATGGTAGCCAAAGACTACCTCCAATAAGTACATGTGATAAAAAATGTCTCTACCACTGTTCAGACAAAGGTTATGCTAGTATATGAGTATGTTGGACATACCAAAGGTTTCCCAAGATAGATATATCTATAAGCAAGTTTCTTAGAAATACAAGTATTATTATTGAATCCTTAATGATGAATCTGAAGGCAATATTACAACAGTATAAGGAAATCAAATTCTACAATCAGATGTCAGGGTCATGATTTCTACTTGAGAGCTTATCATTTAACACATAATTAAGCCATGTGCAATTCTTAAATAAAATTAACTGAACTTGAAGGAAATCAACTGAATGTTGTAATCAAAGTTCTAAAGTTCAAAGTTGATGAAGTCATGATCATAACTTCCTTCTTCACATACACAATCAATCTAAATTATACTTATTTTTATTCTGGATGCTAAATTTTCTCAAATACAAATGAAAAATTTTGCTTACCATGAGGAAACCAGTATTATGTCTGTTGCAACTCTGTGACCCAACCAGGTTAAAGAAGGGAAGAGTCTTACAAAAAATGGTTAGTTAGTAACTACCTTGAGGGATAAAACATTGGTCAGACATTTTCTTTAACAGAAAAAAAAAAAACAAAAACAGAAAACAAAAATAACTTGTGTTTAGTAAGTCATTTTTTATGACCTTGTCGGATAGCTGTCAACTGGTAAGGACAAAATGTGACTGAATAAAGTTGTGACTATGAATTGCTTAAAAGAATGGAAAATCTTTCTCATGTGATAAACCTGTGAGGCTGCCAAGATTCTTTTAACAATTTTATACTATTTACTAGATGGAGTTTCATCTCATTATATGAAAATAACATAGAGTTGTTTATTATTTGCTATTCACCATTGGAATATGAGTCATAAATGGGTGTGCTAATATCCACTGAATATAAACAGTTTTAGTGATAAGTTCCAAGATCTTTCAATCTTTCATCCTTATTTCTGTTTCTCCCTCCTTCATTCCCTCCCTTCTTTTATTCTCATTTTTCCTTCCTTACTTTCTTATTTTGGACTACTGAGGATTGAATTTAGGTCCTTGTGCCCTGTATTACTGAGGTAACATACCTAGGGTTTTTCTTTTTACTTTATTTTGAGCCAATCCCTCTCTAAATTGTCTTGTTTGGCCTTGAACATGTGCTTTTTCATGTGTCATCCTCCAGAGTAGCCAAGAATACTATACACTTAACACCACTTTCCCCTGCTTAGAATATATGAGCAGGTTTGGAGAGATAGCTTAGCAGTTAAGACATTTGTCTGCAAAGCCTAAAGGACACAAGTTTGATTCCCCAGGATCCACATAAGCCATATACTATCTTAAGAGACATTATTGACACTATTCTAAAAGTATGAACATATGTCCCTGAATTATTACTCAGGGAAAGTGATCCATCTCTTACAAGTAATCAATCATGTTGTTTTATCTGAATATGGACCCAAAATTATGGGATATTATTGGTAGATTTTTATCTCAACTCAGAAATGTTAAAATCAGGGTCTAGAGAGATGTCTAAGTGGATAAAGGTATTTGATGACAAAACCTGTCAGCACAAATTCAATGCCCCAACCACCTACATAAGGCTGGATATAAGAAGAGGTGAAAGCTTCTGGTGTTTGTTTACAGCAGCAATAGGCTCTAGTTTACTCACACATGAGCATGCGTGTGTATATACATATACTCTTTTTTTGTGAAATAACCTTAAAATTAATTTTGCCACACACATTGAGAATTATGCCACCAAAATTCAAAGGGAGTCTGTCATAGGTGACTAACAGGTATAGAAGACAAAGGAATCAAGAGACTTTGATGTGACTTAATAAAGAACGTAAGAGTTCTTGGTTGAAATGTATGGAAAAAATAACTGCAGACAAAAGACTGAATAATAAATTAAGATAAATAATCGTATTACATAGAGAATGAATGAGATTTTTTTTAAAAATTCAGTTATATTGTGGGATTAGTCCAGTTAACAATTATTTATTGAGGCTGAACTTCATGAAGAATTAATGTCAGCCATGAAGAAGTCAAAAGCAAAGTGATACAGTGAAGAAAAATATAGGACTATTCTAAAATCCAACTAAGTAATGTACACTCACAAAAAAATTAGCATTGAGTATTTTTGCATGAGTGGAGATTAAAACAAAGTGGTAAAATAACAAAGCTAAATACCCTATACTGGCTAGTTGCATTCACTCGCAACCTTAGGCCTGTCAACTGAGAAACTGAGATTCCTAGTGCATAATGGATTTCAAGTAAGCCTGGGCCCGAGTGAGTCCCTGCCATGAAAAAAGACAGAAGAAAAAGAAAAAAATAAATAAGGCACCATAATAAATCAAGAAATATCAAAAGCCACAAAAATCAACCCCCAAACACTATTTATTTAAGGATGTCAAAACTGACCAAAAATGTATCCATAAAATCTAGTGCATCAATGTTTTTGTGTAAGTGGACTAGATTTGAATTCTTTCCCTTCCCAGGTTTCTTATTTAGCAACCTGCATTGCTCCTAAAGGGGCAAGTAGCACTTCCGTGGAAGGCCTATATACCTGTCTTTGGAGCAGAAATTGCCCCAGGGTAGGATGGAGCTGTTACCTTTTGGGGTGGCTTCAAGTCTCACCTGTGGTGAATGTAAGGCTGGTTTCCTATTTATTGTACTCTGGGCTTGGCTAGGCTGGTTAGGTCAGTTAGTCTGCTTTTCAGATTGGCTGTGCTGGAGGCTACCTAACTAATGGTGGCTCAGATCACTTAGCTTCCTGAGATCTCCAGTGGTGCCAGGTGCTGGTGGTTGTGGGATGGGAAGCTGTGGAGAGTACCTGAAGTTGTTCTGGGACAACTCATGTAGCCCCTTCTGTCTTCTCCAGATTTTATGTCTTTGCTAGGCTGGTGTGAATGGAGAATCTCTCCACCATAGTTCTACTTGTGTTGACTTGGGCAAGCCTGGCCACATAGCTCTTCCCAGCAGGCCACTGGACCTGTGGCTGGGGCTAACTCTGGCTGGTTGTGTGGTTTCTAGAAGCTCTGGGTCTCTCCTGTTTCTCCGCTTGGTTTACTAATTCCTTATGCACTTTCACTTTTGGGTAGAGGAGTGTGTTGGCATTTTTCTGACTCTTTTGCCCATAGACTGCTTTGGCATGGCTTCTACTCCACCATCTTAACTGGAAGTCAGGGAAATTATATTAAATCCAAAATGTTTTCCTGTCAATGCATATTTTTTAAAATTCCGTTTATTGGCTTCTTGTTGAATTGGTGATTCTCACTATAAAAATATTTTTCTCAATTTGATGCCATTATAAATGAAATTGTTTTCTTAATTTTATCTATCACTCTGAGCACATAGAAATTCCTAGCATATTTTTTGCTCCTAGCATATAGAAACCAAACTGATTTTGTACCCTGGAACTGAATTCAATTAGTATTTCAGTTTTTCTGTAACATATTTAAGGTTTCTTCATAAAATATTGTGTTTACTATAAATGCACATAATTTTATTTCCAATCTGAGAACTTTAGGGATATTATTTTAATTTAAATCCAATTAGTTCTGGCAACATTCCATTTATTCTGGACATAGAATCAGTTTTAAATAAAATATAACAAGACATGGGGTAATATATATATATATATATATATATATATATATATATATATATATATATATAACATGGGATAATTTCATCATGATGTAAGAGATACTTTGAAAAAAAAGTTGAAATGATAGATCCCATGAGCCCAGTTTTGGAATTGATTACTTAAGCTACCATTTGACAAAAAAAAGGAGACACTCTATTAACTAACCATGGTGATATATGCCTTCAAACACAAATTTGGTAGATGGAAGAAAGAGGTTTTTCAATTCAAAACCAATCCTAGGGGCTAGAGAGATGGATTAGCAGTTTTGGAATTTGCCTACAAATCCTAATAAATCAAGTTTGATTCCTTAGTACTCTCATAAAACCAAATGTACAAAGTGGCACATACATCTGAAGTTGGTAGGCTCTGAAATGTCCATTCTCTCTGCCTTTATTCTTTTTATCTCTGTACTTGTTTACAAATAATGTATATATACATGTAGTACATACAGACATATACATACATGTATAAGCACATATAGTATACAGACATATAAATATAAAGAAGTTTTGTACAGTTCTGTTTACAGGTCTGAAACAACAAATCATTTCAAAAACCAAATGATCATTCATAAATAAAATATGAAATGCTACTTATGTATTTTAAAAAGTGTGAAGTAAATATTGTTAACTATAAACATTTTAGCTAACATGCATAGAAATACTGAATTGTATAAAACTTATATATGATTTTTTTTAAAGTGAGCTATATGCATATAAATATTCATATGATTTCTCACTAAAACTGACCTTGAGGCATAACAGCTCTTAAAAAAGTTATCTCTCAAAAACAGTTTTTGTGTGGAAATATTGAGAGCATTTTTATATAAATAAAAATCATATAAAATTTTAACAATTGAAAATGTAATATTGGAACCTATTTTCTTTCTGATAATGCTTCATACAAGGGCAAGACCTGAATCCATACAAGCATAAATGTAAATGTGATTTAAATAATCTTCAAGGCTGCTATTAAAAATATCTTATTCAATACTGGATGAGTCTATGAATAAGTTTTCCAAAGAAATGCATTCTGAAGCAGAGAACAAAATTGTACCAAGTAAATTTATGTACTGTTTCTACTCTGGGTTTAAAGGGAATCTTTAGGGCTGGAGAGATGTATTAGTGGTTAAGGCATTTTCCTGTGAAGCATAAGGACCAAATTTGAATTCCCTACTACACATGGAAGCCAGATGCATAAGGTGGTGTATGAATCTGAAGTTTATTTTCCATGGATAAAGGGCTGTGTCCTGCCCATTCTCTCTTTCTCTATCTGCCTCTTACTCTCTCTCTCTCTCTCTCTCTCTCTCTCTCTCTCTCTCTCTCTCTCTCTCTCTCTCTCAAATAAATAAGTAATAAAATATTTAAATGGGATCATTAACTTCTTTTAAGAATTACACAAGTGGTATGGAGAAAGAAACCCTATGCACTGAAAATATACATTTAACAATAACCAAGTCCATGTGTGGAAGAGATGGATTGGCATTTAGATGCTTGGCTGGAAAGGCAAAGGACCCCGGTTCAGTTCCCCAGGGCCCATGTAAGCTCGATGCATGAGGTAGCACACACACCTGAAATTAGTGGCTGAAGGCCCTGGTGCAAACACACACACTCACTTTTTCTTTCTCTGCCTATCTTGTTCACTCTCTCTCTTAAATAAACAATTAAAAATTAAAAATATATTTAAAAAAATAAGCAAGTCCAGTGAGGTTCCAGCATGGACATTATGTTCAAGGACTTAGAAAAATAAACATACTGACTTGAACTGAATTTTTATCTAACTATGTAGTATAGTTTTAACCTTAATAAATTTTACATTTCTGGTAACGTAACAGCTAGGTGGGATTTAATCTGAGGGTCAGCACTGATGCTCTGCAAATGCTCTTTCCCATGTGGCTTTAAGGAATAATATCACCACTATTCTCTTGATTTAAGACCACTTATGTAAGCTACAGGTTGGCTACATTTTTAATATAAATATATTTTTTGTTAATTAGTTTTGTACTCAGTGAATACAGTCAAGTTGGTACCATTGTTAGTGTGGTGTTTTGAATAGAATAGGTGGCCCCCAGTATATTCAGTTGTTTAGTTGTAGTTTGCATCCCTAGCCACCTGGCTGGAGGCAGTATCACTGTGTGCATCTTAAGGCGTGGTGGTAGGTTTCAGATTTCAATCTAAAGATATGCAAAGTGTGCCTACCTGGAGTTCCTGAAGTGTGCTGTGGCTTTTGACCTTTTAACTTGTACTTCCCTCTCTCTGCTTGGGCCTGTGAAGGCAGGCCAGTTTCTTCTGCCATTTATGGACCTTCCCTTAGATATGTAAGCTTCAACAAATAACCTTCCTCCATAACTGTGCCTGGTCTGGAAGTTTATCTCAGTGAACCTGAAGCTGTCTGCTGCAGAATTTGGTACCAGGAGTGGGGTGAGATGTGCCTGACCATGTGGATATTGTTCTTTTGGAACCTTTGTTTTGGAGGAATATGCATGGACTTGGTGCTTGCAACTGAAGATGTCTTCTGGAGTGGTAAGCCAAGTTATATGGACTATTCTGATGAGAGTCTGAGAATGCTAAGTGCAGATAGCATTGAACTTCAAGGCTTGGCTTATGAGCTTTCTAAGGGGAAGGGAATACTTCAGAGGACTTTGTTGGAACTGAGCTACTGGCATAATGGCTGGCTGCATCCTGCTGTTCAGGTTCAGAGAGTTTGGTCAAGGTTAAATTTGTTATGGACCGCTGTGCTTGGCTATAGATATTGTTCTGACAGATTTAAGATTTTAAGCTGGAAAGCCTCAAGCAAGTTAAAATTACAGGCACTGAGACTGGTTTTACATTACTGAATCTGCTCTTGTCAAATACATCAGCAGTCTTAAATAAAAATGGTCCAATTGCTTTGCCATGGAAAAGATACCTGAGAAAATACTATCATAAAAATGCAAACACTTTTGGAAAGAGTTGATTGGAGAAGGAACCTGCTTTCCAAGGTTATGATTTATTTTATCTGTGAATTAAAAATATGGCTGTTCCCTGAACACCTGGTATTGGTTTCAGAAGCATGAAAAATGCGAGGAGTGGTCATGAATTGCACATGGTTCCAGGAGCTGCTGCTGAGATGTGGCGTGAGGCAGGGCATGATGCCCTGATAGGCTGAAAGAGCCTTTGGAAGATGGACTGTGGTTTGCACGAAGACCTCAAGAAGTTTTGGATATACCAGGATTGTGCAAGGGCTACCATGGAGTGCACTGTTCACCTGGGATGGAAGTGTTCCCCTGCCTCTCTGCCCAGCTGGAGGGGCAGAATTGAAAAATCTGGAGACTATTAGTCTCAGGTTATATTGAACTTGAACTGCAGAAGTTTGATGTTTGTTTGATGGTAGTTGAGTTTGCATTGTTTTAGTCTCTCTTTGCTATGCCTTATACCAGTTGAAAATGTTTACTCTGTGCCTTTATATGTTAGAAGTGTTTAACTTTTTTTTGATTTTACAGGTCTTAATATCTTAAATTGGTCAAGATTGTGGGAACCTTTGAAATTGAATTGAGTACAATGTGCAATGGTTATAAATCTGCTGAGCGCCTAGGGAGGAATTAGGTAGTTTGAATAGATGGCCCCCAATATATTGAGTTCTTTATTGTTTTAGTTTGCATATGCAGCCACCTGGCTGGAGGCAGTGTCACCTGGTGGATCATAAGGTGTGGTGGTGGGTTTCAGATTTCAGTCTAAAGATATGCAAAGTGTGCCTCCCTGGAGTTGCTGAAGTGTGCTGTGGCTTTTGATCTTTTGGCTTGTGCTTCTCTCTTTCTCTCTCTCCTTGGACCTGTGAAGGCACACCAGCTTCTTCTGCCATTATGGAACTTCCTCTAGATATGTAAGCTTCAATGAATCCCTTCCTCCATAAGTGTACCTGGTCTGGAAGTTCATCTCAGCAAACCTGAAGCTGTCTGCTACATATGTATAGATAAAATTTGTTAAACATAAACCTTTCCAAGCTGGAGAGAAGGCTTAGTGGTGAATGTGCTTGCCTGAAAAGTCAAAGTACCCAGTATCAATTCTCAGTACCCACATAAGTCAGATGCACAAGGTGGTACATATATCTGGAGTTCATTTTCAGTGGCTAGAGACCCTGGCACACTCATTATCTCTCTATATACCTCTCTCTCTCTCTCTCTCAAATAAATAAAGGTATATTTAAAAAAATAAAAATAAGCCTTTCCAAGTAATTTTGATATGTTCATTATTCACTTCCAGTCTTATTTTCAAGACTTTGAGAGTCACTGGTGTTAATAACAACATTGACTACACGAAATTCATAAAACAGACAAACAAACAAAAAAACAAAAGCCAGTACATATGTTCAGCATCTTCTACTGAATTTGAATCTCTGGATTTGAAGCTGAAAGTTTGTACTATTAAAAGCTTACAACCAGATTTACCACTTTGGATTATAAATGTACCCTCAGAAAGGCAGCAACTACTGGGCCTACTCTACTACTCTGCCTCCCTTGACTGCACGCCATATCTGCACTCCAATATTTTCCAGAGAATACTTTCTAATTAGGATCATCATCTCATTTCATTTGGTTCTTCTGCCTCCTTCTTTTCCTTGTAAGAGTATATATTATTACCCTGAACTTGCTTGCATAATTCAGAATGATATCAAAATTTTATGGCAAGCTGATTAATAATTATTTCCATCTGAATTTTTTTGAGCTAGGGTATCACCCTATCCTAAACTGACCTGGAATTCACTCTGTAGTAGGCCAGGTTTGTCTTGAACTCATAGTGATCCTCCTACCTCTATCTCTTGAGTGTTGGGATTAAATGAATTTACCACCATAACTGATCTAAAAAATTAATTTATCTTTGCAATGTAACCTAATGTATTTATAAGTTATGGTATTTTGGGCATGAATGATTTGGTGACTTTGGTTCTACGTACTATTCCTTATAAAATAAATGATGATAAATAATATATATATATATATATATATATATATATATATATATATATATCCTGTATAAGTGTTTGTGTTTGAGTCCTAAGGTAAAACATAATTCTTACTCAGGTTAGTGAGTGAAACAACACAGCAAATACAATAAATACTGTCTTCACCTATCAATCATGTCTATTTTTCTTTTTATCCTTGTCTACATAAACCGCTTGGACAATGTATTTAACCTTATGCTTGATAACCCCGTATCAAGGTTGATTCTGAAGGGAATATGAATTTAATTTCACAGTTAGTCTTCTTTATTATACTAGTTTACATATTATATAAGTAAAACATGATATAAAATTATTCTCCATAATTAATCAAGCCTATATTATTGGATTGTTTTATGCAGCATAAAATTGATTACATTAAACTAAAGTTATAAATAAGAGTTATAAATAAGTGATACATGAAATAAGTACACTTAACAATATATAGATTCAGATCAATATGAAGTTTTCACCTAGAAAATAAAAATTATCAAGTACATAATTTATATTATAAAATTACTATAACATGCCGTGGCTGATATTTATGTTGATTTGTTATGCTTCCTGATGCTGTTTATTATGAGTGAATCATAAGCCAAAGGATGAAGTGAGTATTTGAACATAGATAACATGAAGAATATTCATATTTTGATCACTACGTTGCTCTAAAACTCTAAAACCACAGGCTTCTATTCTAGTGGACAAATTTATTAAATTTGCTAAAATGAATAATGATCTTTCCTTCTCCTCTTTGAATTTTTTTTAATTATTTATTTATTTATTTGAAGCACCCTCTTTGAAATTTTGAGGATCCATAATATTGAATGATCTCTTATAAACTGCATACATATTTGCACCATGTTTCCATAGGGTTTAGCTATGCTCATCAAGATGGTGGCTTGTGTGGACATCACCATCACATTTACTTTAACTCAGTTCTATCTACTCTCTGCTTTGAGTTTAGCTTTAGATCTATGCTTCTCAGCTATTTATCCACTCATTTCCCCCAACTTCAGGTACTTCTAGCTCCATATAAAAACCTACTAATAAATATGTATTAGTCCAACAAAACCAATGGATCATTATCTGGAACAGGCATTTTTGTGTAGCAGAGGCTAACTGTCATTTCTTTAAAGGAACCTAAGTAAATCAGATATTAATTACCAAAAAGTTAAGGACTATTACACAAGAAAAACCTTTGCAGCATATAACAACTAAATGCAAAATATGTATACACAGCCTTTTTCTGTGTGTTAAGCTTGGGACTGCATTTGACATTGGACATATTTCTACCTTAATCAAAACCCTTGACCCTTCTGATAGTTTATACTGACTAGTCTGTTTTAGGTTAGACTTTGAGCATGCTTGACAGGAATTATATTGCATAGGTTAATTGAGCTGGGCCAGTAACTGTTGCAGTATCTTTTCACTGGCTGGGGTTGTGAACTGTGTAAAGAACTAACTGGGCATCAACATTCACTGAACTCTTCTACCTAGCTGTGCACGGGACTTGACCAGCTTCCTCAAGATCCTTCCTCCTTGATTTTCTCACCACAATGGACTGTGATCTCAAGCTGTAAGTCAAAATGAAGCCTTCCTCCCTTAATCTGATTTTTTGTCAGGTGTTATTTTCTAGCAATGAGTCAACTACAAAAATTCATAACAACACTAACCCACCCAGGATGTACTTCAGAATTATTCATTAATAAAGTGTAAAAGCATTTACCACCTAGTTTTATTTACAACTATGGGTTTAAATGCTGCACAAGCAATCTTCAATTGAAAAAAAAATAATAAACATATCAAACAAATACAACAGTAGCAAAACCAAATAGAGGTTTAGTTAAGTGTGATCTCTGTTACAGGTTCATTCAGAGCTCCATCTTATCATTCCAGTTTTAACAGTTTTTCTTCAATTCTTGTCTTACAAACTGCAAAGAATGACAAGTGTATAGAAGGACAAGTTTATGGGGGAGATTATTTTAGAAAATAAAGTATGGCAGAAAGCTCCTGAGCTGGGAGGGATCCAGAATCCAGTCAAGACAACTCATCCTAAATTGGACCTGAGGTTTTTATACCCTTGGCGATACAAATTAGGAATTAAGCTGGTGTACAGCGGATTGGTTACTTTGATTATTTGTGGTTACTCCTGATAGGTAAATGAGGTAGACAATGAATTAATTACTTTGTGAATATGGACTTCTGTGAAACTGAACCATCAACTGATCTTTTTGTAAGTCAGCAGGAATTAGGGTTTCATTTTCTGGGCTC